>NC_042625.1:59910792-60212189 GCF_901001135.1 Rhinatrema bivittatum | reverse complement strand
GAGCGGCAGCTGACAGCGGGTTTGACAGCCGACGCTCAATTTTGCCGGCGTCGGTTCTCGAGCTCGCTGACAGCTACGGGCTCGGAAACCGGACGCCGGCAAAATTGAGCGTCTGGTTTTCGACCCGACAGCCGCCGGCCGACTTCAAATTTTTTTTCTTTTTTACTTTTTTTACCCTTCGGGACCTCCGACTTAATATCGCCATGACATTAAGTCGGAGGGTGTACAGAAAAGCAGTTTTTACTGCTTTCTGTGCACTTTCCCGGTGCCGGCAGAAACTAGTACCTACCTTTGGGTAGGCGCTAATTTCTGAAAGTGAAATGTGCGGCTTGGCTGCACATTTTACTTACTGAATCGCGCGGGCATACCTAATAGCGCCCTCAACATGCATTTGCATGTTGAGGGCGCTATTAGGTTCGGCGGGTTGGATGCACATTTTCCGCCCCTTACTGAATAAGGGGTAAGGGAAAACGTGCGTCCAATGACAGGTTAACAGTGCACTCCGTCGGAGCGCACTGTACCTTATCGACCTGATGGTTAGTGCAGAAAAAACATGCACACAAATCTGCTCAAAAAGATGCGGCTGGTTTAGTGCAAGTCCATGCTAATGCCATGCAAAGGAGGCAATTAACTATTCATGGGCAATGCAGAGAGCCGCGCTGGTGTTAGTGCAGGTTTTTTTGCACCAGGGTCAGGGCAGGAGTTAAGCGTAAGCGCCTGTCTGGAGATCAAAAAATTAAGCAGCAGAAGCCAGAAGAGAGGTCAGAGAGGGAATAGGCACATGTCAGAAATACTGAATACTTTTGCAGCCCCTTCCAAATCTCTGCTACATTTCCCCCTCTCACTGGCATTTGCCATTATAGCTCCCATGTGGTTGGTGACAGATCATGAAGGGGGTTAGACATCGCTCTACCCTCCTTCAGTCCCACTCCTGGACCACTAACTCACTACTGTCTTAAAGGCTTTCGACTGAGAATCAATCATGGGTTCACCACATTAATGCGGGTTTATTGCATAGGGCCCTCAGCGCGTGTTTTAGTGCACATATCTATGCTGATTCTTGTTTTGCGCAGATTTTCTGCACATATCTCACCTGCATGCCGTCCTTTAATTATATCCTGCAGAGGCAGCTGCTTTTGCCGTGCATGCTAAAAAAAAAAAAAAATATGCGCAGACAACTAGCACCGATTTCACAGTGGGTCTTATTACATCGACCCCTCTGTATGTGGGAGCATTGCACAGACCTCCAGCAGAGGGGGAGGAGGGGGATTTAGACATAATGACATGCAAAGGAAAGGTGAAACCAAAGTGAGAGAAGTAGCTTCAGAGAAGCGAAAAAGGATTAAAGTACAGTTATAAATAGAACCAGGACAAGATCAGTCTGAACATAATGTTGGAGACTGTGAGGGGGAAAAAAAAAAAAAAAGACTAATCAAAGCAATCTATTTTTTACCTCAGCAGTCTCCAACCTTCCATTCCTGATTTTATTCAAAACATATGGGCAGCAGTGACTTTGCTTGACTGTATATTTGTTAATTTCTTTTTTATATTTTAATTTTCCCTATGCAGGCTAACTGCCAAAACATGGCAATGTCAGGACACTATTTTCCATATTTTATTTCTAGATTTGTCTTATTCAAGTTTCAGTTAATTAAAATTTCCTGCTGTTTTTATTAAAATACGTATTGAGGTTTCACTTTATTTTTTGCTTTGCATTTATATTTACAATTGCATTTTTTTTTTTTGCTCCTCAGACACCACTCTTCTCTTTGGTTCTGACATCCCTGTGGTACCAATTTACTTCTCCATTTTTTCCTGGTCTTACCTGTAGGAAACTTCAACCTACCAGAGGGGGTCTAGAGCCAAACTGCTGTGACATCAACTAGGCGTGGGGAAGTTTTTGATGCCCTACAATAGGTATTCCTCAACCAAGTGGAAGAGCCCAGGCAAGGGGAGACTATATTAGATCTGTTACATACAAATGGAGACAGTGGCAGACTTTATGGAAAGGGAAAATGTAGTGTGATGCTCAGGTCTACGCAGGTAATTGTATAAAATTCTATACATAGCAATAAAGGCTGCATGTACAATGTACACACAAATCTTACCAAGGATTTTCTGCTTTGAAAATCTTTCCTTAATTGGCAGCGAACACATGTAATTGTCTTCGTATACTCCTAGCAGGACCCAACTTGTACATGATAACTTACATGCATATGTTAAAAAATAATAAATAAAAAATACAAGAGTATGTGCATAAGTCATATCTCTGCCCCAACTCCCCCTGTGTAAAGCCTATAGCAAAGGGAAATTTTATAACAGCCTGAGTAAAGCTGAAGGCCTGCATAGGAAGTACACGTTGACTTCATACTTAATTTTCAAAGCGGGTCGGTGCGTAGCCATCCTCCGTTCCCTCCGAGGCCACTCCGAAATCAGAGCGGCCTCAGAGAGAACTTTCCTTCTGCCCCCCCCCCCCCACACCTTTATTTTACAAGTTACGCCTGCCCGAGGCAGGCGTAACTTGCGTGCGCCACCCGGCTGCCGGCGTGCCATGTTCCGGACCGGGGGCTGGTCCGGAGGCCGCGGCCACGCCCCCGGAACACCCCTGGGCCAGAACCACGCCCGCAGTCTCCACCCCAGGAACACCCCCGATGACGTGCCGGCCGAGACACGCCCCCCAATACACACTCCCAGGAAAGCCCCGGGACTTAAGCGCGTCCCGGGGCTTGCGCACGCCACCGAGCCTATGCGAGATAGGCTCGGCGCGCGCAGGGGGTGGAAGGGGCAGCTTTTCGGGGGTTACATGCGCAACCCTTTGAAAATCTGCATCACAGAGAACAGATTCCAGTTGTTCAAGCAAGAGCCTTGTATATAGAGATTGCACCTTTAAGCCTTGGATGATGTCACAAGTGACATCTACTGGGTATAAAGGGTGAGACATGGAGTGACTGTATGCATTTTTTTCCTGGGGAAATTGTTCCTTTTGTTTTAGCTGTAGCTGTGTACGAATGCCATTGTCTGCTGGTGCAAAAGCTAGTAGATGCCCTTTTATTTGCTAATTCCTAAAGCCTTCTTTCTAAACAGCCCCTGGGGAGGAATCATGGAGACAACAAAAGGAACAGCAAGCCTCATGAAAGTCTCATCATTTATCTGAACAGCAAGAACTAAGTAAGTGGATGATCTTACTAACAAAGAACTGTACTGGATTTTGTCAGAGATGAATCCAGTATGCTAAGGATTGTATTAACTCCTACAACCTTTTGCTACTGCCTTTAAATGCTCCTATTGTGATAGAGTGTCCATAGCAAGTTCAGCTAAGTTTTGTTAAATTTGGCAATAATAGAACCACCACTCCTAGGTGTGGACTGAACTGTCATTGCAGGGTTTAGGTTTACCTGAGGTAGAAGTTCCCAGTAAGCAGTCACTGGCTGAGTAAACCACACACCCGAGGCTGGGAGTGCATCTGTTGAGCCACAGAAGGGAAAAGTTTCCCTGTCCATAGGGAAATTCCTCTTGGGATAGCGTGAGCATGGTCCACTACACCACCTGCCTGACCATATTTCATGTACCCCAGTAACTAGTGAAAGGAGAAATTACTTCAATTTCCTTTCCTCTAGTAAGGGCAGGTCAATCCCCACGAGTGGGCTATGCACCTCAACCCTCAGATGCAGATGGAGCAAAAGCTGACATCACAGCCACATAGTCCCACTCCAAAATCAGCCCGCCAGTATTCTCTGGAAAAGCCAAACTGTGGACAAAACTAATTATACTTGAACATTACTATTAACAATCAACCATTCAGGCTTCCCAACCAACAGAAACACTTAGCTCAGCTAAAAGAAGGAACATGTCTAGTAAACAAAGGGCTAGAGAGAAGCCACTTACCAGTTTTCAATAAAGAGCAGGAATCATATTCTGCATAGCTCACCTGAAGAAAGGCTAACCACAAAATTAAACATCGGCAGCCGAGGGCAGGTCTGATATTGACCCGCCCGTACTAGAGGAAAGGAAAGCATCAGGTAAATAGAATTTCTCCTTCCTCAGCATTTGAGCAGGTCAGTCCCCACAAACGGAATGTACCAAAACTAATCTCGAAAAGAGCAGAAGCCTGCCAGCAGTCCAATCAATATTGTCCACACAAACATGACATCCTTCCTAGCCCTAATATCCAAGTGATAATGCTTGGAGAAGTTGTGCAAAGATGGCCACATCTTCGCGTGGCAAACTTCAGCAGGTGACAACAAAAGGTTCCACCAACAATACCGCCTGAGCTCTCATGGAGTGCGGTCTAACCTGTTTCTCAAGGCAACCTCAGCAGCCACATAGACTGCTGTAATGACTTCCTATATTAAAATGGCAGCATGGTCTACATTTTATAAATCATCTTTTATGGCACTTAAAAAAATATTGCAAATGCAGACCTTCAAACTATTACACAGGTGATGGTACTTAGTACTTAGTCGACTAGACTATTGTAATATTTTATTCCTGGGCTTAGTTGATTAATATCTAAGGGCATTATAATTAGCGCAAAATGGAGCTGCACATCTCCTTACAGGAATTGGATACCATTTAGAATTACCTTGCACCTAAGACAGTTGCATTGGTTACCAACAAAATAGAGAATATAATTTAAGATTTTAACTATCAAGATTAAAGTTGCATATTGTGAAGAATCTCATTGTTAATCAAGTTAAGTGCTGTTGTATGTGCATATGAGGGCATTAAGATCTTCTGCACAAATCCTATTTTTTTGTTCCCTTGTTTCATGAGCATCATTATCAGGAAACAAGAAATAAAGCATTTTCAATAGCAGATCCAGGGATGTGGAACACTGTTCACAATGATCTTAGACACAGTGCAGATTGTGTATTATTTAGGAAAAAATGAAGGCATTTTGTTCAAATAGGGTTTGATTAAAATAACATTGTAAGAATTTTAAGACTAAGGTTTATCTATTTATTAGCTGTAAATGATAAACGTCTATGGTTTGTTTGTGTTTTTAATGAATGTTATGTTAGCCACTCTGGTCCATTTTGAATTGGATTAGCACGCTATAAAATATGTAAATAAACAAACTTGATGAGCCTTGATAAGAGTCTAATTTGTAAGCCAGCCAGTGCACAATACAGTCTGCTAGCCAACTGGAGACAGTGTGTTTGGCCACTTACCCTTCCCTGCCTATTGGGATCAATGCATACAAACAGCTGAGAAGATTAACAGTGAGCATACACCAGGGATCTCTTACAGTCCAAGGAGTGAAGAGTCTTCTGCTTGTGTACAGGTGGCTTCAGAACAAAGGAAGGCCACACAATAGCTTTATTCTTTTTCACATTAGACACCAATTTGGGGAGGAACTTCAGGGAGAGTGTGCAGAACTACTCAGTTGTGGAAGAACTCTAGGTTTGGTACAACAGAAACCAGCACAATTCACAGACTCTTTAGCAGAAGTGACAGTTATAAAAAAACACTCCTATCCAGGGGAGAAACTAAGCACACTGTCTCAAGTGGTTCAAAAAGAGGCTTCACAAATGAGCTAGTACTACATCGGAAGTCCCAAGGGACTGGAGGTTTACTGACTGGTGTTGCGGAATGCTACAAACCTTTAATGAATCTGAAAACCAGAGATAGAGAAAAATCAAAGGCCCTCAGCACCAGTTGAAGATGTACCACAATAGGGCACAGATGAACTTAAGGCATTAGGGGCAGAGGACAAAAGAAATACTGAAACAAAATCCTCATGTCACTAGAGGAGGGATCCAGATAGCTGGATTGACACAAAGACCAGAACCATTTCCACTTGAAACTATAGCCCTTCTTAATGGAAACTGCCTAGCTTTCAGGAGTAAAGGAAAGACTATTTTAACTGTGTATCTGAACTATACTTCAGAGGCAGTAGGTTTAAGGTTATGATAATAAATAAATAAATATTTCATGTTCAACCTCTATGCTTAGAAGGCCAGGGATGTCAGATTTGGATAGCAGAGCCTACCATTCTCCTGTATAATGAAAACCAGAGATGCCCCCATGGAATGAAGACTGTACCAACAGATGGACAAAATACAGAAACTACATGTGCCCTAGCTAGGCTGGGGTAATGAGGATCATACCTACCTAGTCTCAAAGGACCGTCTGAATTGTCCTTGCAGTTAGAGGGATTGACAGATATGCAGAAGTAAACACTCTAGCAGAAAAGCATCAGGAGCTGATCTGTATCTGCCCTGATGCATGGAGCTGAATTTAACTTTTATTGCCAGTCAAATACTGCCTTGCCCCACAATTAAAGTTTGCATCCCCAAAATTAAAAAAAAAGAAAAAAAAAGTTTCCATCCCCTTTGATCCAAGCACCACTCATGTGGTTGTAGTACTCTTGTGAGGTGGTCCACTATTGTATTCTGAATTTCCAGAAGGTAAGTTGCCCAAGAATAGACATCAATTTGCATTATGTCCAAATACAGACAGACTCTTGGCAGAGCCATAAGAGCCCATGCCCTTACAGTTGCTTATGTAAAATATTTCACTTGATTGCCTGTCTGGCTAAAGATTCTCTCTTAATAGGAGAGGAAAGGAATTCAGAGAGCATCGTGAAAGGTTTGCAGTTCTAGCAAAGAGATCTATAGATGACTTTCCACTGAGAACCACACTCCCTACATCCTTGCAGTTAGGAGAGAGTCCCTATACCTTGGTGGTGGCATTGACAGTGGGGCCCGAGGGAAAGAACAATGATGAAAACTGATAGCTTCATCCTCCATCAAAGGGATGCTTTCATGCCAAGAGTAACCAAATTTAATAGGAAAAAGGTCAACATTGAAAGTCCTGGTTCCGAAGGCCAGGCTAAAGACACTGCATGTGTCACAAGTCAGAGGAACACAATGAATCACCACAACCATTTGTTCAATCAGGACCAAGACCTACCTTGCTGGTGTCCAGTCCTCTGGAAGGACCTTACAAGAGACTTACCAGTACTATGCTCACTCAATGGAGGGATGCCAGGTCCTTAACTAAATTTTCTGAACTAGAACCAGGTTTAAGTTGGCAAAGTTGACTAGAAATCCCAGATACTGAGGGAAATGGATGGCTTTCTCAAGTACTCCAATTCCTAATGGGATAGCCATACCACTCAATCATCCAGGTATGAGAACCTGCAGCTGATGTGGCTGCTCCATCACTACCGCCAATCACTTTATGCACTCTCAAGGCCGCAGCCCAACCAAAGAGAAGTGCTCTCTATTGGTAGTGAACATCTTTCATTACAAACTTGTGGAACCTCTTGCGTATGAGGATGTCATCTTGAACTTCTCCCCAAACAGCAGTTTATTCAGTCTTTGAAAAACCAGAATAAATCTCAATCCTCCCAATTTCCTTGATGTGAGGGGAAATAAACCCCCAAAATTGGGAATAAAATCCCTGACTATGCTTCTGGAAAGACATAGGCTCCCTAGCTTCTTTCAACTACATTTGGAAACAACAGACGCAGAACTGAATTGAAGGTAGATATTCATTGGGTCAGAAATCAGCAAGAAAATCCATGAGCAGTATCTATACTCCATAATTTCCAGGGCCCTTATGTCTCTGATAATCTGTAGTCACTCTGGTATGAAGGATTGGACCTTGCCCCCCCCCCCCCCCCGAGAGAAGATGGGGAGGAAGTCTGCAGATTAATAAAAAAATTAGTGCTTGGTTTAGGCTATAGTCTGTTGTCAAGTTTTAGGCTGATGCCTTGCCTCCTGACACCCCTGAACAGGAAGCTGTGTAGAAAGGTTTGAAGTAATAGACAAAAAAAGAGGAAGAGGCTTCTCTGGAAGAATGACCATTTTGAAGAGAACTAGCCCCAAGTTGGAGCTGGCCGATTTCTTGCCATGGCTGAGACCACAGCATGGAATGATGCTCCTTAATAAGTCACTCTCTAGACTTCATCACCAAATAGAACTGTTTTCTGTCCAGTGGACATTTACAATATGGTCATGAACATTTTCATGTATGCTGCTAACTCACTATTATGTGAGTCCCCGAGCCCCAATGGCAACTACTAAAGCTCTGTGCTATGAAAAGATACATAAACAAAGTGGATTAGACAAGTTTTGCATTTTTCTGCATCCTCCACTGTCAGACAAACCCATCACGGGTTTCAACTTACAGACAAGTTCTGCACATAGAGCTGATGCAGGACTCAACATTAAGCTCTGGAAGATCATTTTGTCAAAAGAATCCGATATTTTTGGGACTTTTCCCCAAAGGTGAGAGTGGTGACAGGTGCACAAAACCGGCTTCAGGGATGACTCAACCATCAGCAAGTAGTGAGAGAGTTGTACTATTCTGAAATCAGGTGCAGATTGCATTCTATACTTCTAGTCAAGCTTCCTCCTAGATTGGAGACATGAAAGAACTGGTATAGCTGCAGAATGCACTGAAGGTTGTGGGGAAAGAAGTTTGAAGATGTCCATGCACAGGTCTTTTTTCCATTCTAACATCAATGCCTAGAGTCTTAGCCAATATATCTAAGAATCTGTAGTATTATAGAGCCCCTGGAAGGAAGGAATGCTGTAGCAAATCTGGAAAGGGGTGAGTCAAAAGGGATCCCCATTGAATCCTTCTCATTCCCTCACCAAGGGGGCATGCTAAGCCAGGACTCCAATGGTCACAAAAAACCCACAGATCTCAGAAGGGAAAAAAAATCTGGAAGGAACTGACATGAGATTCTGCTTCTTCACTCTCTAATCCTTAAAAAGGAATTCCCCAGAAGGAGGAGAATCCATCCAGTACTTCCTGGTGAAACTTGCACTAAAACCTGGTAACTCCTGTGGGAAAAATATGCTTTGATAACTGGTCTCCCATTGGCTGGAGGCCCCTCCGAGTTAGAGTTGGAAGAGATTCATTCTCTTCAGAATCCATCTTCAGTCAGACTCCAGTTAAAAAAAATTAATTATAATAATTCTGGAAGAGCTAGCTCTAGAGTGGTAACAGCCAGTGGCCAGAGGCTACAATGGCGCCTTGGAGCCATCATTGCCCCAAGTTGTCGAGTGGTTCTTGGCAGTGTTCCTTCTAAGGAATAAGTGCCTGTGTGCACATTTTTTATCGTGTGAGCAACACATTTTTTTAAACCGATAATTTCTGAGCACCAGCATTAGCATTGTGGTGCATAATTATTTAGTGTATTGTATCTTTAAAGTTAATTACTCATGTTCTGTTTCACTGGAAAATCAGTTTCTCTTCTGATCTTTTCTGTTTTCCACCCCGACTTAAAAGGTTCACCTCACTCTCATTCTCTCGCAGTGATTGGACCTAGGTTAGCTGCTATTCCAGTGTGGCTTCTCACACATAGACACCTGCTTGAATGCTTACAAATCCACTCTGACTTAAATGTTCACCTCACCTAGCTCTCTCTTGCAGTGTTTCACCTAGGTTAGCCACTGCTTCGTTCCTCACATACAAAAAGCAGCCACTAACTACCAGAGGAACACTCACAGAATTGCAGCTCAGCCAACCAATCAGGATGAATCAACCAATCCAATGTAATCTTGTTCCTGGTTTTCACTGCATGCCGTGATGTTGCTATTCTGTTCCTGCCACAAGCCCTAACACCTCCATCGGGGCTGTGTCCGCCTTTCCCTCATGGAAATCCACAGTTTCCGCTGGCTACCCCACCTCTTTTCCTGCTCGGTATTTTTTGTGAGCTACTATATAAAACATGTGAGCAATGCTTAGCAAATATACGGGTGATCGCTCATGAGCTCATCTTAGAGGGAATACTGGCCCTTGAACCATCAATGCCACAGGGCCCATCAGCACCATTGTCTCAGTGTCATATAATGGGGCACTAATGCCAATCTTCTCAGTATCTAAGGGGGTCAGACCTATGGATGGGGGAAATTCCACTGGTGCCCTTCTCTTTGCTGTCTTCGGTGCCCACATCTTCCACACCTTGCTCAACTCCTGACTTGTGACAGACTCCTGAGCCCTACACCATGGGGTAGGGTGGGGGAGCCTTTCCATATTTATGTGAACGAGAGGTGGGGAAGAGAAGGGGAACATCCTGCCTCCATTCCATGCTTCACTGCCAACGCTTGGGACCCTTCCAAAAGGCTTCCATCTTCCACTGGATGAAGATTTTCTTTCAATTTTTTTTTTTTTTAAATGAGAGCTTGACAAGGCAGCAGTAAAAATCTGCAGAGGCAGAAAAAGAAGAGGTTCTAGGCCTCAAGCATTATCTATATAGGAACTTTTTTTTTTAAGAGAGACAGGGTATACAATGTGCAAATGCTTGGACAAAATAGACTGAGGGGATCTTGGGGCAGCATGCATAGGAAGTTCCACGCATGCTCCGTTTTACTAAGCTTTGAGAGGTGATACCGATCAGCATCACAGAATGTCCCACCACATTATGGCTGATTCAGCCCTGCTTGTCAACAGGTTCCTTATGCCCCTGGGATCTTCAGGAGTAATCCGTAGTTGCTCCTGGCCCACCAATGCTGTCATTTAAAATGGAACTGGCTGATGCCATTTTGGTGTATTAATACTGTATCTGCCTCTGGTCAGCTGGTGCCATATTTTCAGAGCGACTAGGGATCACGCCTGCTTGGTGAAGAGTTCAGCCATAGCAAGGTCTTTGGGGCAGGGTGCAGGGGATGTAGGTCATGACATTTGAAAATAAAACAAAAAAATATGAGCAAGAGAAATTGTGTTTTTTTTTCTCTTCCGAAACAAAATGAAATCAAATAGGAAATATCAAATTTCTTGTTTCAAACAAAAGAACATCCTTTATACTGGTCTACTTACAGTGGTAGGAAACCAAAGAGGAATTTAGACTGGGAAGACTGGATGAAATGACTGATCTCTAATCGCCAACATTTACCATATTTAAGTATCCAAAATATCAGGAGCTGCACAGCAGCGGCAGCTTTCCATAGATTTGGGTTTGAGGGGTGCTGGCATACAATAAACGGCACGTATGTATTTGGGTACATCAATGGTTGTAGCAGGTTTGTAAGCAGAGCAACAAGCAACAGGCATTAATAGCAAATTGATTGTGGTTTGGATTTATCTTGAGTATTGTATTCTGGGTTGTGACATTTTCATTTTTCTACCCAACATCTACTTTTATGACTGCATCAATACAAAGCCAAACTAATAACTGAGATAAAAAAATACTCTGGCTGAAGGGAGCCTTTTTACCGTAGCTGCCTGATACATCATTACTTATCTTATTAATCAGAACAAATGCAATACACATTCATAATATTCATGTATAATATGGGGAACCAAGGCAGATAAATCCTAGAGGATCAAATACAAATATGAAGCAATCACAATGCTTTACAGCAAATCTGTGAAATATGGTACATAGCTTCCTGGAAAAGAATATCCAACATTTCTATACAGTCTTCATGTACATATACTAAACAGAATATTACAGACAGGCCCTGCTTCTGAAGATGCCCAGCTGGTCCTCAGCAAAGTTCTGGAAAGTTCCTATGAGTGAAGTCATAGAATATATGTGGAGGAAAAAAAAAGTTCCAGTTGGTGTGTATTACAAGATGAAATTGGTTCTGGAGGCAATCAATTGTTCATTAAGGCTCAAGAATTAGGTTACCTTTCCACAAAATTAAAAAAAAAATGGTATTACATATCAAAGGAATAGAGGCTAATCCGAGACGGAAGCCCCACAAGGAGAATTTTTTTCAATGAACATGAGTTCTGTGATTCAAATAACCAATCAACAGAAAGGAGAGGAGCATGGAAGGGATTGTGTGGACGGGGATTGTGAAAGTTTGGTATTAACTTGTCTAAAAGACCTTTGTCTATTACAGAAACTAATGTATTGCAGTGTAGTCTTTTGACCTTCTACTGCATACAATTAATTTATACCTGTTTTATCTACAATTCTTTTGGTTATTAAACTTGTTTTTTCTCCAGTCATCCTTTGCCTTCTAATCTGGTGTCATGCAGCTCTCATTTATGCCCCCCTGGTCTGCCCTCCTCTTTGCTGGAGGCCTTTGAGAAGCCTACATGATTTAACCTGCTCCCAGCCTCTAAATAACCACTATTTTCACAATCTATCTAAACTTGCATGGGCAGCATTGGGCCTACTTGCAATAGTGATTAAGCTAACTGACAAGGATGGGAGAATTGTGCTAAACAGATTGTCCTATGGTGCAGAAGTCCATAGACACTTATCCGATATCCATTTTTACCAACCCTTATCTGATGATCCAATTCCTTTTCTTTCTACTACTGTTTCTTCTCTGATCCAGGAGGGGTTCCATTAGATTACTCGTGGGGAAGCTGATTTCTTATTTGAAAAACATCCCATTACACCAGTGTTCTATAATTTTCCCAAAAATCCACAAATTATTTTCTCTGCTTCTGGGTCATCCAATTGTTGGATTGGATCCTTGTTGGAACCAATATTTAAATTTGCTGATAAGTTTTTACCTTTTGTACTCTTTATTCTGGACACGATCACTATTTTGAAGCAATTTACTTTTCCACCTTCACCATTTTTCTTAGTTACAATGGACACAAAGTTTCTCTACTTGAACATCCCCCCAGCAGGATGCTATTTTGGTGGCCAAATATTTCCTGGATCAGAGACCTGGAAGCTCTCCAGTACCTAGTGAATATTTACTGCAACTGATTCACATAGCACAGGCAAACATTTTTTTTTAAGTATCCAAGGAGAATTCTACCAAAAGATAAAAGGTCCTGCAATTGTGGCACTATAGTACCTGACCTAGCATGCTAGTATGTATCTAAATTTGAATCTACTTGGAGCTATGGCTACCCTTTCAAATAGTGCTCTTCTACATTGACAATATCTTTCTGGTGTGGTTAGGTAATGACATACACTTTTACACATTCTTTGACTGAACAACTGACTAATCTTCAGTTTGACTTCTGTCTTAGTCGCTCTGAGGTCTCTTTTCTTGACACTGTGACTAGCACACATGATGGCGGTTTTTCTATCTCCATTTTTCGTAAACCTACAGACAGGAACACTTTGCTGCAACACAATCATCATCCCTCAGATCTCCATGGCAACATACCTGTGGGTCAGTTTCTCCACTTGCGCTACCATGCTCATCACATACTATCGAACAAGCCCCTATTATGAACTCCCATTTTTCTTCCCAGGGATAGCCTCCTCAGGTGGTGAATAGGCTTTTAAACGAGTTTTGTTCAACCATGATTTACTATTTATCCCTCTAAATAATTCTGATTCAGATAGGGTTACATGTATTGCCATTTTCTAACAATGTACTCTGTGTTTGTACCATCATTAGACTTCATTAGTTACTTCTGTCAGCATGGGTTGTCAGCACATAAGATCTTTCTGAAATGCATTGGTTTGCATTCTGAAGGAGTACATGATTTGTTAGTGTCTTCAAAATGCCCGGATTACTACTTCTGTCTTTTCTAATGAACTAATGCTTATAGGACATTTTCCTTGTGGCTGTTGTACAGCTTGCCCCTGTCCAGGTATTCATACACTCAGTCAGTGGGAAGACCTATAAACTTCAGACAAGGTCTGACTGCTTGTCCAAAGGGGGTAGAATATGTTATTGCATGTTCATGTACTCTTCTGGATGTAGGTAAAAGAACCCATGCACTTAAGACAAACATCGCTGAACACTGCTCTTATGTCCACCAGTCAAGGAGTGAAGCCCCTCTCATTGCCCACTGGATGCAGAAAAGTCACACAATAATGGATATTCGATTTTTAGCTATTGAGATTGTCTGAGCCCACAGCTATGGAGGTGATTCTTTTCTGATCCCCAAAGAACATCGGCTTTCTGACCTTTAATCACTCTCCCCTAAAAGTTAAAATCAGGAAACAGAATGGTCAGCATTTCTTTGACATAGCATTTATGATGATTGATTTCTGCCTCTGTGTGGCTCCTCCCACAGAATCCTTTCTATGCTCCTCTCCTTTATACTGATTATTTGAATCACATGACTCATGTTCATTGATAAAAACATTCTTCTTGGGGAACTTCTCTCTGATTGGCAATATTGTGGTTCTCCTTGATTGTCTTCCTTTTAGCCCTCATTTTCAAATTATGGTTATAACTTCTATTCCTTTGAGTGCCCTGCTTTGGGTACATCTATTGAAGTATGTGCAAGTTGACCTAATTTGCAAGGTTTCTGTATAATCTGCAGTTTTTCAGAGTTACCTATGGATGTGTTAGCTGTCTGCTATTGGTCTGAATTGCATACTCTTCATTTCTGAAATTTCCTTACCTGTTAATTTCTTTTGCATTAGTCCTGCTCTACCAGTCCAGCTCTGACAAGTGGGTTACTTCCCCCTACCAGCCAATGAAGGCAGACAACACTGTTTTCCACTATGACATTACAGCCACTACTTAGAGGTGGTGGTGCTAATCAGAAAGAAATCAGTAACTATCTGACAAAAGCTTCATTCAGATCCCAACACTCAAAATGGAATCCCAAATCAGATTTCAACCGAAACATAAGTTTCCCTGCCACCTATCATAAAGGAAAAATAGGAAGTAACAAAGATAAGGAACAGAAGAGCTACTGAACAAGAACATTCACCAATAATAGTCTCACTTCCTAGGTGGGTCCTGGTCTGATCTAATTTAACTAATGGAAAATAAATTAACAAGTAAGGAAATTTCTCCATCTGGTCCTGCTACACCAGTACAGCTCTGACAAGTGGGAAGTACCAAAGCTTAATCTACTCAGGTGGGAGGAAGCAAGAGCTGCCTAACGAACCGCTGCACCATAAGCTGTACCTTCCACACTATCACATCCTGCTGATGTTTCACAAAAGATATGCATGGAAGGCCAAGTGGCCACCCTGCAAAAATCAGCCGGCACAAGTGCATGCACCTCTGCCCAAGATGCCGACTGAGCCCTGGTGGAGTGCATGCGCACCAATTCTGGAGGCTTCTTGTCTTTCAGCAAATAAGCCAAATTGATCATCTCCTTTATCCAGCAAGAGGCTGCCTCTCCTTGATTCAGGTCTCCAAAAACAACCCGTCTGATTTGCAGAAGGCATTAGCGACTCCAAATATCTCAGGATAAGTCTCTGCACGTCCAAACATCCGAGGACCAGAGATTCTGGTTTACACTCCTCCCTAGAGAAAAACAGAAGTGAAATTGGCCGACTGATATGAAATGCAGAATTCACCTTGGAGAGAAAAAATGGTACCAGTCGAAAGATAGCTCTGTTGAACTCACCAAGAATGGGGCCTGGCAAAACCAGGCCCGAAGCTTCGAGATTCATCAAGTGGAGCACACCACACCCAGAAAGGCAGTCTTTAGCAACAAATCTTTCAAGGATTCAAAGGAGGCCCCCATAAGGGCTCTCAGCACAGGACCCACAGGGGAACAATGGGCCAGAAAGGTGACTGCAACCGCTTTAGGCCCTTCAAGAAGTGGGAAACATCAGGATGAACTGCTATAGAGCCACCCACTATGGCCCTTGGTAACAAGAAACAGCTGCCACTTGCAACTTTAAGGAGTGCAGGGTCAGCCCTTTATCCAGACCACCCTTGGCCTTTCTACAGAAAATATTAACCCACCAGGGAGATACCAAATCGGGACTTGCAGAACTGCTTTAACAGGCACCAGATTCCAATATAAGCCAAGGAACTGGACTATTTCCCAGACTTAAACAGCATAGCGATTACCACTGAAGAATAACCTCTTACAGAGCCATCTCCACTCAAGAACTAGGGCACAAGACAGAATGGAGCCTGACTCTACATGACAAAGGGCCCCTGAGTCAAGAGATTCCACACCTTTGGGAGGCACAAGGGCTGATCCACCTGGAGCTAGAAAAGATCAACGTACCAAGGCCTGTGCAGCCAGTTCAGTGCAACCAGAATGACTCTCTTGCTCTCCAGCTCTATAAGTTGTAGCAGTCTGCCTGTGAGCACTCAGGAAGGAAATGCATACAGGAGCTTTTCCTCCGGCCAGGGGTGCACTAGGGTGTCAATTCCCCCATCAACCCCTGCTCCTTTCGGCAGCTGAAGAAACAATGTCTTCATGTTCTATTGGGTCACCATCAAGTCCACGTGAGGACAACCCCACCGATGGAAAATTCTGCAGTAGACAACTGCACTCAGCTGACTGACAACACTGAACAACAAAGACCAGAAGGTAAGCAACCACTTGTTCCAGCCAAAAGAGCAATTCCCAGCACAAACAACCTGACCAGGACAGGACCGCAGGTTATGCCTCTCAATCTGCTAGAGTCAGAGAAAATACTGAAGGATCGCAGGTGGCACACCGGTATATCTAGGGGGTGTCTTCAGTTTTCTCTCTGACTCCATCTGCTGGAGGGGAGGCATAACCCAGCTGTCTGGACTGATCCTGGTACGTACAGGGAACTGGAGATTCCTTTCCGCCCATGGGAATAGGATTGACACCTCTGTCAACAACCTGCAACTCCTGGCTCCCCCTCCATCAATTCACATATGCCACTGCAGTAGCATTATCCATGAGGACCTGCACGGCCTTCCCCTGGATCACTGGGAGGAACTTCAGAAGCACCAGGTGAATAGCCCTGGTTTCCAGTTGGTTGATGATCCTCAAGGCTTCCTCCAGCACCCAACTCCCCTGGGCCACCTGATCCTCAAAATGAGCCCCCTCAGCCCGAGGCGCTCATGTCTGACATGACCAAAACCCAGGATGGAGTGACCAGTCTGAATCCTCATGACAAATTTGAGGAAATCATCCACCAGCAAAATGACCAATGCACCAACTGATTCAAGGGCAGTCACACTCTGTAATCCTCTGAAATAAGAAGAGACACCTGGAGAGGACGCATATGAGCTCTGGCCCATGGCACCAAATACAGAGTCGCTGCCTTCAGAGTACCTCCAGATAGTCCCTCGCAGTTGGGACTGGTAATTCCAGAAAAACCTGGACCCGAGACTCTTGCGCACCCTCTTGTCCATGAGAAACTCTTGCCCCACCCGTGTGTCGAATCACAGCCCCAGATACTCCAGAGACTGCATGAGCTGTAGCGTACTTTTGGCAAAAATGACTACCCAGCACAAGCCTTCTAACAGCTGAACCACTCAAGTTGCGTGCTCCGCTTCCTCCTGAGACTGTGCCTGTATTAACCAATCAAGATACTGATGGACTGTGAGTCCCTCATGCTAGGGGCAGCTGTTACTATGAACATCATCTTGGTAAAGATGGTGGTGCAGTTGCCAGACTAAATGGCAATTCTTGAAACTGGAAATGCTCCCGCAACACACAAAACCTTTGGATCCATATCCTGAATGGGAAAAAGTAGGTAGGCCTCTGACAGGTCCAATGAACAGAGGTACTCCCCCTGGCAAACTGCAGCAAGCTCAGACTATAATGTCTCCATGCGACAATGCAGCACCCGCAAACTGCAGTTCACGCCTTGAGATCCAGGATGGGATGAAAGGAGCCTTCCTTCTTGACCAACACAAAATAGATGGAATAACAACAGTAGCCCCAAAGGAGGGGCTGGGAGCTGGTCCTTGGGCTCGCACTGCTGGCCATAACAACTAGTGGCCTGGCCCTGGGGGTCTGATCACAGCACAGATCTGTCACATCTGCTACACCATCCCAGTCCTACAATCTCCTAAAGGCAGAAAATACTAGATTCTTTCTGCTAGAGCCACCTCCTAAGCAGTGGCTGTGATGTCACAGTAGAAGACCGTGTTGTCTGCCTCCATCTGCTGGTAGGGGGGAAACAACCCACTTGTCAGGGCTGGACTGGTGTAGCAGGACAAGATGGAATGTAGGTTTATGTAGTCACCAATGTTCTTCTGTCCCTTCCAATGCAATCCTAGGTGAATCATGGTACCGTGTTGAGGGATACACTATGGATCAACACTGAGTTATTATTCTGTGAATAGTTTAGTACATACGTGGATCACCCAGTAAATGTTTGAATTAAAGAACTTACATCTGTTGATTGCTTTGAGATACATAACTTTTATAGATCACACACTTTTTATACTGAACTAATTCTGGAGTGTGTCATCTTTTGCTCTCCACTGTTTATGTAGCATCACATATCAAAATCAAAAGATGTCTGTACATCACACAAAGGAAATTCAAGCAAGCTTCCCCATTCCTAAGTGCAACAAGAGAGCAGGAAAGGGCAGTGTTCAGTTTATGCACGCGACTAGTGGTGCTGCTAGCCAACAGAGCATGTGAGGACAACCAGCAGCATAACAGCTAAGAGTGGGGCAGGCCATAGCAACACTTTCATAGAAAGAGACTGCTGCCTACAGCTCATTTTCAAAGGGTAACTGTCCCTGAAGATTGTATTTGAAAATGTGGGCCGATGCATACACTGTGTGTACTTGATGTAGCATCTACACTCACAAGGGGCAAACAAGGTTCCCTATAGCATATGCAGGAATTTCAAACTGAAACCCCTGTGCCTATATACATCTGCCCGTCACTGCTGAAAGTACATGCGCTCACAGAAGGGGAAAAAGGGAGCAATTTTCAAACAGCACTGTGTGGGTAAATGTGTAATATTTTGGGAAAA
The DNA here is from genome assembly GCF_901001135.1 of Rhinatrema bivittatum. NCBI lineage: Eukaryota > Metazoa > Chordata > Amphibia > Gymnophiona > Rhinatrematidae > Rhinatrema > Rhinatrema bivittatum. Next base: position 60,193,681 of record NC_042625.1, on the reverse strand, counting down.
ATGTCCCCATCCCCAATAAAGCAAAGACAACTATAATGACTTCCCTCTGCTTAAAACCTCTCCATCTTCGGAACTACTGTAGGGTATTTACTGTTCTGAGCTCATGGGCAGGGGGTTGGGATCCTCCACAAGGACTGCATAGAAGATTATTTTTCTTGGTTTTACTTGTAAGTTTTTACGGTGCTGGTCTTCCTCCAGATCATTCCTATTTGGTGGTTTTGGTCAAATGCCAATAATCACATAGGATAATAAAAAGAAACAAACACTAACATCCAACATAGGGCTATAAAAAAAAAATAATTGCATGAGATAGAAAAAATGTCAATAAATAAAAGAGGTAGGCACATTTCTGCTAAAGGCTTGAATGTGCTGGCTGGACTTTAATAAAACAAATGTGGTCACACCGCTGCGCAGCGTCTTGAGGTCTCTCTGTAAATAAGAGTTTGGTTTTTTTGCTGTCCTCACCCTGCTCCTGTTTCAGCCCACCTGCTCACACCGGGAGCAGCTCAGGGGGACTTTCCCCATAGCAGTACTTGGCAATCGGGTTGCGATAGGTGTTTTCATGTTGAACACTCTGTTGGAGGGAGGAAATACAAAAGAGGAAAAAAAAGAAACTAATTAAAAAAGAAATGTGGAAAATGTCTCAGTCTTTTTTTTTTCTGCCTGCCCCTACTTATGCTCTGAGGGCCCAAAAGGTAAAGCCAAGTTTAGAGGGCCACTGTGGGGAATGGAGACTTGATAATCCCCCTCCCCCACCTTGAAACCCAATACAGAAAAAGCAGGAAATTGCAATGTAATGCTTACGGATCACAGCTGAGGGCCTCAATTCATCCTTAATCAAGGCATCCAATAAGTCCACTTGTGGCAGCCTAGGGTTTCCCTATCCAAGGGCAGCAGGAAGTTCTGTTACACATGGCATTGCTTCCCCCCTACTCCCTCTAAATGCAGCAGAGAGCGCATTCAGTGAGAATGAACAGGCCCAGCCGTTACGCTGGAAAGGCTGCTTCAAGCAGTCAAGTCTCTGCTAAAATTGTTGATGTTTAAAATGCTGTAACCTCTCTGAATAGTTGGTGTTGGTATGGGTGAACTATAAAACCTTTTAAATAAATAAAACTTGTATGTCACTGTGCAGTAGACAGGCTCACCATTCTATCAGGGAATACAAGCGAATGTATACATATGGCATTTTTTGGGTTTTTAAAAAAAAAATCCACCACTATATGGAACTTACAAATATTACATTTTTACATGCTCTAATTAAGAGCATACTACTGTTTTCTTGTGATCCCGTCTTCACAGAGTGCTTCCCTTACACCTCTACTGTGGGACACGGACAACTGCAGTACTCAAAAGGCACAAGCAGTTCTGCTTTTCTGGACAATCAAACTACTGTGTGCTGATTATCTAAGTTCTTAAATATATGCAAATATCTGATAACTATTCAAAAAAGGTGAACAGCCTATCGGTGGCACTGGAGATGCCTTCCCCTGCCTGCCTGACAGGGCTCTAGCACTGTCTTTGGAGCGATTCGGGACATGTCATTGCCACACACATTCCCTCCATAACCCAAGCTCATGGCGGCAGCATTAGTGCAGCCCTTCTATCGCCGCTAACTCTGAACCAGTCAGAAGGGGGCCCTTCTATCCCAGGTAACTCTACCCATCCACTCTCTAATGGCATCAGTCATAGTTGCCCAAAGCATGGGAAACCCAAACTGAAAAATAAAGCTTTTACCCTTACAGAAAGTATGATGAAAAGTTAAGAAATAATAAGAACACAAATCAAACAGATGCTAGTATTTCACAGCCAGAACATGCAGTAAGGAGGACTTCTTATTTAAAATTTTCAAAGGAAATAGTTAGATGCCATTCCCATGAACTCCGAGGGATCTCGCACAGGGACTGGCATATCTGACATGAGGAAAAGCAACTGTTTCTCTAACACATCTGTCCTGAAATAGTAACTGTGCTGAACTTCGCTTTCTGCTCTACTCGTGGCAGCTGCTCTGTACATCACCCAACAGAGTTCTTGTGCGTTTCCTTCCAACACTCCTGCCACCTGTTTGCCATATTACAACTTAAATATCTTTACAAAATGTTCCTATTTCCTGACAAAGTGTCAGCCAAGAATTATTGTGGAATAGAATGGAAAGAAGCAGCACTCCAAGGCATATAACAAGCCCCGATACACCTCAGAGGGCAAGTGAGCTTTCAGCTAGGGTTTATGAGTAATTGACACATTTTTTTGGCAAGTCTTGGAGCCCAGCCAGGATGTCAAACTGCTGGCACTGCCAACTTTCTTCTGCTATAAGAAACTATGGCACAGGTGACAGCACAATCAGTAGCTCGTGAGCCTCAAAAAAAGCGGTAGAGAAACGAAACCGTTCAACTGATCGATCAGGCCGAGTACCCGCGAGTCAGAAAGAAATACTTTCCCGACCCGAGTGTTGAAAAGAGCGCCCAGGAATTCCAGCTCTTGTGAGGGCCGAAGATTGCTTTTGGAGTAGTTGATTACCCAGTCGAGTGATGTGAGAAGGGCTAATACTCTGCTTACCGCGTGCGCGCAGAGGGCAGCGGACTTGGCCCTTACCAACCAGTCATCCAGATAAGGATGGACTAATATCTCTTCCCATCGGAGAGCGGCCGCAACGACTACCATGATCTTGGTGAAGGTGCGGGGAGCGGTGGCGAGACTGAAGGGGAGGGCCTGAAACTGGAAGTGCTGCCCTAGGATCTGAAAACGAAGGAACCTTTGATGTTCCCGAAGGACTGGGATGTGAAAATAAGCCTCGTCAGATCGAGAGATGCGAGGAACTCGCCGGGACGATCACAGCCCGCAGGGTCTCCATCTTGAAATGGGGAACTTTGAGGGCCTGATTGAACCCTTTTGAGATCTAGGATGGGACGAAAGGAATCGTCCTTTTTGGGAACAACGAAGTAAATTGAATACTGGTCAGTGCCCTGTTCTTGCACCGGCACCGGAAGGATCGCCCCCAATTCCTGAAGTCTCAACAGGGTGTGACAGACCGCGGGCCGCTTGGAACGGCCGCAAGGGGACACTATATATAGTTCCGGCAGGTCCCTGTCAAACTCTAACGCGTAGCCGTTCTATCACCTCGAGGACCCAGAGATCGGATGTGATTTTGGCCTACTCCTCGTGAAACAGAGAAAGACGCCCACCTAAGTTTCGTGCGGAGGAATGGACCTGCCGAATCTCATTGGGGAGCTGACTTGGTGGTCATCTCAGAAACCTCGATGGCCGCAAAAGAAATGCGACCAAGACTGGGACCTGGACATGCCTCCTCTAAGGAAGGAGCCACGCGCCCTGTTGCCGTACCGGCGGTTCCCCTGAAGCGAGTGCGAGTCGGGAGAAAGACTTCGACTGTTTGGGACGGTCCTCCGGCAGCTTGTGGACCTTGTTCTCACCCAAGGATTTAATAAGCTGCTCCAGGTCCTCACCAAAAAGCAACTTACCCTTGAAGGGAAGAGTGCCCAATTGGGCCTTCGATGAAGCATCAGCGGACCAATTACGTAGCCAGAGAAGACGTCTGGCTGAGTCCGCGGAAACCATAGCCTTTGCCTGGACTCGAAGCAAGTCGTAGAGGGCATCCGCACCATAGGCTATAGCGCCCTCCAAACGCTTGGCCTGCTCTGCCTTTGCAGACGGGAGGTCCTGGGTGCTGAGTAACTGTTGCATCCACCTAAGGCTTGCCCGCTGCATGAGACTGCTGCAGATTGTTGCCCGGACTCAGAGAGCTAAAACCTCAAAAATGCGCTTCAAATAAAATTCAAGCTCACAGTCCTGCACATCCCGTAATGCTGTGGCGCCCACCACCGGAATGGTGGTACGCTTCATCACCGCTGTGACGGAAGAATCCACCTTCGGAATCTTCAACATGTCCAGGCAGTCCTCATGAAGCAGGTAGAGCTTTTCCATAGCCCTATCAACTCGAAGACCCATCTCTGGGGATTCCCATTCCCGGAGGAGCAGCAAGCGGTGCATCAGATGGAACGGGAAAGTACGTGGTAATGCCCTGTCCTGCCAGGACCGGGTCCGCGTTTGGCGTCATCGCCGCCGCCACAGAGTCATCTGGTGGGGCATCAATTCCCAATTCCTGGAGAACAAAGGGAATAAGAGGCTCTAGCTCCTCCCGCTGAAACAAGCGCAGGACACGGGGATCGTCACCTTCTAGCGGGGGGGCCTGGGCCGCAGCATCACCCTCCCCTTCAAACGGGTCCACCCGAACCGAGCTCTGAGGGTCCGGAATCGCAGCGGGAGACGGCACGGGCAAACAAGGAAGTTTCGGGGGAGGGGGAACTATTCGGGGGGGGGGGGGGGGGTTCCACCTCCCTCTGTAGGCTAGCCAAGTATGATTCATGTAATAAAAGAACAAATTCCGAAGAAAAAAGGACCCAGGCCGATTTTTCCACAGGGGGAGGGGGGGGGGCGGATGGGTGAGGGGGGGGTCCAAATCCCCTCCCCGAGAGCGAACCGGGCTCAAATCGGGGGATAAAAGTGAAGAAATTGGATCCCCTGCCCCAGGAGAAGCAGTATCTGTTTCCTCAGAAACACCTAAAATGGCCGCCGTTCCCGGGACAGGAACGGCCTGGCTATGCGATGAGGAGCCCGTCCTCGAGCTCGAGTAGCTTGGGGTGCCGAAGAGGAGCCTCCCCCCCCCCCCCCCCCCCCCCGAAAGGCACCTGGAGCACACCCCTTCGCGGAAGAGTCGGGAGGCCGACTCTCCACATGCTAAACAGTAGTGAGGCTGCAGCATGAAGCAGGGAAAAGCAGTGCCATACAAAGAGAAACAGCTGACCGGGGAGCCCCTGAGGAGATGGGCGGGAGATCGAACCCCGCTCCCTCCTCACAAAAATCTGTTTTTTTGTTGTTTTTTTTTTTTTATTACCAGCAAAGTCTAAATTTTTAAACTGCTTGGTGGTTCTCTGTGAAAAAATGATACTTTTTTTTTTACTCACACAGAGACAGGGGAATTCACATCCCTGACAGCCCAACTGAGGAATGGGCATCTCGGGGCACGGCAGCAGAAAAAACGGGGAGAGGGACTGGCACCACCAGTATCACCCACACAAGGTCATCTGGAAGGGACCCTAGGCTGACAGAAATCAAGGGGCTAAGCCCCCCTAGGAACCCCAAGAGCGAGGGAGACGGGACTGTCTTCCCTAACACAGTCAGTCAGAAAAAATTTTTTTTTTTTTAAATTAAGTAAGAAAACAGACTGAAAATGTACTTGCGTGAGCTTGCCCCAGAAAGAAAGTAGAAGAAGCACCAAAGAGCACAGAGGGCAAGCTAACAGGGAACCACAGGGTGAGCTGTTCCACCTGCTGGAGACAGACAAATACTGAGGGTTCCAGGGTAGGTTCTGTCCTTATATAGGATACCCTTTCAGTTCTGGTCTGTCTCCACCTGCTGGAAGGGAGGCTCAACCCATGGTCTGGACTGATCCGGGTACGTACAGGGAACTTTTTTTTTTTTTTTTTTTTTAAAACCTTACCTGAGCTCAGTGCTTACTGGCTGAGTACGGAGGGAAGTGGGCATCTGCTGTCACCGCTGTGCTCAGCCTCCTGCACCTGCGGCCTTTCAGATGAACTAGCAACTGAGTCCACGCCGGGAAACCCAGCTACCAGGCACACACCTGAGGGACAACGGAAATCACCTCGGGGAGGGACCTTTATGTATCACCAGTGGAGAGCGGGGTTTTCTTTTCCTTAATTTAGAATTTCAAAATTTCTCATTCCAAAAAGCTTGAAGCAATCCCCATAGGGAGATGCACGTCCACCATCTGGAGACAGAGAATACTGGCAGGCTGGGGTCACTGCAGGGCTATATATACTGTGACATCAGCTTGCTCCGTCTCCATCTGCTGACAGGGGAGCATAAACCCACTGGTCCTGAGTCTATTGGTCTACACGCTAGGAAATCTGCACAAAAAGCTTGAGCTGAAGAGGCTGCTCTGCAGATACTGCGGTTCTGTTATACACTCACAAAGTGGCTGACCTGCGATGAGGTTCTGCATTTGGCCAAACACAGTTCGAAGTGATCTTCCACTGCCAAGAAGAGATTCTGGAAGGCCGCTGCTGCCCGGTTCAGAAAGCGTTCCAGCAGAAGCTGCTGCAGGCACAAGAAGAAAAGCTCCATGAAACAGAGCCACACACATCTCAGTCTCCCAGAGAAAAAAAAAAGGAAAGGTTAGGAAACAGAAAGCAGAGGAGGGAAAAAAATAAAGAAATAAGAGGTAGGTCTTGGGAGAGGAAGGCAGAGGAGTTAGAACAAGAGGCTGGGAACACACTCTAATTATTTCCATTTCCTTTCATGATGCTTGTTGGGACCCTGCGCTAGTCATGTTACCCCTATGCCTCAGATGCCCTTTTATGATTGTAAGCTCTCTGGGCAAGATACTCCTTGTATGATAAAATTTTGTTGTTGAATGCCATATAAGTATAGTGAAAGGATCAACTCTACTACTCCAATTGTTTCTAGAATATATTGCCACCTAATTTGCTGCTAAATCAAACAGCAACTGGCTGGCTCACAGTCATTTTAGAATCCAAGGAATTATTTTTTTTTTTAATTGCAATATAGTTCTTTTTCTTTCCCTCATGGCCACAGCATAAACCAGCATTGAAGAATCCACCACCTGTAATTAAATCTTGTGGGGAAGTCTTACTTAGACTACATTTTGTTAACAGGAACATCGCACATTCACATCCTTCAGCATTTTCAGCTCATTGGAATTCATCTTCTAGAAAAAGACCGAAGCACAACAATCATCTCCTCAATGACCTTCAGCCCAACAGAGTTCTTGGAAGAGATGCAATTCAGTTTAAATCTGTGCTACAGTAGCTTTTGTGGAAATGGGCAATTTCTATTAAGATTGGTGAAGTTTCCTAGCACTACAGATTTGCAGTAGCTGAACAGTTCCCACCCATGCACCTTGTTTGGCTGCAGGCAGCAAGAGACACAGTACTCGTATATGCTGCAGCAGCCATTCGGCAGGCAACTCTCACAGCTGTACAGCTTGGAACTGGCCACATTGATATTACAGCAGCCGTTTGCAAGCAGCTCCTTCCGCTCACAGATGTATCCTGAAGGAGGAAAAAAAAAGAGCAATCAATAAAAGAACATGCATAGTTTTAAAATGAATCATAACAGAAGAATTGCCGAACTGGATCACACCAAAGGTCCATAAAGACCAGCATCATCTTGTCTGATAGCATCCAATCCAGGTCACATGTACCCAGTAGGATCCCAAAGAATAGATCCAATCCTTCTTGCTCGTAAAAGGGATAAGCAGTGGCTTCCCCAAATGTACATGGCTAAAGGAAAATTGGTTCTTACTTGCTAATTTGCGTTCCTGTAGTACCACGATCAGTCCAGACCGTGGGTTGAGCCTCCTGTCCAGCAGATGGAGACAGACCAAAACTGAAAGGGTATTCTATATCAGGACAGAGCCTACCCTGCATCCCTTCAGTATAAACATTTTTAAAGCAGAAATAGCTCCCAAAAGATCAAGCAAGTAACAAGAAAACTGATAAAAATGCATTTCCATTTTCATCTATAAAGATGCTTCCAGTGCCTTAAAGCAATAATAGAAGATTCAGGTATCCAAGAACCTGTAAAGGAAGAAACTTCGAGCGGACGGAACAGTTCTAGCACGGGAGGGTGTCTGAACTGATCCATGGTACTACAGGAATGAAAATTAGCAGGTAAGAACCAATTTTCCTTTCTCTGTACGTACCCGGATCAGTCCAGACTGTGGGATGTACCAAAGCTTCCCTAAACAGGGTGGGATCGAGACAGTCCCGCTCGAAGAACCTGCCGCCCGAAGGAGCCAAAAACTGGAGCCTGTACATCTAGGTGGTAATGACAAGCAAAGGTATGCAGAGATTTCCAAGTAGCTGCCCTGTATATGTCCTGCGGAGAGACCGACTGACTCTGTCCAAGAGGTGGCCTGAGAATGCAAGGAGTGGGCCTTCAAGCCCTCCGGAACCGATCGGCCTTTACAGATGTAAGCCGATGCAATAGCCTCCTTTAGCCAACATGCAATCGTGGCCTTTGAAGCCTTGCTACTCTTATTTTGACCACTCCATAGGACAAACAGGTGATCCGAGACCTGGAACTCATTAGTAACCTGGAGATAGAGCAGTAAAACCCGTTTTACATCCAGGCGCCAGAGATCACCACCAGATGTACTCGCTATGTCTTCAGAAGAAAAAGCCAGGAGTTCCACCAACTGATTGATGTGAAAGGGAGACCCAACGTTCGGCAAGAAGGAGGGTACCTTCTTGAGGGATACTTCTGAATTAGAAAAACATAGAAAAGGTTCCCTGCAATATAAAACTTGGAGCTCAGACACCCTTCTGGCGGAACAAATGGACACCAGAAAGACGGTTTTGAGAGTCAAATCCTTAAGTGTAGCCCTCCGTAGGGGTTTGAAGGGAGCCTCGCAGAGAACCCGAAGAGCCAAGTTAAGACTCTACGAGGGACAAGTAGCCCGGACCGGCAGATTCAAATGCTTGGCTCCCTTGAGGAAGCGGACAAGATCCGGATGAGCCGCCACCGTGTAACTGTCGATGTTGCCTAAGAGGGAGTAGAGGGCGGAAACCCGCACCCGCAAGGAACTGAAAGACAAACCCTTGAAGAGACCATTCTGGAGGAAGGAAAGGACCTGGGATACCGGAGCCTTACGAGCCGACACTCCCTATGCGGCACACGCATTTTTAAAGACCTTCCACACCTGGACATAAGCGAGAGAGGTAGACTGCTTCCGGGCCCTCAACAGTGTGGATATAGCTTCTTCTTTATATCCCTTCTTTCTCAATCTCCGCCGTTCAAAAGCCAGGCCGCTAGACAAAAGCGATCCGCCTGATTGAAAAATACGGGACCCTGCTGAAGAATGTGTGGGAGATGACTGAGGCGGAGAGGGCTGTCCGTGGTGAGGTTCACCAGATCCGCAAACCACGGTCTGCGGGGCCACTCGGGAGCCACTAGGATGACGGAGCTCCGATGGAGCTCGATTCTGAGTACTTTTCCCACTAGCGTACAGGAGAACATGAGGCCAGGGAAGGACCAGCGCATCCACTCCTTCCGCACAATGTTCCCTTCTGTGGCTGAAGAACCTGGGAGTTTTCGCATTGTCCATTGTGGCCATCAGATCTAAGTGGGGGGGACCACACCTGCGGATGATCAGATCCATCGCTCCGTCTGACAATTCACACTTGCCAGGGTCTAACCGCTGGCAACTGAGGAAATCGGCTTGAACATTCTCCTTCCCCGCAATGTGGGAAGCTGCTAGGCGATCCAAGTGATGCTCCACCCAGGTGAAGAGCTTGCTGGCTTCCAGAGCCACCAGGCGACTCCTGGTGCCTCTCTACCAATTGATATAAGCTACAGTGGTGGAATTGTCCGAAAGAACCCGCACTGCCTTGCGATGGAGCAAAGGAAGGAAAACCTTGAGGGCCAGGCGTACCGCTCGAGCCGATTGATGTGCCAGCGAGATTGGACTGGGGACCAGTGTCCCTATGTGGACTGGTTCTGGCACACCGCTCCCCAGCCGGAGAGGCTGGCGTCCGTTGTGACAATGATCCACTGTGGCGTCTGAAGGGGCACTCCCTTCAGGAGGTGGACAGGCGAGAGCCACCATTGTAGCTCGGCGATGGTAGACTCGGAGAGCAGGAGAGGTGTCCAAAACTGCTCAGACACCGGTTTCCAGCGGGATAGCAAAGCCTTCTGTAATGGATGCATATGCACAAAGGCCCAAGGAACCAGATAGATAGTGGAGGCCATGTACCCCAGGCTGTGGGCAGAGAAAGTGCGAGAAAACTGCGCACTTGGTACCTGAGTTTGAGTGCCTGTGCGTCTGGAAGGAGCACCTTGCCAAGTCGAGTGTCGAATCGCGCTCCCAGGAATTCCAGGATCTGGGATGGCTGAAGCTTGCTCTTGGGAAAGATGATTATCCACTCAAGGGAGGTCAGACAAGTCAGGACCTTGTCGACCGCCAGCTTGCAGAGAGACTCCGACTTGGCCCGAATGAGCCAATTGTCCAGGTAAGGATGGACCAGAACTCCTTCTCGACGAAGAGAGGCTGCCACTACCACCATGATCTTGGTAAAAGTGCGCAGCATCGTGGCGAGACCGAACGGGAGCGCCCAAAACTGGAAATATAGGCCCAGAATCATGAACCGGAGATACCTCTGATGGTCGAGGCGAATCGGAATGTGCAAGTAAGCCTCCGTCAGGTTGAGCGATGCCAGGAATTCGCCTGAGTGAACCGCCACTATCACAGCCCTTAGGGTTTCCATTCGAAAATGGGGTACCTTGAGGGCCTGGTTGACTCACTTGAGATCCAAAATTGGACGAAAGGAGCCTTCCTTTTTGGGAACGACGAAGTATATGGAATATTGGCCGGACTCTTGTTCCTCCACTGGGACTGGAACTATGACACCCAGTTCCAGTAGCCTGCTCAGAGTCTGGTCGACCGCAGGCCTCTTTCGACTTCCGCAGGGAGAGATTAGATGAAGGTCCGGTAGGTCTTGAGCAAATTCTAACGCGGAGCCTTTTTCTATCACCTCTAGGACCCACTGATCCGTTGTGATCTTGGCCCATTCCTCGAGAAACAGGGGCAGCCGTCCACCTAAGTTTGGAACGGAGGAATGGGCCAGCCGTATTTCATTGGGAAGAGGACTTTGTGGCCGAGTGTTGCTGGCTACCATCCCGGAAGGGTCAATGTCCACGAAAGGAATGAGACCAGGATTGAGATCTGGAAGCATTGCCTCTCGGAAAGGAGCCCCGTGCTCTGCTGTTATATCGATGTTGACCTCTGAAGCGAGTACGGGAAGGAAAGAAGGCCTTAGAATGTTTCGGGCGGTCCTCTGGCAGCTTATGAACCTTGTTCTCACTTAGAGATTTAATAAGCTGTTCTAGGTCCTCACCAAAGAGCAACTGACCCTTGAAAGGGAGAGTGCCCAACTGCGCTTTAGAAGAGGCATCCGCAGCCCAGTTCCTCAGCCAGAGGAGACGCCTGGCCGAGACTGCGGAGACCTTGGCTCTGGCTTGCACCCGCAGAAGATCGTAAAGGGCATCAGCCCCATACGCAATCGCACCTTCTAGCCTGTCCGCCTGCTCCGCCTCTGCAGACGGGAGGTCTTGAGTGCTGAGTAATTGTTGAACCCACCTGAGGCTTGCCCACTGCATGAGACTGCTGCAGATTGTCACCCGAACTCCTAAGGACAAGACTTCAAAGATGCGCTTAACATAAAATTCCAGTTTGCGGTCCTGAACATCCTTCAATGTCTTGGCCCCCACCACCAGGATGGTGGCATGCTTGGTAACCGCAGAGACGGAGGAATCCACCTTAGGTATCTTAAGCAATTCCAAGCAGTCCTCAGGGAGAGGGTTGAGCTTATCCATAGCCCTACCCACTCAGAGTCCTGCCTCCGGAGACTCCCATTCCTGAAGGAGCATCAGCTTGTGCATAGGATGGAATGGGAACGTACGTGGAGGAGCCCTAAGTCCGGCCAGGACCGGGTCTACGTTAGCGGGCATAGCGGCTGTAACTGTATCCTCAGGGGGCACCTCAATTCCCAGCTCCTTCAAGATGAAGGGAATGAGTGGTTCCAGTTCCTCCCTTTGGAATAAGTGAAGCACTCGTGAGTCGTCCCCCTTGAGGGGGGGCTGGGAAGCAGTGAATCCACATCCGGATCAGGGACAGTCGGCAGTTGAGGGGGGTCCGGAGGCGGCGGGACCCCCAGCACCACCCTGACCCTAATGGAGCCGTGCCCCTCTGGCGCCTTAGGAATCTGCGGAGAAGAAATCCACGGGCTCTTAGGTGGGGGGGGGGGGGGGCTCAAATCTGATGGGGGAATTAGAGAATCGGGCTCACCTTCCTCCTGCAGCCCCGATTCAGCTTCAGAGAGTGCTCCCAAAATGGTCGCCGTTCCTGCGGTTTTCCGAGTCGGGAACGGCCTGGCCACGCGGTGTGCAGTCCAACCCTGGGTCGTAGTAGTCGCGGATGCTGAGGAGGGACCCACCCCACCTGGCAGGCACCCGGAGCAGAGCCCGCCACGGGAGAGCCGCGTGGCAGGCTCCCCGCAGGCAGTACACACGCTGGAACGTGGCATCAGCTTCAGAAAAATAAATCGCTGCAAGAGAAAAAACAGCTGAGCCCTGCCAGTCAGCAGAGGCAGAGCCTGAACCCTGCACGCTGCCGGAGCTGTCTGCTGTCCTTAAATTACAAGCTAAGTAGGGCTAGGTTTAAAAACTTATTTTTTTTTTTTAAGTTAGCAAGTGCAGGGGAAAAAACTTCCCTGCCACAGGCCCTAGAAAGGACACTTTTCAAAGGTGGACAGCTAGCCATGGGGGAGTGACTGGACCACCAGTATCACCCCAAAAAGTCACCGGGAATGGGGAGCCTAGGCTGAAGAATTCAAGGGGCAAGTCCCCTAGGCCCCCAGCAGAGCAAGGAGACAGAGCTGTCTCGAAGGAACAAAAGATAAATCTTTCAAACTTTTTTTTTTTTTTTTTTAAAATATAAATCAACAACAAATACTTGCTTGATCCTAATAAAGAATAGTACAAGATCCCCGCAGGGAGAAGTTAAGAAGAAGGGTAACCGCAGATTCAGCTGCCTGCATCTGCTGGAGACAAATACTGAAGGGATGCAGGGTAGGCTCTGTCCTGATATAGGAAACTCTTTCAGTTTTTCTCTGCTCCATCAACTGGACAGGAGGCTCAATCCACGGTCTGGACTGATCCGGGTACGTACAGGGAATAGTGGTTTATGGACTTTTCCTCCAGGAACTTGTCTAAACTAATTTAAAACCCATCTACACTAACTACTTTCACCACATTCTCTGGCAAAAAAGTATATAGTTTATGATCTGAGTGATAAAAATACACCAATTTGTTGTGCCACCTATTAGCTTACTGGAGTGCCCAATAGTCCTACTGGAAAGAGTAAATAACAGTTCCCTATTTACCTGATCAACTCCACTCATGATTTTATAGACCTCTAGCCTGGAAAAGACAGCTGAGGAGATATGATAAAGAGCCCTAGCCTGTTTAGCTTCACCTCAAAAAGGCGCTGTTCCATTCCTTTATCATTTTCGTCTCCCTTCTCTGTACCTTTTCTAGTTCTGCTCTATCTTTTTTGAGATTGGGAGACCAGAACTGCACATAATACTCAAGGAGCAGGTGAATCGATAGAGGCATATCTTGTTTTATTTTCCATTCCTTTCCTTATAATACCTAATATTCTATTTGCATACAGCTAATAATACTTTGTGTGTCAGTGTGCTCCTGGTGACAAAAATTTGTCTTGAACTTCCTTAGGGAACCTGCCAAGATAGACACCCCAAATGTTCTGAAATGACATGGATTGGATAGACAACTGATCGGTCTATGTTTTGTAAACCAAATGCAATAAGTTATTTAACTCTGCCAACCAGTGAGACATTTAGATATGATACATTTCCTAGCAAGACAAAGCTCACCTCCCAGGGTTTACACACATGGCTGGGCCTTATGCGGGCCGGGCCAATTTTCAAACGAGCCCGGCCATGTGCGAAAACTCCGGGATGCGTGCGAGATCAGGATTTTTTTCCTTCATAAATAATCTCTCTCTACCTGTATGCATGTATAGGCAATCTGTGTTCAAAATTTAGGATTCTAGTGATGATGGTTTGAGGGTTAGGTCCGCCATTTTCTAGCCTAGCCAGTGAGCCCTTTCAATTTGCAGAGGACTAGATAAAGAATTAAGATTTAATGCCTTTAGAAGCCAGGATTCCAACAGAACAGCCAGGCCCAAGACCCTCACCAATTCAGGCAAGCCCACAGAGTAGAGGTTATTTCTGCATAACCTGTTTTCCAAATCCTCCACTAAGTGGCATTGACCAACTATAGCTTCACCAAATCAGCTTCCAAAGTGGTCACCCTATCATCATTAGAAATTCTTATTTCTGCCTCTTGGATCCATTGCTTGATTTTGGAAGTTATGAACTAAGGCTGTCTAACCCACCACATTAACAGTACTTCCCCCGTGATATAAGGCATAAAATGTTTCTTTGTGAGGCTTGTGGAGGAGTAAACCTTACCCAGATCATCCGTGATCAGGAGTTTGCCCTGAACCGAGTTCCGGCACCGATTGCTGGGCCGGCTGCTGTTTCCTAGGTTAAACTGCACTCTCCACATGATGAACTGCTCATGATCCTGGGCCTGAAGCAGCATCCGATCTCTCACCGTCCTCTCTTCCTACATGAATAAAACAAAAACTGGGATGAACAGACTGAGCTTTACTAGTATAGTTAGTTTTGATATACCACTTTTCTTCATAAATCAAAGCAGCTAATCAAGATGTAAAATGTTTCTCAACAAACAAATCTTGTTTCAAACTGAAAAACAGTGTAGAAAATGGGAAAAAAAGGCATTTAATTTAGATGTCTCCAAATGCAGAGACTGTTCAATGTTGGCTTCACCATGTCCCGTTATGCCTGAGTCAAGCTACTTTTTAAGCGCTCGTGAAAGGTGCTGGATTCAACAGCAGTGGAAGTCAAAGTCCTCCGTTTACCCAACCAAAAGCAGAACACAGCAGCATTAGTTCAAGCACCCTAACCCTGCTCTGGAGAGACATCTCTGAAGGCAAGAGAGTAACTCAGTCTCTATGCCTGCGCAATCTCTGGCCTCTCTGCTCATATTGCCAACAATGGAGTCCATCTGTATTAAACTGTGATGGTCACACCTATGGAAAGGGAGCCAGCCTAGCTCACTAACTCATTTCATATGGGCTAGAAGGGGGGGTGCAGAAATGTTTAGAAAACCCAAGTATTAGCCAAAATTTTTAGCAGCCATTTGTATTTTTTTAAGCATTTAATTTTTTTCTTTTTGTTTCTTTTACCTTCCTTTCCTTTGCCCTTGCCTCTTTGGGCATTCTCCTTCCCCCTGCCTCCAGGGAACCTTCTTCCCTTACTTCCAAACATCCTCCTTCCTGCCAATGACAACCACTGATTCTTGACAACCAACTCCACTACCCAGGTATCTCTTGTATCAGGTGCTAGGACCTGAGTTTTAGGCACCTGGGATCTTTCCAGCTCTGCTCTAGCTACTCTCTCCTCCCCCGCACCCCGGTTTGGGCTAAGGTGGTAGGAGGGCTTTTCTTCCCTAGGGGCTGATGCAATAAAGTGCATCCAGCCTAGCATATAGGTTTACACGTGGTTGGATGCATGTTTTGGATGCACTAGAGTAACACCCAGTGCAATAATGAGATTAGCACATTCAAAACATGTCCCAAACAAGTGTGTAGCTGGTTGCGCCCATCACGTCAATTCCATGTAGATGAGGCTATTAGCTATTCCCTCCTGATGCAAAAAACAAAAAAAGAATTGCTGGGTGCCCAATGCATACTTTTTAATCTGGCCAATTTAACTCCAGCCCCGGAGATGGCATGTCAAGGGCTTAAGTCAAGAGCTTGTGAGAAATTTAAAAAATACGGTAACTGTAAGTGGCAGTAGAGTTGTGTCATGAATAATCTGTTTATTTTTCTGAAAACTCTCAATAAAGAAAGTTTAAAAAAAAAAAGGTCCTCTGTAGTTCCTCCTTAGCATCATGGTGACACTTAAATTTACTGCTTGCAGTGTTGAAAAATAAGTGTGTATTGGCTTGATGTATATATATAGTATACACAGCTGAGTTATTACAGAATTAAGCAAAGTGTGGGTATTTAAACTGTGTACCAATAAATCCTATAATTTGGGGAGTAATACTACTGTTGTGTTGATCAATATAAAAAAATGTTTTTGTTATTACAAACTATTATATATATATATATATATATAAAATGTAGTACAGAGGTAGGCATATCTATTCCTTGAGTGCTACAAACAGGACTGGTTTTCAGGATATCCAACTTGAAAAATTGACCAGTGTGTGACACTTGACTGGAGTTGGCTACCCCAGTGTAATACCAAAGCTATGCAATCTGACACAGAAGTTTTTTCAGCCTAATAGGTTCTAACTGCATATCTGTATCAGTTGCACTACAGTGGTAAATGTTAGAGCCCTTCAATTCCCATTTATCCAACCTTGTGTCCTTTTGAAAACTTACAGCACTTCCGAAATCATTCAAAAGGCTGTCTATACATGAAGGGGAATATAAATAAAATTGTTAACTCTAGCTATGAAGCCTCTTTTTAAGCATATAAGTGTTAAAACTTCAGTCTAGTACGAGCTACCCTTACCTGTTTGAAGGTGCTGGCGAGAAAGTAGATGAGAGACAGTCCAAAAACAACCCCAAGAACCCAACGTTTCCTCAGAATTTTGCGCCATATCATTGGCAGAAAGTACACCATCCCCAACCCAACTCTGTTTCAAGCTTCACCGAGGCCAGAGACTCCCCTGCCCTAGCTTAAGGGGATCCCTTTTCCCCACTTTGCCATTCCTTCAACTGCTGATCCTCCAAAGAGAGGTGCATGGTTTGTGTTAATGGGCTCTATACTGGCTTATTTCTGGAGGCTACAGACCACATAAAATCATCCATAAATATGACAGTATGTCACAGTACTTTGTAGAATTCTATACACAAAGGGGAGTTGGAAAGCATAGATTTACTAACTATACTTATTAAGTACAAATGTCTTCTTAAGAAAAACCCTTTCAAAAGTATTTATTAGTGCCACATGAAATCCCTGCTGAAAATCATGTACTCTCCAGTTGCTAGAATTCGTTCACTAATTAATGCCCTCCCCCAGTAGCGGAAAGATGTATTACGGATAACATAAACGCTGACAAAAGCAGGACTCTCGGATTAGTTGACTTCCCCGAAACACCCCAAGTCCTTCCAAGTTTCATGAGTGGCAGGCACATCCAGGGAAGCTCCTCTTTAAATCACTTTTCCAATCAGGCCCATGTCCGGAAGTGGGGAAATCCGCTGTATACCAGCAAGCTATACCCTCCTCACTGAGGAGCATTAAAAAAAATGACAAAATATTAAAAACTATGCCCTAACCAACCCCGACTCATACTCCGCACCTCTGCAAAAGCCCCGCGGCGCCAGCGCACGCTCCACCTACTGCCCCGGGATAAATGCGTGACCTGACCACGGCACTTACTTAGCCGTGCCATTGGCTAGAGTCAGCGTGGCGTTGCCCATGCCTCTTCTTCCTGATTGGCAGAGAAGTTACGTCGGATGGCGTAATGTACGTGCTCCCTACGCAGGGGGGTCAACGGCTGTGCGTTGCGTCATGTTGAGAGGGGCATGCTTGGTAATGTTATTGTAGGGGTTACACTGCAGGAAGGGGCAGGTACAGTACTGTTGCGGAACTGTTTGTTTACACTGTACACACTGCAATGCAGTTGCACGCTGCCTGGTTTTTTCTAATGCCTATATAGCAATGCGTGTATTAGAAACTACAGGTTTTTCATTCTTGCAGTTAGTAATAGGGCCGGTTAGCAATTTATATATGGTATACCCTGCTTGTATTTTACACAAATACGGTAATGCTCTTAAAGCCTCTTATAACCCAACTAAATGGTAAGTTCTTCACCGTAATCCTAATTATTTTTTATACTCTAATTTGTAATACAGAAATGGAAATCCCATAAAATTGTTCACAGCAACCATCTAGTGCAGTAATACATGTAGTGCAAACAGCTTGTAACATTTGTGCATTGCCATTTAACACAGATTGTTATACATTTGTTTCATGATGTATTTTATAATGTATGTTTATTTTATAATGCATGTTTATTTTATTCTGTCCATAGCAAGAGGTCTATTGGGCATGATAAAATAATGTGTTCTGCTATATGGCCTATTTATATAGCAATACATGTATTATCAAACTATATATATGTATACTGGCTGTAGGCCTGGAAAAAAAATTTTCAAAACTTGTGCACCAGCCAAAACTTTAAAATGTCAGGGGTAAATATATTTGTTTATATATACTTAAAATGTTTTTGCTTTTGTGTGTGTGTTTTTTTTATTTTGGCTTAATTCTCTTTTTTGCCATGAGGGGGCGAGGAGAGGGAGAAATTGTTGAAAGCATAGCTAAAACAAATCCTCCAAAAAGTCTCTGCCACCACTGCCACCTCTTCTAACTTTCCTCCCCTCCCATCCTCCTCACTTCCTCTCCCTCCCTTTTCTTAATTAACTTCTTCTCCCAGTCTCCTTGGGCTACAGAGTCAGCTTTTCTTATCCATGCAGCAGGTGCCAGGAATTTAGTTTTGGGCAACTCAACATCTGAGATGTTTCCACCCCTATGTATCTTAAAATAGTATGTTCTTCAGGTGTGCACAAAATGTCCAGCAATACTAGTGCACAACAAAATTCTTGAGGCTAAGTGGTTTCATGCCCATAGTGAAAGTTAAACTCACAAGCCCCAATTTTCATATATTGTCCAGCATGAGACTGTATTGGGGTAAAGTTTTTTTTGTACCATCAAATGCATTTAGCAAGCCACCGTAACATAAAATAAAGTCAAAATTTCCTCAACTCATGCTGTAGCAGTGTAGCTAACATACAGGTTGTCCTGACATGCAAACCTCTGCTCTGCTTTTACCTCTGTACGCTTAACACTAGAGGCATTCCTCTATATCCCTTTTAACCTGAGCTCTGCTCCCCTCTCACCCCTGTACTATAACACTAAAAGCATTCCCCTATGTCTCAGTATCCTCCTGGGCTCTGCTTCTCACTTACCCATATATTGTAGCAATAGAGGTGTTTCCCCATGTTCCCATAACTTCCTGAAATCTGCTCCCCTCTAACACCAAAGGAGTTCCCCCCTTTATTTCAGAACCCTCCTGGGCTCTGATCCCCCTCTCTCTCTTATACTGTATCTAAAGATGTAAGATAGTAAACCAATGTTTTCCTACCTTTTCAAGCCCGAGGCACACCTACATTAACAAAAATGTTGTGTGGCACACCAGTCTGTATGCAGCGTGGACATGAAAAGGATTCCTAGCCAAAAAAAGAGCTACGGAAACACTAAAAGCCTCAACATTGTCTTCTAAATTTTAAAACAGAGAGCGAGAGGGACAGAAACACACATGAAATCATCAGAGTGGAATAGCTGCCTCGGTATATGTTTGTGCAGAAGGAAGAAGTTAGTGTGGTGAGAGCAGTTGACTCAGTTACCTTGGCTGCTGGATGTGGCTGGCAGAGCTCCTCCATTGCCGCCCAGCACTCAGAGTGAGTCACATCCAATGCTCATTGTATACCCTCTCCATTTCGCTCAGCCTGGGGATAAGACAGAGGCGGGAAGGACTAAAAGAAGGAGGCTCAAGAGCAGGGGTGGGCAATTCCAGTCCTCGAGGGCCACAAACCTGTCGAGGTTTTAGGATATCCTAATGAATATGCATGACATAGATTTGCATGCAAATCTCTCTCATGCATATTCATTAGGGATATCCTGAAAACCAGGCTGGTTTGTGGCCCTCGAGGACTGGAAGTGCCCACCCCTGCTCAAGAGGGTAGATGAGGTACTTTGTACTGCACACACCAGCACCCAGCTAGCCATGGCCTGCATGCTGCCCATTAATTGCCACCCTCCGGGGCTCATGCCTTGTAATCATGCATGCCTCTTCCTCCTAGCTATATGTTCTCAGAAAGGAGCTTCTTCATATTTAAGAGCTAGCACTAGTGTCTCTTGTTACTGTGAGGTGCTAAGAGCAGAGCCGAGGTGCTAGTCTGGATTTGAGCAACAGGCAGTGGTGACTTTCTGTGGCACATCTGGTTGGGAAACACTGCAGTAAACAGTTAAGTAAAACCTACTGTTTAGTCATTTAACCATTTAAAACTTTCTGGCGCTGCTGTATGGGCTTAGGGACAAATTGGCTCATGACTGCCTTCGGGTTCCCCCCTCTTATTGTGCTGTGCAGCTTCCCATGATGGGGTGAGTTGGACTGCTGTTAGCTAGCCTGTAGAGTAGGGTGACATGTGGGTATGTCAGGGAGGGCCTCTCTCCTCCAGATGCTGGCTGTGTCCCTTCTGCCAGGCTCAGGCAAAAGCGATTGCCCAGTGCAAGGGTGAGTGACAGTCAGCAGTTTGCACCTTCTGTTGGTTGCAGATGAGTCAGCCAGCAGCTCTAGGGATTGTGAGGTGAGGAGGGAGATCACAGGAGTTGGAGTTCTGAGGAGTGGGAAATGAGGCAGAGTAGGGCAGGGGTGCTCTGGGAAGTGTGGGATGAGGAAGGGGAGGGTTAATGGCTTAAATTTCCATAGTTTAAATGGTAAATTTTTTAAATGATGTTTACGTCCTTAACTGTAACAGTAGAGGTTCCCCCTATCTGTGTAACCGCCTGAGCTTTCCTTCCTTCACACTCCTATACTGTAGAGGAGTTCAGCCATGTTCCAGTGTACTCCTGGGCTCTGCTCCTTTCTTATTCCCATACTGTAACATTTCACAAGGTCCCCTGTAACCTTGTGGGCCCTGCTTCTCTCTCATCCCTATACCATAACACTAGAGGAGTTTCCCTCCGTGTAACCTCCTGAGCTTCTCAATTTTGTTCTGCTAATGAGATATTACTTTTCAGTTTCTTTAAGGTTTTAAAGAAAATGCAAAGACGCCACAGTAGCAACACAGACAGCCTTCCCCCTGAAAGGTAAGCTTTCCACCAGCTGTGCCTTGCCCTTGCTTTCTGTAGTTTATTTAAGAGATCAGTTGCTTTAATTTACTGTAATTCCTAACAAATTCAGAGCACATCTTTACAAGTGCCTGATTTTTGAGATGGAGGATTTTGGTCAGAGCTTAGTGGTTTCTAGTCCTGGCTTTACCATGCATTTTGAGGTACCTTTGGGGAAAGTCACTGCATATAAAAGCTGTTGAGCCTGTATTACCATTAGTACTTTCAGTAATACTGTGCACTCTCATTGTTCTTCATACATGGAAATGATGTGATCTGATACTTAGAGAATCAGGTGAAGCCCTGAGACTTTCTCTGTGTTGTGGGAGGAGCATGATATGAAGGCGGGACTAGGGCAGGTTGCGGAGAACGCATGTTGACAAGTGATGTTTGGAAAAATTGTAGAAGAAGCAGGCTGTGATGACCTGGTTAGGGAAGGTGGGGTGAGCAATGTGTTGGCATCATTCAGGAAAATTGTGGGAGCAGCATGCTGGGAGTTAGGGAAGGTCCTAGAGGAAACTGTGCATTTCTCATGCTGTGGTATGGAGGGAATAATAGGGAATTATTTAATAGAGAAGCTACAGCATTTGTAACCATGCCCCGCGTTGTTATAACAAGAAACGCTCTGTGGTGAACAGAGCAAACCCCGATGTCAGCTGATGTTTCGGTTTCCCCGATGCATTTGTTTTTACATGCAAGTTAAAATATAAAAAGAGAATACTTTCTGTTGCACATTTCTAGAATTTTTTTTTATTGGGTGGATGATTGAGAGGACCGGGCGACCACCCTAGAGATGGACTTCCCGGCTTGCTGACACCCTGATTAGATACACAAATCTTGCACTTTCTATATATGGTGATTTGGAATCCTGCTTGAGTTTGTTCTGATATTCTTTGACACAGGATTATTTGGGATTTGTTGTTCTTAGTTGTGGTCTCTAAACACGCTTCACAGCAATCAGCCATGCTGGGCTGTTGGACCTCCTTTTATTGAGCCTACACTCTTTCCGAGTATAGAATGATTTAGCAGATAAACCTTAGTCTAGGAGCTGTGCTTCTATCTAGAAACAGTCTCTCCAGGGACCTATAGTAGGTAGTTATTCTCTTTGATATTTAGCATTTTCTATAGCAGGGGTCCCCAAACTTGGTCCTTTTGGGCCACAACCCAGTCAGGTTTTCTGGATTTCCACAATGAATATGTGAGAGATCTATTTGCATACGGTGGAGGCAGGGCATGCAAATAGAACTCATGCATATTTATTGTAAATGTTTAACAGTGAGTAAATGATTAACAGAGGTTGGGGGGAGGGGCAAGTAAGGGCTTAGTGGTCAGAGGACTGGTTTGTGAATCAGGGGAAGTCCTGGGAAATGAGCTCAAGCTTCACCTCCGTTGCTGACTCTGACACCTTGAACCAAGGCCCCTTTTTTTTTAACCCAATTTCCTATTTGAGAAACCTTAAGCCAATCAACAATAAGTAACATTGCCCATGACTAGGCAAATCACTTTGTCTTTTTGTGCCTCTGTGACCCAGCTGAAAATAAAGTGTATTCTTAATCTGGTTTTCCTGGTTGACAAGTGAACTTTAATAATCTGGAATGTCTTTCTCCCGACTTTAGAAGCAGAAGTCAGACGCTCAGCTCTGAGGCCAGTGTTGATGAAGGTGCCGTGTTTGAAGTCTTGAAATCTGACGCGCCCTCTCCTCAACAGATCTTTTCCAGCCTGACGGGGCTCCAGTCAGGCCCCATCACAGCCACTCCGTTCCAACCTGGTTTAGTCCTGGGCTCCTCGGCCAGAACCGGAGAAGTGTTCATTCAGATGCCGGCCCCAAGGGAAGATGGGGCCCACCGCTCGGAAGGGGGGACTTACCATCACCACCACAATCACCGGCAGCAGCAGCAGCAGCCACAGCACCCGCACTTCCACCACAGCCACCATCGCTCGAGCCTGCTGCACGTTGCCGGGGAGCACCACAGCCATGCCGAGGAAAGCAGCGAGGAGTTGGGAACCCCAGCCCCAGCTCTCTCAGAGCTTAGGGCAATCATTTCCTGGCTGCAGAAAGGGCTGCCTTTCATTCTAATCCTTTTGGCTAAACTGTGTTTCCAGCATAAGCTTGGTAAGCAGCTGATATGGATCTTTCTTTCAGGAATTTGGTTTGCATTTTCCTGAAGCACCCACTCTTCTTCCTCCTCCTTGGTTTCTCCATAGGTAAACCTCAGGTGCAGCCTGCAATAGTATCCTTGTGTTCTCCCAAATTTTATTTATTTATTTATTTTTAAATTTTATATACTGAGGTTCTTGTATCAGATACAAATCACTCCGGTTTACATAAAACAGTGAGATGCCCAAAAGGGAGGGGCTTTACATATGACTATAAAACAAAGTACAAATTGAACAAAATCTCTTCCCATATAAAGGAAAAGCACAGCAGTAGTGTCTCAGAGATAGGCAAAGGATGCAGCACCTTCAAGGGTCACAGCTGATGCCAGTTGCCATTTGCAGTTCTTTGATTGGTCACTAGGTGTCAGAGTACTGCTTGCTTTACCTTCCCTCTAGGTGTGGCAAATGCTGTCCTGGCACCCCTACATGGAAAATGAAAGAATTTGGACCTGAGTTTCCTGCTGGGCCCCAGCAAGCTCTAACGGCTGGGTCTTCAGGTTTCCTTTATGCTTTTATTAGGTAAAATAGCCACTGGTATTACTGGCATTAGTAGTATGGGATCTAATTAATGTTTGGATACTTATCAGGTACTTGTAACCTGGATTGGCAACCGCTGGAAACAGAATGCTGGGCTTGATGGACCCTCGATCTGACCCAGTACATCAAGTTCTTATGTACTACCCTTAAGTTTTGGGCTTAATCTGCATAGAGCGGCCTTAACAGAAAGTATGGGAGTATTCTACATTACCTTAACAGAAGGTATGGGAGTACTCTACATGGAGAGGCAGTCACTACCACAAGCAACTTACTGGTCAGACTGAATGGACCATTTGGTCTATTTCTACTGACACTTGCTATGTTACTATGTAATACAACCTTCCTCTGTACTCAGGCCAGTCCACACCAGTGAGTTATATACTCCTTCCAACAGATGGAGACGGAAACAGCTGATTCACTGATGTCACTAACATTTAGCCCTGCCCTGATATCAGCCTGCCAGAATTCTCCGTCTCCAGGAGATGGTGTACATGCATCTTCCTAGTGGGGCTTGCTTACTGGGGAGAAAAAAGGAGATAGAAAAAACAGATTTGAGCTCCTGATGTGACCCCAATCTGGGGCTCTCTCTCAGATGTGCTGTTGGCAGTTTAGGCTTGAAATATAAAGAACCAGATTTGAGTTCCTGCAGTGAACTCCATCTGGGACTCTCTCTCAGTTCAGTGTTCGAGCCTCTGTGCCGTTGCCAGATTTAGGCTCAAAATAAGAAGAATGGAGGCGCTTGGTGGTGAAGACGTGTGCCCCTCTCTCCCCGTAGCCACTGGCCCAGTCGTGATTTCTGTAGAGATCTCAGATCAGTAAATAAAAAGGGGGTTCTTTCTTCCCTAGCTGGATGATTCCCCACCAGCGATTAATTCCTCCTCCTCTCACCTCTGATCGATCTATGAGAGATGGAGCAGGATAGCGAACCAATGATGCTGTTAGCTCAGTCGGCAGATGTGCTTCTGGGTTCCTGCACCACTGGTTATGTAGGTCAGCCACGTGTGGAGAGGCTAGCCCGCTGCAACATGAGGTAAGGCCGCAGCTGGGTTTGTTTCCTGTGCATGCGCTGTAAGGCCATAGTCTGGTTCCACCCACACGGGTATGTGCACGATACCTGAATGGCCATGCGCCTTAGTGCATCACTGGCGGTGTTTTCACAGTGTGCAGGAGACTGCTCTACAGGAACCAGCGCTTTTGAGAAGGATAAAGGCTCTGGGAGTTAGACTGTGAGATCTCCCATGCTGCAGCTGGCCAAATAGAGGCAATACAGCAGTCGCTCTCTTTGTCCAGTCTAAAGTTGATTGGTGGCTCATGGGGATTTGTCCAAACAGGATTTAACTGTTGTGCAAGCATCCTCTTGACCAAGGCGGCTTGGTAAAGGGGAGAGCAGAAGGTGATGCACTGGTTAGTGACAGTTCCTCCCGCTCTTTCCCCCTCCCCCTCCTCTCCCCGGTACCCTAGGATTGTGGAGTCCCTAGTGGAGGGGGTGGCCTGGAAAGTGCTGTGGTTGGCCCCATGGATCCAGAGATGGATTTGACCGCCTTTTCTAATGTGGATATCTTCAGCAAGTGGCAGGCCAAGACCTTGCCTCCCCACCGAGTTTATGACTGCCCTATTGACCTGGCAAATTTCCACCCAAGGTTTGAGCCTACCCCCTTACAGTCCCAGAGATGAAGGCTATGATCAAGAACATTAAAGAGTACCTTGACAGAGGATTTATCGGCCCTTTTTCATTCCACCTGCCATGGCCAGATTCTCTTTTGAGGGTAAGAAAATCGTATCACTGCACCCCTCCATAGATTACCAGGTCCTAAACACCATAATAAAAAAGAAGCATTACTTGTTTCCCGTAATCTTGGCTGCTTGTGGGAGCGCATAAGTCTTTACCAAACTGGACCTCCAGGAAGCCTAAAACTTGATCAGTATCCGATGGCATCCCCTGACTGGCATCCCCCGATGGACCGGTTGCACTGTTCACGTGGTCTTCATCTCAGCTGCTGCGGAAGGATTGCTGCAGAACAAGGTCTTTTGTGGGGCCGCAACAAGTGACTTGGCCCGTGGAAGGTCTCGGCGGGGCTGCAACGGAGCCCATCCCGACATGGCCCAAAGAAAAGGCTACAGGCTCGGCAGAAGGATGCATCTGGCGGTTGCAGTGCTGCTTTCTCCCTCTTCCCCTCTGGCAGTAAATGAGCAGCACGGGCACAGCCAAGGCCAAGAAGAAAGGAGGACGCCTGAGAGATGTGTGTGTATATGAGAGAAAGCACCAGCATGTGTGTATGAAAGAGCCTGAATATGTGCATGCATGAACACCTACATGTGTATGAGAGTGCGCCTACATGTCTATATGAGTACCTACATGTGTGCATGAGAAAGTGAGAGCCTGCTCTTGTGTGTGAGAGCCTGAATATATATGAGAGAGTGCCTGTGTGTGAAGGAGAGAGAGAAAGGATAAAGATTGTGAGCCACCTTCACCCAAATCCACAACAAACTCTGGGAAATCAAAAGATGCCAGGTATTTATTTATTTATTTATTTGATGGTATGGAGAGCTGGAGATTTTTTAATGATTTAATATTTTATTATTTTAAATTTTGGGGGTGTTCATGTGTCTGCTGTTTTAAAATATTTTATTCGTGTTTGGGAAATATTAGAACAAATTTATGTGACTTTTTAAATCATTAGGGGCCCAATATTGAAAGATGGCCGTTTAAGTAACTTAGACAGATTTAATTTATCCAGCTAAATTACACGGTATATTTAGCGGATCGGCTATGTCTCTGATTATACGCATATATATTTGTACTTAGCCATATCAGTTATAACCGTCTAACATAGCTGGTAAACTTATGCAGCTAAGACCGATTATTCCTACTTAGTTGCATAAATTATGCAGCTACCCACTGCTCACCCACAACTTATGCAGCTAACATTTTATCCATATAAGGGCGGCTGCTACTTAACCACATAAGACCTACTTAATCTGGCTAAGTAGTGCTGAACGCACTTTAAATATTGGGCCCCCTATGTTTGCCAGCTTCTTTGATATATTCATTCTTTTCATGGTTTTAATGCTATGAATGTTGTCTTATATCTCTTGATTTTATTGCTTGATGTTTTGTGTGGAATGATTGTTTTTCCATTGTCGCACTGTCGGGCTTGTTGTGGTTACCAGAGCATGTTTGTGAGCGAGAAAGAGATTGAGCCAATGAGCATATGTTTAACAAGAGAACTATTTTAAGCCAGTGGTCCTGTGTGAGTATAAAAGAGAGCAATTGAGCCAGTGAGCATGTATGTGAAACAGCGTGTGATCTAGTGAACATATGTGAGAGAGAATATAAGGGAGTTTGTGTGAGAATTTAAAGTTTCCAGGTACTGAGAGCAGGGGATTAATTTTAAATATTGGGTGTTTGCTGTGTCTGCTTTTTTAAAATATTTTATCGATGTTTTGGAAATTAAAAAAAAAAAGTGTTATACGTTTGTAATCGCTGGATGTTCTTTCATTGGCTATTTTGAAATATTTATTCGAGTTTAGTTTTACTGTTATGATTGATGCTTTATGTCCGAGACAGCCGCCCTCGGGACTATAAACAATATGTCTTGATTTTATTATTTGGTGAGGAATGATATTTGTTTTTTCCATTTCATACAGAGTCTGGATGGTTGTGGTTTTCAAGTTCAATTTTTGTCTGCCTGTTTCTGTTTATATTTTGAAAGAATCTATCCTGTAGCACACTATATAGGAGAGGGAATAGCAACACCTAAGGTCCAAGTCAAAATGCTATTATCCCAAATAATTAGTCAATTTCAACAGTGTAAGTACATGACATAGTGTTAGAGTTATATTGGCAGAAAACCTCATACAAGGCATACGTTTACACTGCTAGTTAGCACACAGTATACCAACAGTATAATCATAGGTCTTATAATATCAGGCTCTACTTTTTTTTGGATTTTCTTTATGCTCAAGTGAAGAATTTACATGGCCCATTTTAGACCCTTATTGGAATTTTCAAAATTGCACTTAACTTTCATGTAATCGGAGAAACGCCTAAGACATGGTCGTGAGATCATATGTAGCGCCAAGCCCGACACGGACCACGTTTCGGCTTCAAAAGCCTTCATCAAGGGCCAGTGATATCTGCAGATTCAAACAAAATGTTTAGCGCAAAGCAATTCCAACAGTTTAAATATACAAGCTTGTAGACAACATGAGTACTGACATGAACATGCGATAGCAGCATATTGAAGCAGTAATGTTTCTCCTCTACCAGAGGGGCCGCTTTCGCGCTATTTTTCAAAGAGGCATTAGCCAATCAGATACGATGTGCAAACAGAAAATGTTTATATTTTATCATCTCTTCATTTTGTATTTGGTGAGGGTTTGTCTGTGTTCTACATGTGTGACTAAGCAGACTTGTGGGGTGGCCCCCGACGGTTTGCATGGATAGAATGGGGGTCAGCAGCTTTGTTCATTCGCTGCTGGTCTAGAGTATACTCTATTTCTTAGTTAGTTAGGAAAAATGTGAACTTTAATTTTGGAGATATTTGGGCTGAATTCTGCAAGGTTTCAGAGTCGACTTGGCATGTTGATGCATGTGCTGCAGAGAAAGTGCACAAGGGAGTCAGATACTCTGTGGGCCGGTTTGGAAAAAATCCCCCGGGCTGATATTTTCCTATAATCTGCCCCTGGGCAAGTCAGGCAGACTTGGTGGTGGAGACTCAACTGTGGTCTCCTTCCGAGAATTGTTGGAAAGAAATGTGCTCCCTCTTACGTACTTTCTCCAAGCATTACCACTTGGATGTTGAAGCGCAGAAGGATGTGGCCTTTGCATGTGCATTGTTGACAGGGGCATGGGCAGCCTCTCATCCTTTTCGGGAGTAGCTTTGGTACATCCCACCAGTGTGGATTGGCCTGCCTGAGTGCAGAGGAAGGAGAAATTACTGCTTACCTGATGTTGCGACCGTCACTTCCCAACGGCTTCACTCCACCTACCTTTCCTTTCTTGTGGCTCCTCCTGCTCTTCACGGTCGCCTGGCTGCCGCAGCGTCCGCCCGCCGACCTCTCCGGTGTCCCCGGACTGGCTTGGGCGCTGCCTCCCGCCATGTTCTACAGGTACCTTAGGGCGCACGCGGCCCTCATTCTTATTTCCTCATTGGCGCGTTCCTCAGGGGCGTCCCCCTGTGATGACGTCACGCTGCCCGGATATATAAGCCTACAGGTTATTGCTAACCATTGAGTTAGCAAGGGTGATTCTTGCGAATGGGATTCGCTCTCCGTACCCAGCTACTCTGCCTTTTCAACTTCCATTGGACTCTTTCTAATGGGGTACCTGCTCCTCGGGGGCCTCTTTTGCTTCTTTCAGGTCGCTATCAGGTAACCAGTACTCGCTCCTCGAGGGCCCATGTTCCCTGACCTGCTGCCTGCATCTACCTCCTCTTCTACTTGGAAGAATTTGCTACAGACACCATCGGTGAGTACTACTACCATCCACTCCTCAGAGCTGTCTCCCTGGAACCAGGTACTCGCGCCTCGAGGGCCAGCTCTCCCTGTCTCGGTGCTTCTCCATACTTGGGACTCTGTAAATATTCTATTGTACTCATTTTCTCAGTTCTCTCCACTACAGCACTGCTACCGGAGAAACTGCTGTTCCAGCGCCCTGGGGAATACTAGCCCAGCCAGGCTACATCTTCTACTCACTACTGCCACCTCTGGTGGCTTCTCAAACTGTCTAAATAAAGAAATATCTGTGTTTGTGTGTCCAGAGCTGAGCCTGACCTGTGGCCCCTCACGGGACTGCCCCCCGTGGGCGTGGTCAGCTGCCACAGTGTCCAAGGGTCCACCCAAACCTCATTAATTATAACACCTGATAATTTTCTTTCCTCTAAGGAAGGCAGGCCAATCCACAACCCACCCTGGGCTGCCAACTTGTGGTTTTGTTTTCAGTTCATCCTTCCCTTCAGGGACGATGCAGATTGTTCCTTGTTAGGGGTCAGTTGAAGGACTGGTATGTGAGAACAAGCTTTCGTAATCAGTGGCAATTAATATTTTACCTGGGCTCAGTACTTCCGTTAGGTGGAGGTCACAAGTCGTTGACTGTTAAGTCATATGTAAGGTATAATCAGTTTATCCACAGTTTGCTTTTCTAGAGATACTGGCAGGCTGATGTCAGGGCAGGGCTATATGTCGGTGACATCAACGAATCAGTTGTCTCTGTCTCCATCTGCTTGTAGGAGTGTTTTCTTAAAATTTTCTAATGCTTGTTGCTAAATGGGAAAAATGCATTGGACTTATCAATTTCTGATCTCCACTTTTTTTTTTTTGAGCTATTTAATCACTGATCTCTATCGCATAGAGATCAGTGATTAAATAGCTCTTATACCCCTGCATGACACACCTATTGGGATAGCCTCTAGCTAAAAATATTTTCTTCATTTCAACTGCTTGTTCCTCAAACTTGTCATTAAAATGCACAACCTTCTCAATTTAAAAAAATTGACTAACTGGTAAATTTTCTTTTAAACTTCGACTATGTTGGCTCTGGAAATGCAATAATTTATTTCAATCAGTAGGTTTCCAATATATTGTAGATGGAAAAACTTTTTTTTCTCCAAGGACAAGCAGGATGGAAGTCCTCACACATGGATGATGACATCAAATGGAGCCCGTTCGGAAAACTTAGGCCAAAGTTTCTAGAACTTTGACTAGGCAACCTGAGCATGCTCAGCATGCCCTATACTAAGAGTACACGCATGGTCCTGCTTCAGTTTCTCTTTTTCCTCAGAGCTGTAACCCTCACGGTGTGAGTGAGCTCACTTTGGCTGTTTTTTGGCCTTGTGGAAAACTTTGCTTTTTCTCCTGTTTTTCGTGGATTTTTCCTCATTGTTCAAACCCCGATACTGCTCAAAAATAATCAGAAAATAGAATTAACTGAAAAAGTAGGAAACCTTGGTGTAATAATTGACACGGAACTCAGCCTCAAACACCACATATCACTAAAAGTCAAAGAAGGCTACACCAAACTTATGGTTCTCAGGAAATTAAAACCTTTACTAACACTGACAAACTTCAGAACAGTCTTACAAGCACTAATATTTGCAAGCACCAACTACTGTAATGCCCTTCTCCTAGGCCCCCTTTTGTGTTGGGGAGCAGCCTGTAGCTAGGGATTCACCCATGTGTGAGGAATAATATCCTGCTTGTCCTCTGAGAAAGAGTTGCTTGTCTGTAACAGGTGTTCTTCGAAGACAGCACCAGCCACCCCGTGGAGTTGGGTTTTTCCTATATTGTATTTTAATCATAATTCTATGTTACAAGACTGGAGAGGGACCCCACATGGACACCTGCTATAGTGCATGCTGGGCATGCTCAGTGTGCCTAGTCATTTTCACATCAGGGCTCCATCTGATGATGTCACCCATGTTTGAGGACTAACATCCTGCTGTCCTCGGAGAACACCTATTACAGGTAAGCAACTCTGCTTTCTCCTTTTTAATTAGAAATATTTAAAATTGAAATCTCATCCAAACTACTATTAATCTGAAATGTCACATTTTCATCTCTAGAGTTAAGTCAGTCATAAAACACTGAAAGGTCATCTACATTACCAATCCATAATAACAGAACGTCATCTATGAGTCAAGAAAAGTCTCTTAAAATTAGCCACACAAAGGTTTGGGTATATCTGGAACCATCATTGTACCCATTGCTATCCCTATTTTGTTGATAAAATGTATTAAAAAATTTACAATAATTCTTTGCAAGTGCAGTTTCTGCCAATATGCAGATAAACTCTGTGAGTATCAAGTTGGTCTGTCTTTTACTCAATGTTGTCTTTTACTACATTTATGGCTTCTTTTTGTGAGATATTTGTGTATTTTGAAGGTAATTTTCCAAAGGATATATGCACTTAAAACTGAGATTTATGCGCTTAAATGCGCGTTTGAAAACTCCTACAATATACTACTTTTATCTGTAAATCCTTTTGAAAATTACCCCAATGACTCTATATCTAATGTGACTAATATTTTTGTGGGTATATCATTTTAGTGGACCCGAAAATGTTAATGATGTGAGAGGAATCTCTAACATAGGAAGGAGCTTCTTTAACAAATGGTCTTATAAAACCATCTGTAAAGATGGAGTGTGATTCCAGACTGATCCTATTCCTGATACATTTGGATGACCAGGGGGGTTATATAGGGACTTGTGTATTTGTTGGGAGGATATAAATAGTAGGAACAATGGGATGTGTCACATTTAAAAAAAAAAACAAACCAAAAACCTAACTACTTGTTTAATAACTGAGGTGGGATCGCCTTGTAAAGGCAGATAACATGATGTATCACTAAACGGGTGATTAATCTCCATATAATCAGACCTATTTAAGATGTCAATTGGTGCCCCTTTGTCTTCAGGTTTTATAACAATATCTTTTTTTTCCTTAAGTGTTTTAAAGGCCAAATTTTCTTCTTTAGTTAAATTATAATAGACCCTCGATTTACTGCTCTCAAGCTTCTCAATATATTTGCGTACCAATTGATGGAATGTATGAATCAAAAGGTCTAATTGACCTGGTGGGTTCTATTTTGAATTCCTCTGAACAAGAGCGAAATCTGATGCCCTTGCTATATCTTTGAAGAAAAAATGTTGTATATGTAATTTCCTAATGAATTTAAAAAGGTCAATCCTTGTTTAGAAAACATTATATTTTTCTGTTGGAAAATAGGAGAGCCCTTTCCCTAAAAGCAACTTTTCTCAGCTCTTGTAAGTGGGGCCTTAGATTAATAATAGGCGGTACCTGTCAAAACAGAGGTGGTCTTGGGCATCCGCAATCTCTGATGGGTCGGCTCTGAAATCCTAATCATGACTCCACTTGAATGCTTTTCTCCAAATTCAAACTCCAGGTCCAAAATCAATGCATTTTTTAGATACAGGTGCCATAAAGCTTTTATTATTGTTGGCTGTGTCTCTTCCTTTTTCATGTACACGATATGATGGTATTCTAAATGGTATGATTAATATAATATACTATTATAGGAGTATTGTATTAATTGGTTGTTATTTTTTATTAATTTTATGTCCAGCTCCTAATGCAGGCGTTAGCTGAAACATGGCCATGTGGGCTCTTATTTGATTATATAACTTGGGGTTTGTTTATTTTAATCATTTATGTTTTTAGGCTTTTATGTATTTAAACATTTTTCATTCTTACATTTACAATGTAATGTTTATATTCTTTTTATTATATTTTTATATTTCATTATATAAATTTTATAAATTTATTTTTTAGTGATTGTTTTACCCCTTTGCCATTATACCACTCTCTCTACATTTTTAAGGATAACTTTAAAGCTGTCTTATGCATGTAAGTCCATTATAAAATTTGGTTTAATGAAAGAGCAATGTTACAAAATTACCCCCGCAATGGCCAATGTGAGGTATCTGCTTGCTTGGGAGATAACTCAGTCCCAACAGAAGTACATGTTCACATCACTCTTCTCAGGCCCGGCTGCTGTATTCATAGTTTTCTGCAATTTTATCCCTGCAGGTATTGCTGTTTGCCTGGGCATGGCCAGCACGTTTGCCTATGCAAACTCGACTCTAAAGCAGCAGGTTTCTCTGAAGGTAACTGTAGCACTATTAAACGTTTGATTTTGTGTTTCTCTTGTGCCATAAAAATTCTGTGAAATAAATTAGTAAATAGCTCATTGCCTCTCAGATTTGATGGCAGTAGATTGTACTCTATACCACTTTCTTTCTGCTTCCGTAATACACTTTCAGAAAGTAATACTGTCTGCTCTTGCTGTTTTCTTTTTATCTTTCCTTCTGAGATCTTGCCAGGATTTTTACATTTCTTCAGTTTCTCTATAATGCAACCCTTCTTCTGCTTTTTCCAACAATGATTTACCATATTTTTGTTTTCTATATTAAAGCAGAATATTGATTTCCTGAGATCTGCTTTGCATATCTTCAGATCTCCTCCTCTATGATTTCTGTATCTGGAGACCTCATGTTAGTTTGATTCTTTGAGGTCTTTATTGCTAGCTTCTGTCTTGTGGATAGATGGCAGAGCCCAGGTGTATTTTTTATACCATTTTTTGAGATAATTGCACTTTACATTCTTGAAGTATGTTGTTTATCTAGGCATGTGAGTAATTTTCTAGAAATGCTGGTATAGTTACTGATTGGGTTTCCAAATGACACACCCCCTTGCTGCTGCTCGGGTTTCCCAGTGACTCTTCTAAACTCCCGCTGGTGTTCATATGGGCAATAGTTGTCCTTTGATGTTAAATTGTTCATTTTTAGATTTCAGTATAATGTCTCAAAATTCTCATGAATAATGACTTAGGAGCCAAAAGTCTGAAAATCGAGTAGGCCATTTATACTAATTGCATATATTGTCTATCATTAGACGCCTAGCACTTAGGAGTTCGATTTCTTAAGTTCTGAATATTTAGGATCTCTCCTATTTTCTTTGTATATAATCTTGTATGCATAAAATTCCACTTAGATATGTTAAGTTCTTCACTGAAAATGTAGGTTTCTGTATAGGAGAAAGCTGGTAAGAGACTGGAGTAGTAGTAACTGTGAGCATTTCTGGCCCGTAGCTCTGAATATGTGCTGTGTGCCCATTTTAGGAACCTCATTCAGTGAGCATGAGTCAAGAGAATTGTATAAAAATACCATCTTGGAAGCCCAGATAAAATGTATTCCACAAATTTATAAAGGTTAGAAAATGATCAAATGATTGCCAGTATGATTAAGGTGCTGTGAAAGAGACCATTAAAGTGAAAAAAAAAGGTGTCTTTTAAAAACTAGAAAATAAGGCCAAATGAGGAAAATAGGAAAGGCAAGTTAGATGTTAATCATTGATATGGCAGGCCAAGAGAGTAAATTAGGAGAAAATCGACATAGGTGCCAAAACTAATAAAACCTTATTGAAGAACATCAAAAGCAAAATGTATGTGAGGGGAGTCAGTTGGGCCATTAGATGACCTGAAGGAAAAAGGGTATTAAGGGAAAATAAGGTCGTTGTAGAAAAACTAAATTCATTTTTTTTTTGCTTGAGCTTTTATTAAAGAGGATGTTGGGGAGATACCAACACTGGATCTGAGGTGATTCAGAAGAACTGGAGCAAATCACTGAGGAACTGGAAGATGTACTGGAGTATATAGACAAGCTAAATAGTAGCAAATCATCAGGATCTGATGATATTCACCTTGAGAACTCAAGTACGAAATTGCAGACTTGCTACTTGCTACTGGCAAAAAAAATGACTAAAATCTGCCTCTGTACCTGAGGACTGAAAGGTATCTAATGTAATACCAGTTTTTTTAAAAGTGCTCCATTGATGATCCAGGAAACTACAGATCAGTGTGCCTGATGTCATTTGCAGGCAAAATGGTGGAAGCTATTGTTAAGACTGGAATTGCTGGCTGAATGACTTAATGGGAAAGAACCAACTTGGATTTAGCAAAGGAAAGCCATGCCTTGCTAATCTATTACAATTCTTTGAAATTCAAATGGATATCTCATTTTTCATTTTAACTTCATGACTCGCCTTTCTCAAAAGCATCAAAGCGAGGAACGATCAAAATACAACAGAATTTAAAAGCAAATAATATAGTTATAAAACAATTTACATGTACTATCAACCTTGTATAATAGGGCTTCATTTCCCAACCAAGAACTTAATAATGCTGTCAAGGTCCCATCCTATGCACTAAATGCTTGCATGTACAACTATGCCTTCACTTTCTTTCTAAACATATGGATAAGGGTATGCTATTCAATGTAGTATATCTGAATTTTCAGAGATTATGTGATAAAGTCCTTCATGAGAGATTACTCAGGAAATTAAAAAGTCATGGCTTTGGAGGCAATGTCATACTGCGATCGGTAACTGGTTAAAAGGAAACAGAGAGTAGGACTGATTGGTGTCATGGCTCACTCTGCTAGGTGTCTGGAACATGGGTGTAATAGTGAGTAGACATACTTTAGGACAGGGTGGGTGTTCTGGAGAAAGAGTTTTCACCTGAAGCAGTCTCTATTCTCTGTGGGTTGAGCCCTTGGGTTCAGGCGGCCGCCAGGAGTTTTGAGGTGCTTGGCAGGGCAGAGGTCCGGAGAGCATTGGAGAACCAAGGCAGGACCAGAGCAGAAGGTCAGGGGAGGACCAGATCAGGAGCGGGAAACCGGAACCAGGAATCAAGACCACTGAAGGCAGAAACACAGGAATGGGGCCAGGCAACAAGATACATGGAGTGAATTCAGGTGTGGCCAATTGGTCTTCCTTTTATACTTCTTCTATTGGGAGCCATGCCTAATGATGGATGGTGGTAGTTGAATCCACTCTCAAAAAGGCCACATAGATTGGTGTCCATAGACTCGCATGGCTGCAGGCTTTGGATCTCCATCAGGAAGTACAGGAGTGACTCGCTGACATGCCATGCACTGGAGAAAATCTCTTCAGAGGTAAAGTGAAGGATGTGGAGGCCCAAATGTGGGACCACCATACAACAGTCCAGCTCTCCGCTAGCACCTCCTCTGCCAGGAGGTCCTTGAGGTCTGGCCACAGGAAGTCTTTCTTCCACCTGAGGAAATACTATCCTCCACCTCCTTGACCTCATCGACAATAGCAGACCCCTTGTTACCACCCCAGGCAACAGAGGGCCCCAAAGCCACAGTCAGCACCTCAGTCAACTCCGGGGATGGGGTTTTGACTGGATCGCAGGGAGCATAGCTTTGTCTGCTATACCCAGAACAATGGATCGAGGGAGCATAGCAGGGCCCCTTTTTGCAAGAAGGTGATCAAGGTGCTCAGGGAAACCATCTTGAACTTTTCTTTTCTTAGAAACTTGTTCAAGGCCTCAGATCCAGGATGGGACGGAGTTATAATGCCTCTGTATCGCTCCATGGTGAGACCGCACCTTGAGTACTGTGTATAGTTCTGGTCACCGCGTCTGAAAATACAGGTAGATGTGAATCGGTTATTTACTCTTTCAGATAATAGAAAGACTAGGGGGCACTCCATGAAGTTAGCATGTGGCACATTTAAAACTAATCTGAGAAAGTTCTTCTTCACTCAACGCACAATTAAACTCTGGAATTTGTTGCCAGAGGATGTGGTTAGTGCAGTTAGTATAGCTGTGTTTAAAAAAGGGTTGGATAAGTTCTTGGAGGAGAAGTCCATTACCTGCTATTAATTAAGTTGACTTAGAAAATAGCCACTGCTATTACTAGCAACGGTAACATGAAATAGACTTAGTTTTTGGTTACTTGCCAGGTTCTTATGGCCTAGATTGGCCACTGTTGGAAACAGGATGCTGGACTTGATGGACCCTTGGTCTGACCCAGTATGGCATGTTCTTATGTTCTTAAAAAGATATAGTTGCACCGGAGAAGGTACAGAGAAGGGCGACCAAAATGATAAAGGGGATGGAAAGCTCCCCTATGAGGAAAGGCTGAAGAAGTTAGGTCTGTTCAGCTTGGATAAGAGACGGCTGAGGGGGGCGATATGATAGAGGTTTTTAATGAGTAGATGTGAATCGGATATTTGCACTTTTGGATAATAGAAGGACTAGGGGGTACTCCATGAAGTTAGCAAGTAGCACATGTAAGACTAATCAGAGAAAATTCTTTTTCACTCAACACACAATTAAGCTCTGGAATTTGTTACCAGAGGATGTGGTTAGTGCAGTTAGTGTAGCTGGGTTCAAAAAAGGTTTGGATAAGTTCTTGGAAGTCCATTAACGGCTATTAATCAAATTTACGCAGGGAATAGCCACTGCTTTTAATTGCATCAGTGGCATGGGATCTTCTTAGTGTTTGGGCAATTGCCAGGTTCTTATGGCCTGAATTGGCCACTGTTGGAAACAGGATGCTGGGCTTGATGGACATTTGGTCTGACCCAGCATGACAATTTCTTATGTTGAGATTTTGGTCCTACAAGCACTCAGTCTCTCGGAGGATGTGTCTCAAGTCTTTGTAGTTTCCAGAAAGCCTTCCACTAGAAAGTCCTATGCACTGAAATGGAGGAGGTTTTCCGTGTGGTGTGAGTGAAAGGCCTTAGATCCTTTCTCCTGTTCTCCACAAAAACTGCTTGACTACCTTCTACATCTTTTGGAAGCTGATCTGAAGATCAATTCATTTAGGGTTCACCTGAATGCGATTGGCGCATATCACCTTGGTGTGGAAGGTAAACCCATCTCTGTACAGCCTATAGTTGTATGGTTCATGTGCGTCTGCTCCAGTTAAAACCTTCCCTAAGCTCTCAATGTGGTTTTAGCTCAGCTGATGAAAGCTACTTTCAAGGCACTGTGTGCTCCTGTGAACTGATGACCTGGAAGGTCATGTTTTTGGTAGGGGTCACTTTAGCATGCAGGATCAGTGAGCTCCAGGCCTTAGTGCCTTATCCACCTTACACTAAGTTTTTTCACGATAGGGTGGTCCTGTGTATGCACTCTTCCTGGCTAAGGTGGTGTCAGACTTCCATCTTAACCACTCCATGAACCTGCCAACATTTTTAACTATGCACCATTCGCACCAAGGCGAACAAGTTCTGCACAGATTGGACTGCAAAAGAGCCGTAGCCTTCTGTCTGTAGCAGACAGAAGCCCATAGACAGTCCACCCAACGTTTTGTTTCTTTCGATCAGAACAAGTTGTGGATTGCCATTACCAAGCAGGTGCTTTCCAATTGGCTAGCAGACTGCATCTCCTCCTGTTATGCCCACGTGGGAATTGCATCTTGATGGCCGTGTCAAGGCTCACTCTGTTCGAGCCATGGCAGTGTCAG
Organism: Rhinatrema bivittatum; assembly: GCF_901001135.1. Lineage (NCBI taxonomy): Eukaryota > Metazoa > Chordata > Amphibia > Gymnophiona > Rhinatrematidae > Rhinatrema > Rhinatrema bivittatum. The sequence continues at coordinate 60,155,564 of NC_042625.1, read as the reverse complement.
TGACCCACTTGCAAGCAGTCCCCATGGAGGAGATCCACTCATTCACATCTCATTGCTGTCTGGATATGGTTGGCCAGTGCAACAGCAGTTTTAGCCAATCTGTCCTTCAGAACTTGTTTGAGGTGTAGAATCCAACTCTGTTCCCTTCTAGAGCCCCCTTCCTGTTACCTACAAAACATTTGTTTTTGTTCTGCCCATTGGTCCCCTTTTTTGTTTGGGGGTTGCTGTAGCTAAGGATTCATCCGTGTGAGAGGACTACCATTTTGCTTCTTCTCAGAGAAAGCAGAGTTGCTTACCTATAACAGGAGTTCTCCAAGGACAGCAGGCTGTCAGTCCTCATGAAATCCGTCCACCACCCCGCAGAGTTGGGTTCTTATTTTATTATCTTAATCCTCAATTCTTTGTTATAAGACTGAGGGGACCCCACATGGATGCATGGTATAGGGCATGCTCAAAAGAAGTTCAGTCAAAGCTCTAGAAACCTTGACATAAGTTTTCTGTGCTGGGTTCCATCGGATAATGTCACCCATGTGTGAGGACTGACATCCTGCTGTCCTCAGAGAACACCTGTTACAGGTAAGCATCTCGGCTTTCCCACATATCAAAAAAGCTGTAGGAAAACTAGAAAAGGTGCAGAGAAGGACAACAAAAATGTAAAGGTTCAAATGGTTCCTTTTTATGAAGAAAGGCTAAACATGTTAGTGTAGAGAAGAGTCAACTGAGAGGAGATATAACAGAGATTTATAAAATAAAGAGTGATGTGGAAAAATTAAATAGGGAACAGTTATTTACTCTTTCAGATAGTTTCATGCCGTATTATTTAGTCCAGTGATTCCTAACAAGTGTGCCTTCAGACCTAATTAGATGTGCTTCAGAAAAGTCACTACTGCTTAATGCTCCGGTCCAGAACAGCACTTGGTCTCTGCTCTGAGCTCTTTGCAGCAACACAAGACAATGGTAGTGGCTCTTAAACCTGCAGGAGCTTCTTTCTGACAGCATGCATAATCATGCGTGCCTCCTCTTCCCAGCTCCAGCATGAGCCCTGGAGTGTGGTAATTAATGGGCAGCATGCGGAGCACGGACCTGCTGGCATCTGCTTTGTGCAGCACACTTATTGTACACGGCATCTCCTCATTTCTCCATCTGAGTCCTGTCTTATCCCCAGGCTGAGTGAAACAGGGAGAGCATGCACTGAGCACTGGATGTGACTGAGTGTTGGAGCAGTAAAGGACAGTTGAACATAGCAGCCAAGGTTACTAACAGAGCCAGCTGCCTGCATCATACTGATTTGTCCCTTTTACTACACTTGCGTGTGTGTGTGTGTGTGTGTGTATATATATATATATATGGGAAAACTGGTCCATTGTGATGGTTTCATATGTGTATTCAGCCTCTCCCGCCCTTTGTTTTAATATTTGGAAGAGAGACCGAGGGGGGGGGGGCTTTCCGTGCTCCCCCAGCTCTTCTTTTGGCCATATGAGTCCTCTCCCTGTCTGCTCTCTTGCTCCATGGAGTTTGGTGTGCCACGCTACTTTTTGGTTAATGTAGGTGTGCCTTGGGCGTGAAAAGGTTGAGAAACATTGCCCTAGTGCTAACAGGTTTAAAATAAATTTAAGAAAATATATTTTTTCAGTCAGCACACAATTAAACTGTGGAATTTGTTGCCAGGGAATGTGGTCAAATCTAATATTATAGCTTGAGTTTTTCAAAAAAGGTTTGGACACGTTTCTGAAGGACAGGGCCATTAATTATTAGCCAGACAGATTGAAGTGCAGCAGGGAAGGAATCATCCCATTTAGAATCTGCTGGGTACTTGCAGGTGACCCAGACTGGCCACTGTCAGAAGAAGGATGAAGGGCACAGTGGATCATTGGCCTGACCCAGCATGGCACTTCTTATGTTCTTTTGGGACTACAACTCCAGACTGTATAATTCTATTCACCTCTGTAATTCTGTGTATCTCTTTTGTCTTTCTCTGTCAGGAGAAACGGTCTTTGCTGGTTGTTCTTTGGATTTTGGCTTTCCTGACTGGGAACACTCTGTATTTGTTTTACACTTTCAGTTCCCAACAGCTATATAACAGGTGAGCAGCACTTATCGCCTTCTCCTCTTCACTCCTCTTCAAGCTCTGATGTTACAGGATGTTTGCTATTCTTTCAGAGCCCAGTTTATTGCAGGTTTGTTCCTTCCTGCACAGGTCTCCGGCACTGATGTCACAGTTCTTAGACCAGAGTAGATTGTGATGAATCAGACTTGGGGCTGTTTTGATTGTTAGGGTTGGTGATAGCATCTAATGAGCTTCATACTGTGCAGCCAATCAGGAAACTCCCTCAAGTCCCCTATTTTATAAAGGACTTTGATTACCTTGAATGGTGGCTACATGGTGCACCCTGTATCATGCTCCCTTCATACAGGCAGGCGGGAGCTTTACACTGAATAACTGGGTTTGCTCTGTTGAAAATGAAGCACTTTCTTGTAAAAGTAAAATAAAACAATGGAAAAAACACTCTGTTAAAGAAGTTCATTATAGCAAAAGAAGCAGGGCGAGCAAGAATGTATTTTTATTTTGGAATTTATTTTCACTTTTTCATTTTATTTCTGGTAGTCAAATAGAACTTAAAGCTCCTTTTTCTGTTTTTAGGTTTTGATTTGTCTCCTTGAGTTATGTTGTGTGAGTATTTCATTTCATGATTATTTTTATTTTATTTTTACCCTAAATAATCTTGTGTTGCATTCACAGTGGAGACTATTGCTATTCCCTTCTGTGTCATACTGCAGTGTGTGTTTATAGTGTGCCATGACACTGACCAGCAGCACAAAAGTTAGCTTTGTGGGTGGCTGCACCCTACACTTGTTGCCACAGAATGGCATTGTAGTGCATAGATATATAGATATATTTGTTAATCAGGAGAGTCGAATTTGAACAAACACCTTGTTTACTGCTAAGAAACAGAGCCCTCTGTATTGTGCATTTTCCCCATAGACACAAAATGGGAGAAAACCTTTAATATACAGGCCCCAAAGTGACTTACCCAAAGTAACTCTAGGAGTTGTTGGCAGAGATATGTCTTGAACTTATATCCCAGAACTTCTCCTGAATCACAATCCCATGCTCAATTCTCTGGCCTCCTTATTTGTTAATGGGAACACTACTGCAGGCTACATAAGATGATGAAAAACAAAATGGAAAAGTAGGATAAATATTAACAATAAAAACGCAATAACTAAAAAAATAACGTAAAACAAAATAACATGGCATGAGCGGCAATAACTCTGTATCCAGGCTTTAGGTTGCATGAGAGGTTGCAGAATGGCTTATGCCCTAGAGCATCATGTGAAATGGACAGGTACTATAGTCCAGCAGCTGGGTTGTGAAAAGTTACACAAACATGAAAGGAGTTAACAAATCGCATATCTTTCATGAAATACATTTATTTTATTTTTATTTTTTATTTATTTATTATTTTTATATACCAACATTCATCTCAATTGAGATATCACACCGGTTTACATTCAGGTACTGTAGGTATTTCTCTATCCCCAGAGGGCTTACAATCTAAGTTTTTGTACCTACTTTACAAGAGATCTGTACTCTTAGAGAAGTAGCAGTGTTGCAAAAGTGTATCTGGCAAGCAGTAATATCTACCTTGGGCCAAATAAAAATGGTTTTAAATCATTTTAGCTGCTCTCGCAGTATTCCCTAGCTTTCCAGGAGCAGCCATGCTTGAAAAAGGGTCACAGGTTACATCACATTTGCTGCTATCCAGTAGGTTTACTCATGTAGTATAATTTTAACATCATAGCTAAAATAGGTCAGTCATCGCCAGAGTGTTTGGTAAGTTGTGGTGCGCCGGTGGTGGTGAAGGATAACTTGTACTGCTTGTTGTGTGCGCTTTCGAAGCGCTGCAGAGTGCACAGGGTTATGGCTTTCCTTAATCTGATATCCTGCTTGCTGCATGAGAGCTGGCACTGCTTATTCTCCACGAAGATGATTCTGGCTCACGTTTCCTTTCTAAATGAGAGGCCCTCCAAAATAGACATAGTAATACTGAAGTTCTGAAAATCATTTTCATTATATATTTCCAATAGTAGACTGCTCTGCCTAGGCTTGGACAGGTTTAGTGCTTTCAATGGATCTTCACTTGTTTTTAAGTTCTAGGATTTGTCTCTGACGTGCTGTGGTTTTCTTTTCTTTTCTTTCCTATCCTGATCTGCTGATACTTCTCCAGCCTCATATTCCTGAAACCCAGCCTGAAGAGCCTGGATTTCTTTCAGTTGATGTGGATCGTGGGTATTGCAGACTTTGTGTTGAAGTACATCACTGTGGCATCAAAGTGCCTGATCCTCGCCTTGCCCAGGATAGTTCTGGCTGTCAAATCGAAGGTAAAACACTTTCTGGGCTTGCCCTCCTTAAAACAGCAGTGGTAACAATAGGGTTTGTTATATTCAAAAAAGTACAATGAAAATAGTATTTTATTTATTTATTTGAAATGATTTGTATCCCGCATATCAAAATTTCTATGCGGTTTAAGATAAATACATTCATAAGCAGATAGAAACAGGGAACGTAGAACTGCTAAGACAGTATTTCAGATATGTCCGAGAAAAGGGGAAGGACAGAGGTGGAATTTTTACGGCGAGAAAAGGAGGCATGTATGGAGAGTAGTGAAAATGCTAAACGAATACTTTTGTTCAGTATTTAGTGAAGAATTGCCGATTGTTGGCAGGGTACATATGGGAATGGGGTAGATGCAGGAGAAGAGAGTTTGTGTGGAACTAACATACAAGTGGACAGACCTATGGGACATACTCCCTAGGAGCTCAGAGAGGTTCTGGCGAGTTCACCGAAGGATGTGTTCAGTAGGTCTTTGGAGATGGCAATGGTCTTGCAGGGCTAGAGAAGGCCGATGAACTTTCTTATACGTGGTAACAGAGAGGAGATTGGAAATTACTGGCCATTTAGGCTTACCTTTGGTGGTGGGGAAAACTGAAAGAAAGGACAGTGATGTATCTGAAATCCAGTGGGTTGCAAGATCTGAGGCAGCATGGTTTTAATCTATTTATTTTCATATACTGCTACATCAAACTAGTGCTCTGTGTTTTTGCAACATAAATTGGTATAAATGAACAGAATAATGAATGCAGCATAGATCAGTATGGTCACGCCACCTGAGTCAGTATAGATGGCTGTTGTCAATTACAGAAAGAAATTGTGTCAGATCTGCTCAATTTCTTTGATTGGGTGAATAGAGAATTAGATCAAAGGTATGCACTGCGTGTGGTTTAGCTGAATTTCAGCAAAGGTTTTGATACTGTCCTACATAGGAGGCTCATTAATAAGATGAGCAGTCTGGGAGTGGGCCCCAAGGCGGTAGATTGGATTAGAAACTGGTTGAGTGACAGATGACAGAAGGTGGCAATAAATGAGGAAAGAAGGGTGATTAGTGGCTTGCCTCAGGGATCATTCTTGAGGCTGGTTCTGTTTGGCATCATTGTGAGCAATTTTATTTTGATGGGGTTGAAAGGAAAAGGTTGCCTTTCTGCAGTTGACACTAAGATCTGCAATAGAGTGAATGCCCCTGAGGGAGCATAGTGAATGAGAAGTGATCAAAGAGAACCCGAGGAGTGGTCAAATGCCTGGTAATTACAATTAAGTGGAAAAAGTGCAGCAACATGTGTTTGGGATACAGAAATCCAAGGGAGTAGGGGATAAGATAGTGACATGCATCAGCCAGGAGAGAGGCTTGAGGTGATAGTGTCTGATGATCTCAAAGCAGCAAAACAGAGTGATAAAGTGGTGGCCAGAGCTGGTGTGCATAGGAAGATGCAGAACAGCAGTAAAAAAAAAAGGTAATTGGCAAGACCTCCCCTAGAATATTGTGTTCAGTTCTTGAGGCTATACCTCTGAAAGGATTTAGAAAGGTTGGAGGAAGGCCGAAGAAGGTCTACCAAAATGCTGCAGGGTCTATACCAAAAGTAATATTAGATGAGACTTTAGGACCTAAATATGTATACCCTAGAGGAGAGCATAGAGAGGGGGATGGGATAAAATAGAGACATTCAAACACCTCAAAGGTATGTCAGTAGGGATGTGTATTTTGAGGTCCATTTTCAGCCACTGTGCAGCTCGGCTAGTTAACCGAATAAACTTAGCCAGCTAACTAATGGGGTGTATTTAAAAGTTTATTCAGCTAACTTTAGGACAGGTCAGCGGCACTAGAGTTATCCGAATATATTATTTGTCTAACTCTAAATATCGTAGTAAGCCGGATAATTTACCCCCTAACTCCGCTTCTCCCCAAAATGTCCCTCTTTATCCCGCTACCTTCTTGTTGGATAACTAGTTATCTTGAGTGGATTTAATAACATCAGAATAAATCCATATACTTTGCCCCATAAAATCTTCTGTAGCATTTTGAAAATATAAATGAAGAACATTATGTAAGTCCTGTTTGAACATGAATGATACTAAAAAGGTGGCCTTGCTGGGCTCAGCATTCACAGAATTCTCAAGAGCATCATCATTCATGTCTACATCAGCCCCTACTGGAGTCTCAGAAGTATCCACCCTAACCGAGGATTTCTTTCATTGATAAATAAAAAATTGTATTAATTGGAGGAAATTCCTCTGGCGTCGTTAGGAGAACTTCTTTTGGATATTTTTCTAAAAGGTCCGAGGAGGAAGTAGTAGCAACCTTTGGAAAATTTAAGACACCATAGATTCATTCTAGGGCGCCTATGAACCTAAAGCTTGTCTTTGACCAAGGAGGTATTAATACACTTAACTTCCTTAAGTTCATCTTCCAGCTCCTTAATCTTCCCCGTCATCTCCCTAAATCGGGCCTCTCGTTTTCCAACAAGAGCGTTACCGGAATCATTGAGCTTAATAGTATCTCAAAAAGAAAAGGTAATAGCTGAATTCAACTTTGCCAGTACTGTCCAAATTGCATCTAAGGAAACCAACGGGGGCGGGGGTTCACCAACAGGAGAAGGTAACTCTCGCTTCTGTAGTACCAAAGAGGTGCAGGCATCCACCCTAACGGCGGCATCTTCTCTATCCATCCTCCGTAAAACGTTGTTCAGAGCACCCAGATCACCTGAAAAATTCACAGGTGTTGATCTTTCAGATCCTCCAACCTGTTTCTCTGCATCTGCAGCAGTCTGAGTCTCAGCTTCAATAGCATCATCACTGGTCAGTGATGGCACCCAGATGTAATGGTCTCATGGGTGCTGGGAGAAGAAACTTCTCTATCTGAAGAAGGCTGTCCCACACCAACCTCAGCAACGAATCACTCCTCTGAGGGTCCCATATCAGGCTCTAGGAATCCTACAATCTTCTGCTGAGTCGATGAAGTCAAGGACACACCAGGATAAATCCTGACTTTATCCTAATGTTTTAAAGGGTTATTACATAAGTGGTAATAATCAGCAAAACAGGTAACCAGAAAATCAAGCAGAAGATCCGGACAACCCCTAGAGTCGAGCAGCCATCTTGACGCCTCCCCCCAACATGGAACTTTTTATGTTGTTCTTCTATAAAAATCTCCAAGTATCATTTTTTTTTTTTTTTTTTTTAGTTGTCAGTGCTGTATTCATGCTTTTTTAGCTGTCGGTGCTGTATTTGTGTTTTAAGAGGGTTATTGTGTAGCTGCCCACATTGGTGAAAACTCTGCTTGCACTTTTCCCTTTGAAAGTTATCCCACCAAAACTACTCACACACAATTACAGCTACTAATTTGTGTGCTGATATTTTTCAGGGGAAAATACATGCATATGTTTGAAAATGCAAAAATATGCACAGAATTCCAAACCTACCCACAAGGTTGTCTCTTCACCCTGCAGGAAAAAGTATATGCATACAGACCCTATGCACTTGCTTTTACTTACATATCGACTGAGCAATTTTTATAAAAGCCCATTTCCATGGGTAAAGCATTGTTTTACTTGCAAAAATGGCTTTAAATATTAGCCTCTCAATATATCACTGGGGCTCTGATGCAGATCTGGTCTTCAGCTGTCTATGCTGTATTTATGCTTTTTTTTTTTTTTGACCTGGCAATTTCCTCCTGTTCCTTTGTACCTTCAATTCAATTGGAACCAGGGCTGGCATCTGGCACAATGAACCCTCATTCACAACTACCCTGGGGATTTTTCTCCCTGATCCCCCAATATATCTAGTCTGGCCATTGCAGTGATGATACCGGGTTGGATGCCATGTACCAAGGCTGCTGCTGGAGCCCTGCAATTATGGGCCCCGAATCTGGCCACTAGCTGTCATCCTTAATGATGACAGCTGTCTCCCACCTTACCCCTGCCAGAGACTGTGAACGCTGCCTCCACAGTATCCCCATCTCCAGCCAGGACGTGGGGATCGAAGCAGAGACCTTTTACATAGCAATGTATGTCCAGACCAGCCATCTATTTATGCTTTATGGGGGTCAATAATCAAAACTGTCAGGGTTGTTGGAAACTCCGCGAGCTTTACAACCATAGTCAAAGCAAATGCTTGCACAAGATTTTGCTTTGATTATTGCCCATGCAAAAATGACCCACTGCAATTGCACCTGCTTTCTCTGCCTGTAATTAATTGTTCTGTTGGAAACTACGCTGGGTATATTTGCGCAATGATACCTACATGTGTAGTTTCTCTCCTCCAGAATCCATGAGTAGAAATATACTTTATGCAGAGACAGGTTGGGCAATATTCAAAGCCCCTACTTTCATGAGTTAAAATGAGTTTTACCCACAGGAAAGGCTTTGAATATTGCACTCTGTGTAATAGTGTGAGCCTGAATGGGATTCTGAAGATCTGCTCTTCAGCTATCCGTGCTGTATTCGTGCTTTACCTGTATTAGAGTGACGCCTGCCCAAGACTCTGATGGTGTTGTGCTTTTTAGCTGTCTGGCCTGTATGTATGCTTCATGGGGTGAACTGTTCAAAAGGTTTACGTGTGTAAAATTGGAAGTTACACGTACACTTGTAAGTAATATTTTGCAAAAGCCTGACGTGCGCCTACTGGCAGTATTGCGCACGAATGTTAAAGAGGAAAAAAGGGGCAGTTTCAGGGCATTCCAGGTGGGGTTTGGAAGTTTGTGCACAAGTTGCTACTTTTGTAAGTGGTATACACGCATACATTTCAGAACTTGTCTGCATACGTTTACAAGTGATAATTGACTCACGCAATTGGTATTGCACTTATCTTTTTTTTTTTTTGTAGTTCTTGGGTGGGAGGCCTGGGTGAACTGGTGAAAGGATTGGTGAACTGGTGATTCCAAGTACGCGCACAAGTATTTCTAAAAGCGCAGCGCGTACATACTTTCTAAAATACCTGCTTCCGTGTATGTAGCAGTTATGTGCATATTTTACAAATATGTGCACATGCTTTTATGAAATAGTAGGGGAAATGTATTTCCCTGCAATACAAACGCGCGAATGGACTTTCTGAACAGAGATACGTACTGTTTTATAAACTATGAAGCTCAATTTACATGTGCAGACCGTGAAAATTGGGCTGCCTGAGGGCAGTCTTCAGACTGCCTGCATCAGTGCAGAGTCCATGTATACTTCTTTCCTGCAAAGGTTTTTCAAAGCGAAGGTACGTGCCATTTTGCAGCTGTTCACCTTACTCTGTACTGAATGATACATTTCTTCCCTGCCCTAACTCCAGCTCAGGAATGCCTCCACTAAAAGTATTTGCAAGTAAAAGTATTTGCCTTATAGAACTACGCGCTTACTTTTATCTTCATACATGGTGGGAAATTATATCAGTCAGACAATACACGCGAGTAAACAGTTTTTACCTGAAAACTACCCTCTATGTATATCTGTGTGATGCCTGTAGGGGGCTCTAATGAATGTCAGCACAGCACTGTCCAGATTGGTTACTAGTGGTGGGCTTGGTTACAGAGATGGAGCTTTTAAGTCTGTAAACCTTTATTTCACTTTAGATAAGGAAACAGAGATCTGAAACTAAAAGGATATCTTCATTTTATTTCCTTAGATTAGCAAATTATTTATTATAAATTGGTTTAAATAAATAATAGTAGTAGTAGTTAAAGAGTAATTTTTAAAACCATTTATGCACATAAAACCTGGTTTTAGATGCATAAATAGCTATACTAAAACAGCCTGAGTGCATATAAAAGTACATAAACACTTTTATGTAGGAGTGGAGGAGTAGCTTGGTGATCAGAGCAGTGGGCTATGAACCAGGAGACCAGGGTTCAAGTCCTGCTGTCGCTCCTGTGACCTTGGGAAAGTCACTTTACCCTCTCTTGCCTCAGGTACAAACTAAGGGGATCATTTTTGTAAAGCTAGCGCACGTGAAAAGTCCCTTTTCGCGTGCAATAGCTAAAAAGGGGCGGAGTCGGGAGGAGTTGGGGTGGACACCGCGTGGACTGCGAAAAGGTAAGGAGCCTTTTCGCTGCCCATTTCGCGCCCAATAGCACCACCTTTTACGATGGCGCTATTGGGTGCGAAAGCCAGCCCGCCCCCCCCGCTTCGCCCCCCTGCACCGCTCGATTCACGACGCTGCGGTGTTTTAGAAAATATAGGCCTCTGGAGATAGGGAAATACCTACAGTACCTGAATGTAATCCACTTTGAAGTGCTGAAAAAAGTGCAAAAAACGGAATATAAATCTAAAATAAATAAATATGTACACTAAGTGGAGGCATTCAGGGGTTGGAAACCGCACACAGGTGTACATGCGTAAATTACATTCCCACACACACACACACGAGATGCGAGTGAATGTAGGCGCATACTCAGACAATCACCTGAGTAGTTTCTAAGCAAATTTACGTGCGTGAGTTCCCTTTGAAAATCCTTATCAAAGTCTATGTGTGCAGTGTTCAAGCAGACTTTATTGCTATACGGACTGTTGAAAATTATTGTAATAATTTCACAATTCCAAACAATGTGACTAGAAACAAAATATAACATATAGCAAAAAAAAATCCAAACCAACAGCCCAAATAAGATCTGAAAATCCCAAATGAATATACGTTAGCTCAAAAATTGAGGCCCACGTTTATATTAAAAAAAAAAAAAAAAAGGGGGGAACAGCAGCACTAGTGAGTTACTTATTTTATTCACACTTTTTTCATTTGCAGCTCAAGGTGAGTTACATTCAGTTGCCATAAGTATTTTTCTGTTCCCATAGGCTTACAGTGAGGGAGTCCAACTTTTCAAACCTATCCGTGGAACACCATTTCCACGTAGAAGTGGATGCATGGAGATTCATGCTAGTATTTTATAAACTGTGCGGAGGAGTTGCACAGTTTATAAAATACCATGTATATCTGCTCTGAAAGTACCTGCATATATTTTAGTATGCATAAATATTTCTAACACTAGAAAATGCATATTTTCTCTACTCATTTTAGAAATATGTAAGTATATTTTACACATGAAATAGTCATGATACTGTGTGAATAAACACCCATAATTGTATGCAGAGGCAGGTGTCTTATAACATATGCACATGTAATGTGTTGAAAATTCTTGCGTGTGTACTTGGAATCACCAGTTTACCCAATCCTCCTCCTCTACTTTACCTAGACCCTCTAGCACTTCACCCTGAACCTACCAGTGCACCAAGCCCTCCCACCCAAAAATTGCAGAACAGTCAATTCCAATTTCACTTCAGGAATCAATTAGCAGGTGTAAAATTGTACAAATAAGTTTTGCAATGTTTATGCATATATCTTGTACAAAATAGCAACTACCGCACGTACTTCTGAACCCCGCCCCAGAATACACTGACTGCCCCTTTTATAGGCATGAAACCAAAAAATACACGTGTAGTCTCAACAATGATAAAATAGCATATCTGCACGGAATCCCTTTGAGAAGTCACCTTTTAAGTTTGTACCTGAGACAATGGAGGGTGAAGTGATTAAGAACACTAGGAATGGCAGCAGGACTTGAACTCTGGTTTCCCTGGTTCTCGACCTGCTGCTCCAACCAGTAAGGTACTTCTCCACGCCTACTTTAAAAGGCGCAGTCGTCTTCTCCTCGTTCAGCATAAGCGATATCACCAAATGAGGTCCCTCCTTGGGATAAACCAAAGCTGAAAACTTATTTCTCAGAAGCTACACAGGAACCAAAACCAATATTGCACACCTTGATATACAATGTAATATTTATAGCAAAAGTGTAATCTAAAAATACTGCCAGACATCCTAAATCCACCCCTCATCTCCAGAAATGTCTTCCTTCTAACCTGAGAAATTTGCACATATCAGGAGATCCTCAGCTCAGTGTGCCACAGTAATCTGAGAAGCAACTAGAATGTTACATAAGAATTGCCATATTGGGTCAGAGCAAAGGTCCATCAAGCCCGGTATCCTGTTTCCAACAGTGGCCAGTTCAGGTCATAAGTACCTGGCAGGATCCCAAGGGGTAGATAGATTGGAAAATAGCACAGAAAATATCATAATGTTTCTGTATAGTGAGACTGTTGTGTTCAGGTCTTGTTGCCCCCTCTCGAAAAAGATATAGAAGAACTAGAAAGGGTGCAGAGAAAGGCAACAAAAATGATAAAGGGAATGAAATGATTCCCTTCTGATGAAAGGCTATGCAGGTTAGAGCTCTTCAGCTTGGAGAAGAGACAACCGAGAGGGGATATAATAGAAATTTAAAAAATCATGAGTGGGGTGGAACAAGTAAAGAGGGAGACAGTTATTTACCCTTTCAAATAATACAACAACTAAGGAACATTCTTTGAAACTTAACAGGTAGCAGATTTAAAACAAGTCAGAGAAAGTATTGAATATATAAGCCAGGATTGTCCAACTCCAGTCCTTGAGAGCCACAAACAGGTCTGGTTTTCAGGATATCTACAATGAATATGCATGAGATAGATTTGCATGTGCTGCCTCTATCGTATGCAAATCTGTCATAAATATTCATTGTGGATATCCTGAAATGGAGAAGCTATGTTTTTGGATTTCTGAGGATAGACAAATGGACCCCTCGGTCTGTTCCTGTATGTCAACTTCTTATGTTCTTATACAAATAGCCTCAAACTGTCTCTCAGTTCCAGTCAGCCTCCTCAACGAGAGTGTAGTTAAGTCTTAGATCTGGACTTTATGCTTAGCAGTTCTGCCACTGAATCATTTGTAGAGGATATTTTAAGCCTCCCAGTATGAAGCAGTTTGAGCTATTCCAGTTTTTACCATGAGCTCAATTGGGAACACTTAAGTTTCTTACCTGCTGCCAAGGTATTTGCAAGGGCTTCTTCTTTGTCAACGTGTGGCTACTTCAGATCGGTGTAAAAGCTAGACTGACTCTGGCTGTTTTACCTTGGGAGTCTTTAAAAAAAATTCACTTAGGATTAGACCAATGGATGGGACATTTACATATATATTTTTTTTTTTCGCTTGGGTCTCACATTTGGACCCTGACACGTTTGAGAGATTCGCTGGAGAGAGTTATTCATTTCTCACTGGCTTGCTTCCAGCCCTTGGTGGCTGCATCATTTATATATTTATTTATCTTTGGGGGAGATTAATGTGCCAGGGGGCAGAGCACACCCAGCCTGCTCTGAGCTAAGGGGACAGCCTTCCCAAGATGAATTGCAGCTGTGGAAGAGGTGCGCAGCCTTTCCCTGCCTGTCTGGGAGCGCTGCGGAGTGGGTCATTAATCCTTGTCTGGGGTGGGAGAAAAGAGGAGGGGGAAGCAATATTCATCTTTATATACAACTACTGTGGGGAGCTGGCGGGGGAACGGTAATGGCTCCTATCACAGCTGTCTTGCTACGCAGTGATGTTTCATCCCGGTTGTTAGATACCCCGCTTTCTTGTTTGCCTTTTTTTGTGTTGCATCTCATTTTTGGCCTCTCTCTTTTTTTTTTTTTTTTTATTCTTGTCATGTGCTAGATGTGATAAATTAAAATATATGACAGGTACACTGAGGAATATATTAAAATAGGGAGGAGGTAAGTGTGTCAGGGAGAGGATAACAGAGACACAAATTTGGATACAGTGGGCAGATGTACTGGGCAATTTCCCATGAACACACAACGGGGAAAAAAATCTTTAGTGAAAAGGGGGCCGAAATGTGAAAGGAGAAACGCTAGTACTTGGTCTTTCTTCAGGCTTCAAGGTTATTTCAGTTTAAGATTTCTTAAAATAGAATTTCTCTGTAAGCAGCTGGACACTAGACAAGCCATCCTGGGCGATTCTTTCCTGGCTAATGGGGTCTCTTTTTTTTTTTTTTTAATTTTACCTATTCTTCTTAAAGGTTAGGAAGGGGAATTTTCTAACAGCACGCGTCAGGCTAAAATCTACGTGTAGAAAGTGTCCGCAGGCTTCAGCTCGAATTTTCAAAGCGGACTTACGGACATCGTCGGCCCTCTTTGAAAATCATCCTTCTTAGTCTGTGTAAATGTGTGCATGGAGTTTTCAACGCATGCTTTGGAAGATGGAAAATGTGTGTGAAAATGGTTTCCCTAACCCAAAACTTCTCCTGGAACATATCTTTCTAAGGTGCATAAAAGTAAGCACAAAATCATTTTTGCATGGACTTTTAAGCACACTCCCTCTCTGCCAATTATCAGAAACCCATTTATGTGCATAAATCCTTTTGAAAATTCAACCCTAAATTTTTAAGGGGGTGGGGGGTCATATTTAAAGTGTGCATTGGAACAAAGGCAAGCATGTATTTCATACCAGAGGCTTTGCATCAGTTCTCAAAGCAGAAGTGCATATGTACTTTCTCTTTGAAACTGGCCATAGTGCAGACTTCACACAGCAACTTGAACCTGTTTTTTGTCAGTGAGTTGAATTTTATTTTATTTTTTAAAAATCCACACAGAGATCTGAAAATGCAATCTGTGCATATACTTGTCCTTCCCCGGCCGCGTCACAGTCCTGGGAAAGTCACCTCTCAATGCGGCTAAACGTACACGTGTTGTGGAAGAATGCATAAACTTTTGGTCGCATTTCCAGGTAGTCGATTAACACAGGTCAAAATGCTTTTTACCGAAATAAATCACTTTGAAACTTGACTTCTTAATACACTATAAATGAAATACATTTCAATAATAGTAAATTGATATTTCAAGCAGTAATGAGAGTAAACTATGAAACAGTGCAAGGTTACTTAGTAAATGGAAAAATAATCAGATTGAGAGATTCAGAATAAGCAAGATGGAATAGAGAGGATTTTAGTTTTGTTTGGAAAGCAGGGCTAGAGAAGAGGCATCCTGTGGACCAGGTCACTGGTCCTTGGCCATGCAAGGGAGAGAAGTCCCTGCTAATTGCACAGGGTCGGCCCCAGATGTGAGCCTCTAAACAACACATGGCTTGCTTGTTTAATGCAGGGAACTCAGAGAAGAGAGAGAGAGAGTGTGTGGTTGAAACCAGGGAAGGAAAGAGAGAGGAGAAGTAATCCAGGTTAAGGCTGCAAATATGCATCTGATATCTAAAGTCAAGGCACAAATGGAGCAAGGTAGTGACATGGGAAACAGGAGAGTGAATGAGCTCCTGAGTTTTATACAACTTAGAGTGGGCTGCATGATGTGTCAGGAAGATCAGAGGAGGATGTTGCAATAGTCCAAATAGGAGAAAAAAACAGCATGAAGCAAGACCTGGCGAGTGTCAAAAGACAGAGGAAAAAGTACTTTGTGAAAATCAAATGGTTGTTAGTGGAGAGAAGAGCAAAGAGAAATTGATGTAGGTGTGGGGAGGAAGAGACAGGTCTGGGGTGGCCCCCTGGCTTCACAGAGCTGGACATAGAGAAATAGGCTGAGTCGATGGAGTAGGAAGGTAGTGAATAGCAGGGGACCGAAGAAGAGTACCTGAGTTGTAGAGAGGAAGTGGCAGCGCATCCAGGACTGTACAACAGAGAGGCGGGCAGAGAGTTAAGAAGGAACAACTAGAGAGGAGGAGAGAAAAATATCAGTGCAGGAGCAATTGCGAATGGCTGAACAAAGAAATAAGAAAGCCATTGGAGAGAGAGTGTAGACAGAAAAAAAAAGCAAGGGCCTTGGAACAGAGCTCCAGCTGAGAGAGCTCACACGGACAAAGAGTTATTCACAAGGACAATGAGAGCGGTTGGATAGATTGGAAATAAACCAGGTAAAGACTGAGTCAGAAAAGCCAAGAGTAGTGAGAGTTGATGGAAGGATATTGTGATTGACCATGTCAAAGGCAGCAGATGGTTTCTGTGTGTGTTTATATGCTTATGTCTGGCTGATTAAATGAAAAGTAAAAAAAAAACCCAAAAACAATAATAATAATGAAGGCAGCAGACGGGGCCAGGAGAACAAGGACTGATGGTTATTGATGATATATGCAGTAGCTATTGCGTTTTGTTAAATCTTTTATATCTCTTATTTAATTTTATTTTTGAGTCTTGGCAGAAGATGGTCTAGTTGCTGCCATCCCAATAAACCCAAACTTCTTTTCCTGCTACTATTTCTTAAAGCACTGGCTTGTGCGGCTTCTTTTCCTTTCTTGGGGCAGTCTAGGAGGTCAGTAAGGGCTTCCAGCAGCTGAATGAGTCCATTCCTAAAAGTATAAAACCCCAAAACTACAGTAGGTGAAAGTCTGCACAAATTTCCCAGAAGAGCAATGGAAATGTTTTTCAGCTTTTCTGAAAAGTTCCACTAGATTTCAAGTGTTGCAGAAGACAAGGTTTGAAGTTATTTGGTGGGGGTGTTTGAGGTAGTAAATTCCTGGGCTTTGAAAGCCGTTAACATGGGTAAATCATGATTTAGCCATATAAACTGGTGGCCTGTAAATAGCTCTCAGGCTACCTATAGGTGCGTGCGGTGTCCCACAACATGGGGACTTTTAGCCGCATTTGGGGGAGGGCGGTCCCAGGAGTCATGTCCTGGGCAGGATTGGACTATAACCCGCGTAAATTGCACGTTTGCATTAATGCGCACTACTTTCCATGAGAAATCTAGCTGCGCAAAAGTGGAAAACACCCAAGGACTTTGCTGCAAGATGGACCTTGGGAAAATTGCCCCTAACTGTGTCAATGACAGAGTCTGCAGAGACGCCGGTATTCCTACCTGCCTTTATGTGCAGGAAATGTTTATGGGAAAATAATGCAGGTCGGTTTGAAAATGCATTCGGTATGCATGCTTTTTCTTCCCCAACCTAAATGCCCCATCCCCTCCAAATGCAGGTAAAAGTATGCACACACAGCCAGCCACATACTTAACAGTAACTTTCAAACCAGCGCACAAGTACACAAGGATGCAGCTGTTTTATAACACTTATTTATTTATTTATGTAAGCGTTTTATATACCGTTCCAAAATTAGATCACAACGGTTTACAAGATCCGCATGCATATTCATGGTTAATGATCACATTTTTTGGGTCAGCAATCACCTTTTATTAAAAAAAAAAAACCAACAACTTGGCTGCGCACGTGTGTGTGCCAAATTTTAAGAGGGCGTGCGCAGAACTTGCTTCTGCTGCGTAAATCGGATTTTAAAAGGGCTGCACGCCCACACCATTGCCAGTTTACCAGTTCGCCCAGTTAACAGCTAGGTCCTTCAAACCCCCCTACATTCTCTCCCCCCACCCCCCCCCCAGTTTCCCCAGAGCCTTTAAACCCCTCAGAAATGGCTTAATCCTTTTATTTTATAACTTGCATCTCATCCACAGCAGAAGTAAAGATACGCGGCAGAGGGACCTCGGGGCGCGTCAGGGCGCATAAGTATTTATCTCCACATCTGCTGACCGGGCACCAAAATGAGGAAGGGGGGGGGGGAGGGTGAGTGTCATCTCCTCCCCCAGCTCCCGGAAGTCAGCAGTGCAAATTAAACTGTCTGGGAAGGAATCCGTTTCTAAAGTCCACGCTGCCACATGTTCTGCAGCAAATGTCAAAAGGACCATGGCCAGGATAAAGGGAACGGAAGGAGGGAGGGAGGAGGCCTGGCGTAGAGAGTTGCACGAGAGCCGTGTGGGAAGGGGGGCTACATGTGAAATAGTGTGGAGGGGGTCAAGGGGAAATGAAAGAGCTAGGAATTGGAGTAGAAGGGGTTTGAAAGAACTGGGGGAAAAGGCATTAGAGAGGTGTGAGAGAGCCAGAGTGGGAGGGTAGATATCAAAGTAAGCAGAACTGGTGATGGAGGGGGGAGGGTGAAAGTGTCGGAGCAGTTTCAGGATGCAGGTGATGAGGATGGTATTTCTGCGAAAGATAGAAGTAGTGAAGGGGTAGGGAGAGTGACAGAGCCAGAAGCAGAGGGAGGCGAGGATGGGTAAGAGAAAGCCATGGGTAATGAAGGGAGAGAGGGGTGGTAAGAATAGAGCTAGAAACTGTGATGGGAGGGAGGGAGGGAAAGAAAGAGAGCCAAAGTATGATGGGGGTGGAGGAGTGAACGATAGAGCCAGAGGCATGATGAGGGCGGAGGAGTTAGAGCCAGAGGTGTGATCTGGGAAGAGGGAGGGTTTACATGAGAGAGAGAAATACCACAGAGGGGTGAGCGGAGGGGTGTGTGTGAGATCTAGGAGGGCTGATGGCTATGGGTGTAGGGGAGTGAGAGAGAAGGGGTGGGGATAGGAGATAGGGGAAGAGAAAAAAGAGGTGGAGTTAGAGGGTACTGGTACCTGGCAGGGGGGAAAAGAGGGCGAGGGGCAGACTGGCACTGGGCAGAAGTTCAGAGAGAGAGGGCAAAATAGCATAAGGGGAGGTGTTATACTGGGGCTTCTAAACCCCCGATATTGTTATGGGGGTTGAGGGTGCTATGCTAGGACTGTAGAGAGGGAAGTGGTGAGCACAAGGTGGGAGGATTTATGTATGGATTTGAATTTAAGATTGAGACTGTTGGGTACAGGGTAGAGAGATTGAAAGAAATTAGTGGGGATGGGGTGGGGAAATTGAGAAAAGAGAGAGCGCGAGTGGTGGGAACAGGGTGGTGGAGCAGGGAGAGGATGGTATTGAGAGAGAGCCTGGCTGGAACTGAGAGAGAGAGAGAGAGACTGGTGGGAAGAGGATAGGGGGGGATTGAGAGAGGAGACTGGTGTGGGGATGAGGTGTCCTATTTGGGACCCCCTCTTAAAAACACGAGGCTCTTTGGCACTGTGCATTTTTATTCAGTGGCTCTTGGTATGTGAAGGATTGGCCACCCCTGCTGTAGCTGATCTGAAACATCCCTGAGTTTTATTCCGGATTCCTGCCTAGAAAGTTTTCCTGTCCCCCTGGTTTAAAGCTCCCACGCTCTACGTTTTTCAAACACTTTCTATTGCTGTAGCTTCCTTCCCTTTCTTCCCAGACTGGCCTTGTACACAGGCCGATGGGCTGGTCGGAAAGGACAACCTTTATAGTTGTCTAACTTGCACTACTGCAAGTTTTATTTTCCAGACCACAAGGTCTAAAAAAAACCCAAACACAATGCTAGTGAGGGACTCTTATTTAATGTAGCAAGAATGTATTTAATAACTAAATTGTCTTTCATCCCAGCACCAAAAAACACAACATCAAAAAAGCCCAATAGGATAATAATTGTTACAGGCATTCCTTCGTAGTAATTATTGAATTTGTTTTAGATATGTGCAGAGCAGTACAATCCAAGCAATACAATCCATGTTGATCACAGATTAATGCTGGTAGGAGAATGCGCTTGTTGAACAGGATGAAAAATATCTGTAATTAAAATAAAACAATGAACTCCGTTTAAATATAGCATGCATGCAGTGATGTTCAAGTTGGGAATTAACCAGTGGAAAATGGGACATTCTAGATAGCCTTGGTTCCATTTGTATGCAATATTACCCATGGATATAAAAATGAATTTATCTGTCAAGACATATTAGAAGCTTTCAGTGTGTAACCCATTTCAAAATATATTCTATAATACCAAACAGCACAGTTCATCGTTCTGGAAAAACAACCTTCTTATTTCTATTCATTTTTGCATACTTAACTGATCTTCCACTGCACATAGTCAAGACTAATCAGGCTTAGGCTAATGATAATTACAATTTCATAGTCCCTAATTTTGAAGGTATTATGAATTGACGCTGTCATTATGTTGATATTGAGAAATCGCTGTATTGTCATTTAAGCAGCTAGTAAGTTAGGAGCTGCTGCTGACAGTCCACTCGTCCCAATTAAAGACCACCCAATCACCAGTTACAAATTTTCATGAAAATCAATCCAGTGATTCTCAAAATAGGATATATTGAATTTCTCTCTGATGCATTTACAGAGAAATTTCCAAATTTTCCTCCTCCTCCACCCCAATCATTGTGACTTTTGAGCAGTACAAAAGTCAGATACCCCTCCCTCCCAGGAAACTAACTTTCCGTAAAATTTGTCAGCAAAATCATATTGTTTTGTAAATACGCACTAGAGGAAATAATATTTTATTGCCTTATAAATCATCGCTGGCCAAGGACTGACCAAAATTTCATTCCATTCAAACAAAATTCCCTATGTCCATATATCAAGTTTTGTCCTAGTGGCTATTAAGAAGTAATAAGTGGAATTTGCACTCCCATGCATTTCTTTTGGGGAAATTATTGACTTGGTCCCTCACCTGTATCTTCCCTTCTCCACCCTGCCCCCAGCAAAATCATTTGCATATTTTGAAAAGTTCAGATGTCCTCCTAATGGCCTGGTTCATTTTGGTCTAGCTGTCTAGAAATTAAAAGGGGAGAGACAAACAAGGGGACACATTCTATGATCCTTATATTACAAATCACTAAATTATTACATTTTAAAATTCCTGTATGTATCTGCCATGCTAGCTCTTTTGACGTTTCAGTGAGCCTAAGAAGTGCCGTGCTAGGTGAGACTCAAGATCCATCAAACCCAGCATCCTGTCTTTGACAGTGGCCAGGCCCAAAGAGTAGATCCAGTTTCTTGGTGCTTGCTCCCTGGAATAAGTGATGGGTCTCATGGAGGTTTTATAACTGTTTATGGACTTGTCCTTCAGGAAACCTGGCATGGACCCGAGGCCCAAAACTGCCACTGGAGAGAGAGCGAGAGAGAGAGATAAACCTGTGAAATGTGGCTAGAGTGGCATTCCCCCAGGGAAAGAGCTTTAAATGAGGTATCATTCACCTCAATCAGCCAAAAGCCGATGGAAGAGGTACAGCTGGACCAAGTGCACAGATAAGAAGAAAGTTATGTATATCAATCATAAATAATAGCTGCTGCTGTTGTGTAAGTGTGGAGAAGCCTTTGGTCCCCCACTTGCTGGCCCTAGATCCCTGCCTGGTAGGTAACAGCTAGGAGGGACAGACCATTCCTTGCAGCTCCTTCCCCTGAAGGATGCCTGCAATGGTTCAGTCCTTGTCCAGAAGGGGGGGGGGGGGGGGTCGGAGCCTTAGTGAGTGTGGTCAGTGTAGTTTGGGTTTTGTTGAGAAAGGAGCTGGTTTTTTATTCCTGTGCAGTTTTTGCTTGGGAGACTCCCCAATTCCAGTGCACCCCTTGCCTGGTAGGGGCTATCCCTTCCTGATAGGAAGGAGTTTGTCCAAATTTGGTTGTGCCTGGGTGTAATCCTGTTCCTGCTGGTGAGGCAATCCCCATAACCGAAAGACAAGAGGGAGAAGACCTGGTTATTCCTTTCCATCTGGTGAGAGGACTTCAGTGATTCCTCACCCAGCGGTGAAGCCTCTTTGGATTTTTGAGAGTTGCCTTTTAGTGAGGAGGTTTTTGTACCGCCTTTCCTCACTGTGTGGCTGGACTGTAAAAGCTCTGCTGGTATACGGAAAAACCATTTCCCTTAAGAGGTCACACTACAAAAAGAATCCAGAGGAGAAGAGTTTCAAGATCAAATTGGAGACCTTAACCGAATCTCCACCCCAGGGAACGCAGGACATAAGCTGGGAACATCTGGGACTCTGTTGCATTGCAGATACGAGACTTTTTTGTGGATTTAGGGGACTCCCTTCCTGGCTGAGACCCTTACCCTGCAGACAAGGAAAAGTGGATGAGCTGCTTCCAGAGAGTAGTACTAAGGACACCTGCACAGAGTGAAGAAGAGAGCATTCTTAGATATGTCCCAGATTAAACAGAGATGTGAAGTAGGACAAGTAACCCATCAATTGGACATTTTATTTAATTTCTGTAAAACAAAGTAAAATTTCTTTTGAACACTCACATAATGTCCTGCCTGTTTATACAACACTAACATCACCAAAGGGGATAGTAACGCACCTCAGAGAGGATTCCCGTTCACCACCTAGGCCTAAAAGGTTAAGGGCCGGATTTTAAGAGGTACACACAGGCGAACATTTGTGCGCGCAACCCGGTGCACACAAATGTATGCCCGATTTTTATAACATGCAGGCACGGCCGCGCGCATGTTATAAAATCCAGGGCCGGCGCGCACAAGGGGGTGCACAATTGTGCAACTTGCGCGCGCCGAACCGTGCAGCCTTCCTCCGTTCCCTCCACCCCCCCCCCCACCTTCCCCTCCCTTCCCTTCCCTAACCCGTCCCCCAGCCCTACCTAAACTCCCCCCCCCCTTACTTTTATCTTATAAGTTGTGCCTGCCTCTGGACAGGTGTAGGTTGCGCACGCCGGCCAACAGCCAGCCCGCGATCCTGGACACAGCGGCAAATGGCCGTTGTGCCTGGAGACTCCGTCCCCGCCCATGCCAATGCCCTGCCCCTTTTTTCAAGCCCCGGGACATATACACGTCCCGGGGCTTGCGCGCATCCCCGGGCTTATGCAAAATAGGCTAGGCGTGAGCAGGAACGGGTTTTTGCGGTTACACGCATAATATACGCACGTAACCCTGTTAAAATCCACCCCTAAGCCTTTCCCCCACAGAAAAAATCCACTCCCTTGGGTCTTTTAAAAATTGGAGAAATGGCAAAAGGAGATCGTCCCATGAGAAATTCTTTTGTGTGCCCTTGGAATACCACAATATACAAAGAAGGGTTACATAAGTTTTGTGTTTAGAAAATACGCCACTCTTGGTAGCTGTAATACCCCACGCTTTTCAATCCAGAGTGTGATGAAATAGATGTTGACCAAAGTTTCTTGGACCGATTTGAGAATTTTTACCCTTTGGGTTGACAACAAGGCTCCTGGTGGTCATGCTATCGTCCCCGGGATGGTAATTATTCACTGTAACCTTCCTGTCCAGTCACTGGATAAGAGTTCTTTGATGGGCTGTGACCCCAGGTTGTTGTAAAACAGCTTTCTTATAAAGGGGTTTACTATAAAGGTGGACTCCCATATTGCTCTTGTACAGTTGTCAGTGTGCAGGATGCTGCACCTGTTGACAGGGCGCTTACACAGGAAGATCCTGGAATCAAGGTATGAGCACAGCGAGGTTAAGTGCCCTATTTAAGGGATAATTTGTAAGCGATGCGCGCCTTGCTTGCAGGCCCAAGGACACTTTGTACCTGTGGGTCTGCAAGTGGACTTTATGAAGGAAATCTCTCCATGGAGTTTCCCTTTAAAGATTCAGGGGCATGTGGATACTTTTGTAAAGTACTGGTGGGGATTTCCAAATAAAATGGTTGCACGTGGTTTTTGAGCACAGCTAAAAGTACGCCTGCATTCACCGGAGGCAGTTTCCAAAAGATGTTTTATATGGATGAATGCGTTTAATCTGTGTAAAATCTTGTCCTTTTAAAGGGCAGGGCAAATACCTGTAAATCAACTTGCATGGTTTAGAAACAGCCCATCTTTTAATCCAGGCTTTAATTTCTTGCAAATTCTGGGAGAGAAAAAATTTCCACAGAAGGTAAACGTGCAAGGAAAGGCTTGTGCTTTTGTTCAAGCATTAGTCCTTGGAGCAAGGGCCAGGCAACTCCTTTTTTTTTTTTTTTATACAGGGTTTATTCTTTTTTTCCTTGTGTAATTTTCTCTGTAGAATTATTTTCCCCTTCAAGTAGTTGCAGGATATTGTGTTCTTGGGCAAAAGATGCTCTTTTTTTTTTTTTTTAATTTGCTCTAAGTGACTTGATTAGGGTGGGAGATGGGATTAGAATACCAATCTCCTTGTTTCACGGAAAATACAGAGCGGGCAACTTGCTAGAAGATTCCCTATGTATTCATCTGCTCAGAAAAATGTATGGCTTATCATAAACGAACCTCGAAGGGACATCACTTGATATTTTTTCATCATGGGCTTAGAAAGATGTAGACCAAACCGATTTGAGAAGCCTGCAATTTCTGTGTATCTGTTGAGCGTCGCGTGCCTCTCTTTTTTTTTTTTTCTCTGTTTCACAGCCATGCGCCACACCTGTGCCATATAAGGATCTTATACTAGTAAGTTTTCCAGGCTGCTAACATTCACATGAAGGGGAGAATTCCCTCCACAGCTTTTGTTTTCAATATTCCGTGCCTGGCGTTGGTCCCCAGGCTCCAGCACGGTCCCCTGCCTCGTTCCCCGGGGCTCTGGCAGAGCGCACTTTTTTTTTTCTTTTTTTTTCTTTTCTTGTTTTGTTTTTCTCGCATTCCCTCCTTGGCAAGCTGCACTGTGGCCTTAAGTACCCCCCAGGACCTCCCAAAGCGCAGTTTCTTAATGTAGGGGTGTGGGTGTGTGTGTGTGTGTGTGTATGTGTGTTTATTTTTGTGCTTCTGAATTCCACACCCACCAAGCTGTTGCCTCAGGAAAGGAAGGAATCTGTCAGTGCCCGGGCAGGAGAGGCTGCCAGCCTCTGGAGCACCACATGGCCGCTGTGCTTTAATTTACCCTAATTTATTTTCCGCGGAAACTGATTCCTTCGTTAGTGCAGCAGAATGAAGAAAATGCAGTGCTGGAGGGGGGAGGGGGCCGAGGAAGGCTGAATCCTGCCACCTTCCCCCCAGCCAGGAGAAAATTAAGGTCACAGCTGCTATAAAATACGTGTGCCACCTCTGCTGGGACCTGACAGTACCTTTTCCTGATTCTTCTTTATTTTTAATACGTTTTCTGCTTGAATGGTTATAGTACAAAGAAATAGATATGGCAGTTCTTAAATATATATTACTACAGGCCCCCCTTTAACTATTACCGTATTAGGGACTTTTGTTTTCAGTTTTTAGTTTATTTCCCCTAGGAATTTATCACTGTTTATTTCAACAAGATCTAAAATGGGAGAAATCAGTGGGAGAAAACTCATTTGTCATTTTTCTGGGTAAATATTTTTGCTTTTGAGTAATAAATGCTGATAAATCCCTGGGGAAAAACCAAAATAACTGAAAACAAGGGTCCCTGTCTATTATATGCCTATCCATGCCCCTCTTTTCTATTTTCTTTTCCCATCATTGTTGTCTCTTGCAAGTTCCCCCACTGAGAGGGCAATAGAGGCCGGGGATGACCTACCGGTGGGGGCAAATTTAAAGGGCAGTGCTCGGAGCAGAGTGAGAGGCTGAGTAAAAGGACATGGAGGCAGGTGCCTAAGAGTTGGTTTAAGTAACAGAATCTTAAAAGAGGGGAGAGAGGACAAAACTACCCAACTTGGCTAAAGTGTCTGTATGGTCAAGCATGTATGGCGTGTGCAGCCTTAGCTTTTTGAGCAGTGTAGATTGGATCGGCTGGGCAGTGGGGTCCTCGTCGGCCGTCATCTGCTGCATCGCTGAGCAACACTCTCTATGATCTGATTCTTGATCGGCGTCTGTGTAAGAAAGATTGTGACATCGCTAGAGGAGCTGGGCAGGGGATGGGAAAGGCTGGCCTGGGAGAGTTTTTTTGTTAGATTATAGAAATCTTCAGTTATCGGCGATTCCTCGTGCAGTTGAACAAGTGAGGTCTATTTAAATACCTGCCCTCTGGCACAAGAAGTGGTTGTGTTATGTCAAACACCAGTGCTAGCAAAGTTCTTTAGAGAAATCATTTGCCAGTTGGAATGAAACTACCACTTTTTCTGTGGAGAAACTCTCTCCCTAGTGGATGCTGCAGTCTCACCCTCTTCCAGCCTTACCTTGTCATACCTTACTCTGCAAATACTTACAGTTTGGGGTAGCGGGTCACTGCAGCTCTCATTCTTCTTGTCATGGGTCAGGCGAGGTTGAAAAACTGTAGCGCTCGGACTCCTCACAGAAAAGGAAAAGAAGGGACTGAGGGGCTATTTGTTGTGTGTGGGTTTTTTTTTTGTTTGTTTGGTTTTTTTTTAGGACCTTGAGGTGCAGATTGGGGGGGGGAAAGCCAGACTCCAGCTGGGGACTGTGGCATTGCACTGGGAATGAAACTGGACGGAGTAGCTACATAGTAAATGATGGCAAATAAAGACCAAAATGGCCCATCCAATCTGCCCAGCAAGGAAAAGTAAGCTTGCCGCTCTGTGCGGCTTACCTCATGCCTCCTGTTCAGGGTTGTAATTGCCAACCTATGTAAGTTACTTAACCCCCACCTCTGCCATGGGCATTCTGGAAAGCACAGTGAAGTCATTCCACTGCTGTTTTGGGACCAACCTTCGCTCCATGCAGGTTACCTCGGTGCTTTATTACCACAGGGTACCTGCAGTGCTTCATGAGCCTCCTCATCCTTATCCATTGCAGTACTAGGAAGAAGGCTGGGGGTCAGCCTCGAGAGCAGAAGGGGGAGAGGTGATAGGAAGTGCAAATCAACGGTACCTTAGGCCATGGGATAGCCAGGTTGGTGTCAACAGGCTACAACTCGATAGATACCAGCTAGGTCAGTGGTGGTGTGTATACTCTTCAGCAAGACAGATGAGGAGTGATATCCTGTGAGTGGTCAAGCTTTATTGCTGGCAGCTCTGTGAACAGTACTAACTGGGCAAATTGGATGAGTCAATTGGTTGTTTTTTTTTTGGTTTTTTTCCTGTTGTCCTTGAACACTGATTTTCAAAAAATTTTTTTTCTAAGCATTGTCAGGACTAGGTTTATAAATCTAACATGGGGAGATACTTGCTGTATGCCCTAAGCTTTCCCTGCTTTTCTGCAGCCCTTTGATGGTTGCTGGAGGAGGAAAAACCCGCACTGCTGGACCAGATGTGTGGTGGCGGCGGCAGCATTAGAGTTCCTGATTTCTGTGTCCTTGGAAAGCAAGGGTGCTGCTAGCGTGACATGCCCAGTCCGCATCGCGGCCTGAGGCTGTGGCTACCACCGTTCCTCATGTGATTGCCTTCTGAGCTATTGAAAGAAGTCTGTTTTGGATAAGGCTTCCCATCCAGCTCTCTCCCAGTCAAGCGGACTTCAGAGGAGTCCTGTTTGACTATGAGAGAGTGGGCAGGGGAGTCTTTTAAATAGAAATTCATGAATGCCACTTGCAGCAATACGTAGAGGGCATGGAGTGCATGCTTCATGTATGTAGCACGCGTGCATTCCTGTAGAGCAGAAGGCAGATCACAAGGTGGAGGGAGTTAATAATAGAAAACCTGGGGTTTGTGTCTTGGTCTCATGTTTACCATCGCTTTTCTGTGTGCAGTTAGATTGTTTACAGCTTTGAGCACAGAGGCGGGGGGAGGAGGTCATTTTTCAACAGGTACCGGGTCGCTATGGACACTGATGACCATGAATAGGGCACATCAGGGATAAGTTTCTGCCCCGTTCCCCTCTCTTCACCCTTTATGATAGAAACATTTTGTCCGTAGACATTAATACAAGCTGTAGTCAAGCTCCTGCTTGTATGGAAGACCTTTTCAGGGTGATGAGGAGGAAGAGCAGTATGTGATTAGCGGGGCTGGATGGGAGGCGGCTGGCTGAGAAAGTAAGTGACAGTCCATTCATTAACAATCCCTGAACCTTTGGCACTGGTGCCAGAGATGCAGGTTCTTATTGTAATGAAGTGTGGATCTGGGCTTGAAAGGCAGAAATGCTGATTTAGTAAATTGTGTGCATTTAGCATTCCAAATTGTTTGCTGCTACAGTTTTTTTTTTTTGTGATGTGCTGCCTCGAGGGATTAAAAGGAAGGGGGGGGGGGGGTGGAGAGACTGAGAGAGAGAGAGAAAAAGGAGGAAAACAGGCCTTCTAGCACTAAGAGTGTGACCTCACTCCTCGTCCCGAGGGGAACATGAGATCATAAGAATGCCAAAGCTCTGAACGATTAGGTATTTTTTTTTTCCCAGGCAACCAGAATAGAGGCATGAGAGCCTGTGGAATGATCTCATCCTCGCAGGGCTGGGATTGGGGGGGGGGGGGGAGGGAGGGAGGGGCAGGAGGAGCAGATTGTCTTGGGTGGCTGCGAAGGGCCCATCTCCGACTCCTGGCCAGAGGTGATTAGCGAACACAGTCTGTGATGGCATCACTGAATGTTACCATGGCAATGCACTGCCAAGCCGTGATGGCTTTTATTATTGTATCAGTCATCTGAGCATAAGAAGCTTACAAAGGGGGTTAGTGACTGAGCAGGGGGATCAGATTTAATGGACCTTATAGAGGAGGGTCATTACTGATGATGAGGGGGCTCCAAGTAGAATTAATCTCCCTTCCACCTTGCAAAATCCTCAAGAGCAGGATTCTTTAGCAGTCTGTTTAATTGTATCTGTACCTGCAGGGCTTTTAATCTTCTCTGGCTGTCTCACATATCCAGCACAAACTAAAGTGGGAGAACAGCGCCTTTCAGTGTGTTATCAATGCAATATATATGCTTTGGTACATGTAATGGCGTCCATATTCAGCGTATCTGGTTAACTTGTACCAAGTATTCAACGGTGCAAGGCAGCCACGGAGCATAACTGGCTATCTCAAAGTTATCTAAGTAAGTTTATCTGATTACTTTTTGATTGCTCTCATGCAGTCCTAAAATTAGCCAGGAACTTAATTGGATAATGTTGAATGTATTTATTTATTTATTTTAAATATTTCTAGCCTGCTCATAACAAAGAGCCTTGTGCTGGGCAGGTTCCAAATAAACAATCATAAATTAAAAACAGACAAACACACAATTGACACACACAATATATACCTCTCTTGTAACACAAACCTATAATTTTCATCAATGAAAAGCTTCATTAAAAAGATATGTTTTTAGGTCTTTATGAAAGGTCTTTAAAACAGAATAAGTTTTAAGGTCAGGGGATAAATCGTTCCATAAAACTGGCCCAATAACTGAAAAGGCTCTGCTTCAAGTTTTAGCCAAGTGGGCCCATTTTACCGTTGGAATAATTAGCCGTCCTTGGCTAGCAGCCCACAGTGTTCATGAGGAAACATAAGGGATACATACTTTTGACAGACTAAAAGGCGTAATCCCATAAACTAATTTATGAACCAGATTTAAAATCTTAAATTTCACTCTCTGTTGTATGGGAAGCCAATGCAGAGCCTTCAGTAAGCACATGACATGATCCCACTGATGACTCCATGACAAAAAGCTGGCCACAGAATTTTGTAATACTTGGATGACTTGTAAGTGTAATTTAGGTAGGCAAACAGAGAGAGAATTAAAGTAATCCACTGTTGATAATATAAAATGAATCCAGATAACTTTGCTCCATTCTTGAACACTTCCAGATTGTCCCAGACTTAGCCAGCTAACTATTTAGTCGGATAAATCAGGGGTGCTGAAACTGGCAGGATTTTCAGGTCCTACGGTGTGTCTGGCTAAGTCTGGCAGAAGCCGGTGATGCATTTTAAGGTATCACATCGCACTACCACAGATTGTACAACAAATTTCATCATTTATGCTATCGTTTGCCTCTTCTGAAGATTTATATCGGAAGAATAACCAGATCCATCCGGACCCATCTAATAGAGCACGAAAGTTGCAATTTTGGATATATAAGCTACCACGGTAACATGGACTTAATGAGGAATTGGGCTGGTATTCACTAATTTAGATGTACAGTAGCTTCATTTGAAACAATTCACATTGTGCTTTTATGTTCTTTAATTGATTTTGTGTTCTTGGTATGCATCATGTGGTATAATGGATGGTAAATTTTTGAGTTAAGTCTATACACAAGCTTAGTCCGGATTGGCTTGTTTCTAGGTAATTCACGACTACAAATTACGTCATTCCAAGATGCCAGCGAGCATCTGAATGAACTTGAGCAATAGAAACATCATCCCTTGTTTTAATGTAGCTCAGCTGTACTGTTCTAAAAGATTTTAGGAGAGGTGAGAAAACAAGATGGCGCCCTGAGAGGGTGTACCTTCGTTTGCTCCAGTTCCAAGATTTCTTTTGAAGCCTTAGTGCGATATTTCTTCATTCTTTATGCCTCATAAGAGGAAAAGTAAAGTCCGGGTCTTTCCACCCGACCCGGACATTGCTGCCGGACAGCGATTGATATCCGACTTCGCCCTTCAACCACCGCAATCGAGGGCTTCAGTCCCCGCTGGAGAGCAGGCGAGAGGAGAGCCATACTCTCCTGGGGAACTTTCTCTGAGCCCTCCTGACCCCAGAACGCCGGTGAGAACTTTGCCCCTAACAGTCGACGGAGGAGATGAGTCGCATTCCAATGACATCATCGGGCGAAATCTACTGGGTGGCCCAGACGCCGACAGAGCAGGTGGAGAGGAAGGAGGTACTCTGAAACCTCAAGGGTCTGAAGTGCCGAGAGAAGGAGGAGAAACAGCAGCAGACATCCCCAGAACAACGGGAGAACCAGGCGATGTCACCGGATTGGGGTAAGAAACCTCTCCCAGCAATTAACCAAACCGGCGGTAATAACTCTCGATAACATCTGGGAACTTATGGCGAGGATGTCTTCAAAGCTAGATAATCAAACCCTGAAGCTGGATGAAATAGCCGCTAAGCTTGGGGTATTGGAACGGGACACAAATCAAAAATTTGATGAGCATTAAAATTTATTTTTTTTTTTTAATTCTTTATTTATGGGTTTTCAAAATAATTACAAGAATATATCTTGACTGAAATTACAGAAAATGTCAACAAAGAAAAATATTTTTCCATAATACATATATCATATATAATGGATAACCTAACATTCATTAGTTCTTTCATAGGAAATTAAAGGGGGGGGGGAGATACCCAAAGGAAAATAAGAGAAGACATTATTGAAATACACATTATATATTTAAACCGGCATTAGGTGTTCTCACATATCTTTACCTCCTAATACTCATGTTATGGCCCTTCCATCTAAAAACTTTCTCAGTTGGTCTGGCATAAAGAAAACATATAGATTTCCAGAATATTTTACAATACATCTACATGGAAAACGAAGGGCAAAGCTAGCCCCTTTGGCCAAAACCTCCGGGCGCATAGCTAAAAAAGACCGACGTTGTTGGGTGGGACGTGAGAGATCAGGATAAACCCTCACTGCCCCCCCCATGAAATCATTATTCATATTCTGGAAAAAAGCTTTCATTAGGAAATTTTTTTCTTCCTCTGTATAGAATTGAACAAAAAGGGTAGCCCTTTCAATGATTTCCATTTCAGAATTCTCCAAAAATTGTGTCAAGTTATTGGAAACTTCTCCTCTCTCTCCTATGGCAATCTGAGAACTACTTCTGAAAAAGAAGAGTTTTTTCACTGTAGGAATCTTAGTTGATTCAATCTTGAGGGTCTCCGTTGCAAAACGCTTGAAAGTCACCAAACTTGGCTCCCCCATAACTCTTGGGAAATTGACCAATCTTAACATTTGCACAACGCAAATAATTTTCAACAGACTCCAGCCTCCTTTGAGAAGTTATACAATCCTTCATTATTGAGGAATTAAGGGACTGAGTTTGATTGATTTTAGTAGTTAAATCTTGAGTGCATGTTAAGTGGTCTTGTTTCAATTGCAAGTGTTCTTTTTCCACAGTTCCCATTTTATTTTCAAATTTGCTGATCAACTGGGACTGAGTATTCAGAGTCCGGGCCATAGTAGCCATAAGTTCCCAAATGGCTTCAAGAGTAATGACTTCTGGCTTTTTAAACTCCAGGGGTTGCAGGATATTTCCCCCCAATTGCTCCTGTTGGTTTTCTCTAGCTGTTCCCAGAGAATCTCCATTCTTATCCTCGTCCCCCAATATCCTCGAGAAGCCTTCACATACCTCCAACAGGTGGGGGGAGGGGAACCCTGTTCCAATCCGGTCAGAAAATCCCTCACGTTGATCTCCCGCGGCACCCTCAGCGTCCGGGTTTTCAACTCCTCTGTCCGGTCGGAAGGGAGAGCTGCTCAGAAGTCCCCGGGGTTCTGGTGGGCTCAGAGATATCTCGCCAGGCGATATTGCCGCTTCTCTCGGCTTCACCGCAGCGGCGTTACGAGCTTCCACATTCGGGGACACCGACGCGAACTCGGTGATATATCGTTGCCCCGCCGGGCTGGGAAGGCTTGGAGGGTATACCCTTACCCTGCCTTTACGCTTGTGTGGCATTTTAAAAGTTTTAATAGAATTCAGAAACAGTTTAATAGGGAAAAAAACAAGCGATCTGCGGAGCAACTCTGTTCAGCGTCTCATGCCGGCGGCCATCTTGGCTCCTCCCCTGAGCCCATTTGCACAGCAAGATAATTCTTTAAAGAAAATTAAGGAAGATATAAAAAGCCTCCAAAATGCCAATGCTACAATGGTCTTAGAAAGAATTTCATCTTTAAGAAGGCTGGAGTCAATTGAAAATTACATGAGACACTTAAATCTAAGACTTTTAAACTTTCCTATTGTATCGGGGGAAATACCCTTCTTATCTTTCAAAAAGTATGCAGTGGAGGTCTTAAAGATTCCCCAGGAAGAGGTACCAGCTATAAAAAAAAACAAACCTCTTTTTCCTGCCTAAAAGAAGCAGCACACTGTTAGTATTTCCTTCCTGACCAGATCTTCAGAATCTGACTGATTATTTGGAAAATTCAAATGATGAAATAATGGATCGTGTGGTGCTCTTTGTTTCTTTTTTTGATGAAGCAGCTGTTTCTCTGATTATGAAGAATTATTTTAAAAATATAAATGTCTTATTTTGTGGGGGTCTTGTTCGTGTATACCCAGACCTAGCTAAGTCTACGCAGCAGCGTAGAAAAGAATTCCTACTTATGAGAGCTGAGACCTTAGCATTAGGGGGTAGCTTTAAATTACGCTATCCCTGTAAATGCATTATTCAACTGGCCAGAAATACTTATGTTTTCTTTTTACCAGACCAGTTGAGGGGTTTCTTAACTGGCAGGAGACCTCCCGATGAGGAATAAGGGGTTGATGTAATAAAGGGGATGGCTAAGGGCTCCTATATTTGTAAATGTTTCCTATTATATACTCCTCATAAAGTTTCTTTTCTCTCCTGATTTCCTATGTAATAAGAGATTTTTGAAATAGGAATGAATGGATTTTCTTGAGTTAAATGGGCTAGTTTAGCCTTAGATTATGTGATTATAATATCTCTGTAATTTCTAATACAAATGTTTGTTTGTATATTGGTTAAAAAGCTGATAAATAAAAAATTAAAAAAAAAGATTTTATTTGCAATATAGAAAAAATATTAAAACATTGGCTTCAAAAGTGAATTTAAAAAAATAAGAAAGACAAATGATTATAAAAATGCTATACTGTGAGTATTTTGTATGAAGTCTCCCTTTTTGACCCTAGTTTAATTTTAGTTTACTTAATGCCAGTCTGCAGGCAAAGGCCACACCCAATGCATATTACATTGGGCCTAATAACATATAGAATAGCTATACAAATATAACATTATAAGTTACAAAAATTGCTACTACATTCTGACCTTTTAAGTGTTATCAATGCCGGATGCATTCCTTTGGCAAATGCTTGCTTTTTCAGTGTTATCAATGCAATGTTTAGTCCTTGTTCAGTAATTGGTGGGCAGTAGGAGATAGCGGAGAGGAGTGAAGATGGGGGGGCTGGAGGAATTATTTTTTTACATGTGCTTTTTAAGTAAATTGTATTTATTGCAGCGAGTGCAGGTATGATGATCCCCATCTTAAGCATATTTTTTTGGAAAGGAAGGCTACAAATAAGAGTGGATAAATAAATCAAGCAACAGGCAGGAGGGGTCCAAATTACAAAATACATCTATAGTAGCAGAAAACAGAGGGCAATGCAATTCAGCACAAGACAGACTAGTAACACTGCATCAATATGTCAAGGAGGCAATTTTTAAAAAATGTGCTTGTGGCTTTGTACCCATGGGCTTGCAAACAGCTTTTCAAAGGGAAACTTCCCGCAGAGTTTTCCTTTTGAAATTCGAGGGCTGGCCAGCGCCATGGGGCCTTTTGTATACATGGACTTTGCAAAGTCCATGCCATAAAGCTCACACTGGAATTTCAAAATGAATTCCCCCATGCACTGCTTGCCAGCCTCTCCTGTTTGTGACACAAGTAAAAGTACCCACGGAGGGGCACGACAATTTTCAGACACCAGTTTTACTCTGTTAATTGCTTTATCTGCGTGAAATTCTTTGGAAATTGTCCTCCGAGTTTCACTTTTCCTTATAAAAAAAAAAAACAATGGAGCCTAATTCAGGTGCAGAAAAAAAAAAAGAGAAAGTTTGAACATACCCATGATCCCACTTTTCAACTAGTCAGACCAGTCCAGACCAACGGGTTATGCACACCAGCCAGCAGAGGGAAATAGAGAACAACAGGTTCGCTGATGTCATTCCTTCCGAGCTAGCAGCAGCCTGCCAGTATTCTCTTTTTCCAGCAGATGGTAGGCAAGGTTCCTGTGCTGTTGGACTGAGGCCTAGAGGTCTCGTATATATTCCAAGATCCAGTCCTTTTTGTTCCAAGAAGGGAATAAGGACCAATCCACAGGTTCTATCTCCTTTAGAACAGCGTAATGAGTACTTGGGGAGGGAGGGAGGGCCTATCTCCGGTACCAGAGACAGGCAACAGTCTTCTCTATTTTATCAGAGATGGGCCCAGATTATGACTGGAAATTATTTAAAAAAAAAAAAAAAGACTACTCCCTGGAATTAGCGCGTTCCGTTTCTGACACTTTAATGGTTTCCCTTTTGTCACTGAGTCTGGAAGGGAGGCTGTGGAGTCTACAGAGATTTCTCAACTTGAAACTGTAATTCTGGCACTAAAAGGTCAGGAAAGCCTAGGATGCTACTGCATTTACTTTGTGGTCCCAAAGAAAGAAGGGTCCTTCACTCCATTCTGGACCTGAAGTAGGTCAATGACGTCTTGAAAGTTGCCCACTTCAGGATGGAAACCTTACAATCAGTAATTATAGTGGTGCAGAAAGGAGAATTTCTGACCTCTTCGGACTTAATGGATATTTATCTTAACATTCCAGTCCAGAAAAATCACCAGCACTTCCTTCGATTTGCAGTGCTGGGGCAGCATTTTCTGTTTCAGGTTAGCAACAGCCCCAAGGGTCTTTCTCAAAGCCGATAGAAACATAGAAACAATTACAAAATAACATCCTCTGATTATACAATTATAAACACTTTCTTTAAACACTAGGCATTATCTTAAAAAGGCTGGAAATACATTAAGACCTCCTAATAGACTCTACCAGCAAATACATGCCTTCATGGGCTTTTTAAAGGGGAATAAAGGATTAAATGGGTGATTACAGCAGCTTGTATGGACTCCAGTACCCCATTGCCAAGGCAGATGCAGGCTCATTCCACAAGGGCATAGGCTACTTCATGGCAGAGTTGTGGTTCGTCTCTTCTTTGCAGATCTGTAAAACGGCAATTTGGTTTTCCTTGCAGACTTCTCTGAGCATTACCATCTGGATATCAGGGTTAAAGAGGAAGACATTCTCACCTTGGCAGTTGTGAGGGGTTCGAGCAGCATCCTAAAATCCCATTGGTCTGGACTGGTTTGACTGGATGAAGAGGAAGGTTAAATTATGCTGCTGGTATCCTCACTATCTTCCTACCTTGTATGTCTTGCTGAAGATGTTTTTTGCAGGCACATAAGCAGAATTAGAAGCTTGATGAATATATATAATTTTTATTTTATTTATGTTCCACTTTTCAGGCACTTTAAAGCAGATTGCATTTAGATACTTCACTACTGATAAGTGTTTTCTTATTTTACTGTTCGAAATGCTTCCTTTGCTTCTACTTTCTGATTCTTCTGGAAGTTCATTGTTTGAAAAAAAAATAAAGGATAGAACCGGTAATATTGTTTAATTGTAGATTGTGTTAAAGTTGTCGACAGCTTGTAACAGAAATACTGGCAGGCTGATGTCAGCACGGAGGTATATGAGTGATATCAGCGACCCCGTTGAACTTTGTCTCCATCTGCTGGTTGGAATGCTTAACCTGTTGGTCTGGACTGGTCTTACTGTATTCAAGGAAAGGAAATTATCAAGAATGAAGTAAGTTCACATTTTTAAATGTGTATAAACTGGAAAATATTTTTCAAGATGATTGTGTTTTTCAGGGAAAATTTTACCTGTTGGTTGAAGAGCTGAGTCAGCTGTTTCGCACCCTTGTCCCAATTCGGCTGTGGTATAAGTACATTGTGGGGGATGACCCCTCCAGCAGCTATTTTCTGGGTGGGATTCTGATCATACTATACAGTCTCTGCAAGGTGAGTCTTTGTCTTCAGGACAGTGGAGAAAGCTTTGCACAACTTTTGTAATGAGAACAGGCATTTTTCTGTTAATACCACGGCATTCTAGATGGGGCAAGCTGAGATATAGTGGTTAGAGTGGTGGCAGACTCCTGTCCTCAAGTGGGTCTGGTTTTTAAGATATCCATAACAAATATACATGAGATACATTTGCATGCACATTTATCTCAGGCAGTGCATGCATATTTGTTATGGATAGCATGAAAACCAGATCTGTTTGTGGCTCTTGTGGACTGGAGTTGGCCACCCCAGGGTTAGAGCATTGACCTAAGAGTCAGATGAACTCCTGGGATAGAAGTTCAATATTGATACTCTTTTTGACCGTGGGCCAATCACTTTCCCTCCTTGCGCTTCACTTGTCAGACTGTAACAGGATAATAGCAACTAATGGTAATGTTTTACTTTGTCATCTTCTGCGCTGCCAGATCCTTGACACCAAAGGTGGCTGCATGTATGTTTCAGATGTTTTATTCAGTATATTAAGATAAAGTGTGGGGAAAAGAGGATCTACAAATGGAAATTAGCATCAGTGAGCAGACGTGTCCTTGACATAGTGGCATCTTTAAGACGGCAACTTTCAAGCTATGCACATTTGGAAAAAGACCACATGCACTTTTTACCCCAGTTTTCAAAGGGAAAGTGTCACTTTGAATCTTGTTGTGGCTACAAAGTACACTCGGTCACTTGGGCCTACATTTTGTGTGGGTATGCTCATTTTAGAAAAGTATGCATGAAGATTTGAAAATGCCATCTGCATGCATGCTTTTTCTCTCCCTAACTGTAAATGCCTCCTCTCAATGATAAAAGACTTTTAGCCTCATTGAGGTAGGGCAATGTTTGTTTAGACAGCCAATTAATGAGAGTAAAATGCTTAGAACGTGGACCTATAAAGGACAAAGAAATGAAGAGGGAGGGAAGGAGGCTCAGTAGGAATATGAGATTCCTAGAATATCTTGTGCAGTAACGCAATCGCAGCATGCTTGGGACAGATAGAGAGGGTAAACGCAGGGGTGAGAGGTCTGCTAAAAGACATGCAGAGTCTGGGTGGTGCTTTATGTATGGGAACTTTTATGCCAGTCTACCCAGAATGATAGTGGACCAACTAGAGAAGATTATAAAACTGACTTGGAAAAAACAGCGATCTTCTGCAGGCCGGCCGAGCTTGTACAGCA
The DNA here is from genome assembly GCF_901001135.1 of Rhinatrema bivittatum. Taxonomy (NCBI): domain Eukaryota; kingdom Metazoa; phylum Chordata; class Amphibia; order Gymnophiona; family Rhinatrematidae; genus Rhinatrema; species Rhinatrema bivittatum. The sequence goes on along the minus strand of NC_042625.1, from coordinate 60,118,091 downwards.
TGGGAGATATCCTTAGCTAAAGCAGTGCAAACTGGGCAGGCTAACTGGGCTTTTCTGCCTTCACTAGCCCCGTTGCCCACCTTCTCTGGGGCCCATAACTAATGAGGGCAGAGGAGAGAAGGTACTGATCTGAAATTAGCTTTGCCCTATCCAAGGCGGCAGCAGCAGATGTGTGACATAGAGGGACGACTTATTTTGAAACCCATCCTTTTTTTCATCATGACCTGATAAGGTAACGATACATAGCCTGAGGCTCAGGAGTCACGTGTAGGGTTTGAGGGTCCTCGGTGTATTGCTGTCCTGTAGCTTAACGTCTTAAAAGCACGGGTGTAGTTTTATTGATACATAAACATTAAAATGATATAAAAAGAATATATTACCAGAAAATGGCTCTTTGAGATTTGGCTAATGTGGTGATAGTCGGAAAGATTGAGAAAAACCTCATTTAAAAATGATTTAAAAATACTTCTAAAAGAGTTCCTTTTGCTGACTCCATTGTCTGATATGCCTGTTGGCTCCATTGCTTGAAGAACTAGAGACAGTTCCATTGCATCTTGCTTGACCGTTCTTTTGTGCCCATTGATTCTGTTTTGCAATGCGCCTGTCTTCTCATTGCAGTCTTTTGATATTTGCGGTCGCATTGGAGGTGTGAGGAAAGCCCTGAAGATCATCTGCAGTTCTCAGGTGAGTTGGGGGCGAAGCCTCAGTGGAGAGTAAGATCATGCAGTCGGCTGGAAGGTGCAGGAATCAACCAAGCAGATTATGGAGATTGACTGGAGATGGACCATGTTTAGAATCATGTCCTGCTTATTCACCTGCTGCTTTACATCCTACATCTTTTTCAGCGGGTTTTCTGAGCATGGATTAGGAGAGAAAGTGTGTGTGTGTGTGTGTGTGTGGAAGGGGGGTTCCTAGACACCGTCCACAAATATGTGCTAGGAAGGAGAAGGTGGCAGTAAGTGAAGTCCAGTGAATTCCATGTCCCATCCTTTCCATTCCTTAGAACATAATGGACTGAAGTTCTTCAGATTTTTTTTTCCTGATCACTGGATCACCTTGAAGAAATAATCACCCAAACTTGTATAGTTTTAAAAAGGTTGAAGTGACAGAAGGAGCCCCGCAGCTTTGTTTCTTTATTTATGCAGAGATACTAAATAGGGTGCGCATTGTGCCCCGCCTTCTCAGATCCCAAAGGTGCTGGAGCAGCACAGATCTGCTTGACTTTGGTATCCTGGGCAGATTCCACAGCACTGAGAGAGCTTCACAAGATACTTGTTTCCATCTTCATTGTTGTTAAGCTAGAAGATATTTGCAGGCATCACTCTGTTTCAGTAGATGATCCTTTCACTCTGCAGACCTACTCTCTACCCATGTTTCTTCTTACTGGTTTTAAGTATGAAACTTATGTATGGTTTTGTGTTCACTGTAAACCGATGCGATGTGCGAACGGTCATCGGTATAAAAGAAACGTTAAATAAATAAATAAATAAAATAAATAAAACTTGAAATCCTGACTTCCTGCAGACAGGTAGTTAGCCGTTGAAAGGCTATAAATGTTTGTGTTTCCAGAAGGATGCAAGGGTGTGCTGGAGAGCGCCCTCAAGAGGATGATGCAGTGATGATCGCAGGCATGAATTACTAGAAGAGGTTGAAGAAGCTGAAATGTTACTGATCAATAATATTTGTGATTGACAAGGAGTTATCATATCCATGCCACACAGAGCAGTAACTTCCAGTAGTAACGTAAATATTCACAACTGCTAAAACCATCAATGGTTGCAGGGATTTGCAAAATGAGTGTCTAAGACATTCAGGAGAAAGCTGAACGTGTTGAAAAAAATAATTTTTTTTGGCTACAAACATTGAGGACAGCATTGAAAATGGTTTATCTGATTAAGTACTGGACTTAGCCAGACAAACCGCAGGTTTTAAAATCCCACCATTCGGGCCACGCTGGACTTAGCCAGCTAACATTTTATCTGGCTAAAAAGTTAGCAAGATAAATCCAGGGTAGGACCAGTTATCTGACCAAGTTAGCCAGATAAACACTGACATGTCTAGATAACATTAGCACTGCCAGAGAGCAGTTCTAAAGTTAGCCATATAAATGTATCCGCTGAATATGTAAGTAAAATTAGCCGGATAAATACGCAAGCTTGAGTGGTGGCTGAAAATGAACTTCTCTGTATGTATCTGCCCCAGAGAGATTATCATCTAAATCCTTGTTATTTTGACACACTGTCACTTTTAGGTGAACTGAGACGTATGGAAATACAGTTTATGATTTTCCTAAAGTCAGACAGGGAGGCAGTAGCAGAGTCAGGACTGGATCTGTAGGTCCTATTCTTGTGTTTTAACGGCCAGGGACCGATCCAGCTCCTTCCCTACTATATTAAACTCCTTCCTTTCTAATCCACACATCCTCTCGTGCAAGCTCATATTGCCTTTCTTCCAGAGGGCCCTTTGGGGAAAGGAAGAGACTGGGGAGGGGATGGCCAGAGAAATATGGATTTAGCATGCAAAATATTGTATTGCGTGTAGAGAACAGTAAGCCTAGCCCTGTGCATGGTGAGGGGGAAGTGCTAGGAAGGGCCCTTTCCTCTTAATCTCATGAGACATTTTTTTGATGTCCATGCAACTCCTATGGTGTCAATTTAACATCTCACAGAATGAATCCGGTGTGTAGGAATATCTTGTTGAATATAAATGTTGGTTTCTCCCATGTGAGAAACAGCTCAGTGATTTGTTACAGTTTGTGCAGCCCATGTCTCTGGAGCCACTTGTACATGTGTGTTTGTGTCTCTGTCTCTTGCCTCCTGTGTGATTGCCACTCCTGGACAGAGCTATGGTGTTCGTGCTACCAGCCAGCAGTGTGCTGAAGCAGGTGATATCTGTGCCATATGCCAGGCGGACTTCAAGGAGCCTTTGGCCCTGATGTGCCAGGTAAGAGCCCAGATCAGAAGATGTTGTCTGAAGCAGGATGGGATGGTGGCAGGAGGCATGTTTTGAGGTGAATTTTATGACTTCTCACTTGTCTCTTTTGGTAAGTGTGAAGCAGTAGGGCCGCCCATGTGTCAAAATTGAAATTTATAGTGAGTTGGAAAATAGAGCATACAGAGTAAAGAAGGAGAACCACACGCATGCCTTTTTCTAAAGTGGTCTACTTTTCTTAAAAAAAAAAAATAGCTACAATGTAATTTCTTGTGATCTGAGATAATAGCCTCTGTTCTCCGCCTCGCCATAAGCAGGGCCGTTGGTGTTCAGGGACACTAGGAGTGGGGGAGGTGAGGGAGGAGAAAGAAGAGGCCTGTCAGTTTATTGTAATTTCATTATAAAAGATCACATTAGAAAAAGCAGCCTAAGAGGTTCTAATCTCTTCCTGTAGGCGAGGGTATCCTTGTGGTAAACTTTTAATTTTGCAGTGAGTTTGGAGGCACTGATAACAGCATGTTAAGTAGTTTTGATTGTTGAACTCGCTGCTCGGAGTGCAGTGCCAGCCAATCAACCCTTTCCATTCCTCAGCATTCCGAGGGCACTGCTAGCCAATCAGAACGTCCCTTATTCCTCGGCATTCTGCACATTCCCACAGGAACCCCTGTCTCTCCCCCATCACTTTGGGTAGAATTGCTTGCAGCCTGTTACCTTGTGCTGTTCTGCACCTTTCTTCTATTGATATAAAGTGGGAGAGATCCCTCAGTATTCCTGATATTGTAACCATTCCTGAACATGTTTGAAGTGTAGCTAATCAGCACTTTCCGGCTTGTAGCCTCTTGTACTAACAAATATATAAAGAAAAATCAGAGTTTCAGAAATGAATATGGCTGTGAGTGGGTAATACATCTTTTAAATAAATTTAAAATAAATAACTAAATACATTTCAGAATATCTAGAAGGCTGTCTAGGGTTATCTTAAGAGTCTTTACCGTTACTCTGCTAGTCCTTGGCCTTAATCCATACAAGCCCCAGGAGTGCTAGTATCCATAACACACAGTGTTGCCTGTCACATTGCACTTTCCTTTACTGTACACTTCAAATTTCAACCTGGGGACAAAAATGTGCATCCTGGGAATCTATTTTTGTGTCTGGTCTAATCTTGCTGCTGTCTGGATGTACTGTTTCTGTACTGAATGTACAGTATACTTTGTTCCAGTAATAAAAAAAAAATAATAAATTTTTTTAAAGCATTGCTTCTAATGCTTTCTGCTTTCATGAAAGGCGTTTTCAGGTGATGCAAGTTGCCTGGTACAACTGAAACCTTTGATTTGCCTGTGTGGCTATTCAAATCTTTTTGAAAAACATCTCTGTTTTTATACACTTTGCTCTTGTACAGAGGGACATACAGTGCCAAAGTTCCTGCTGTGTTCCCTTAATGTAACTTCTTACCATTTCTATAGCATTTCAAGGCTTTTGTAGTTGTTGTTCATCCAGAGGTGATGGTGGTGGTGGTGGGCATACAATAAGAAAAAGCCTTTGCTATCTTGGCGATATCAGAGAAAGGAAAGCACATTCTGAGTGTCCTAGTCACTGGGTTACATGGCTGAAATAGAGTTTTAAAAAAAAATCATTTGGACCAGTTAACTGAGCAGATGGTCCACGCAGGCCACATAACAACCATACGAAGGCAGTCTGCATGCAGAGCTGTTAGAACTGATGAATTTCCACCCACTGTGAAATAAAATGTCTCGTCCTGCATTGTAAACAGATTCTGGGATTGAAGACATATAGTAATATTAAAAAAAAAAGAAAAAGTTTATCAATCCATTACAGAATGCTGAAGGTCTCAGACTGGAAACCAAAGGTGGCCCAAGTGAAACGAGTCTGTGCTCTCCATCCAGCTCCAGCAAACTAAGCAGAATTGTTCGAATCACAGCCCATGTCAGATTCCTGCAAATGTGTAAATTCTGCTGAACCCCTTGTCACGGGTTCTGGCAAGGACAATGCGAGAGGCTTAATAAACCCTTTTTTAAAATAAGATTGTACACTCAGGGTTAGAATCTGGTTTTCTTACTAAGCTTTTGGTTTGTTTACCCGGAGTACCTATTACATTAAAAAAAAAAATATTCCTTTTTATTTTCCGTTGTATAGTTTGACCTGCACGTTTGGTTTGTTAAAACTTCTCATAGTCTTAGGTATGTCCACAAGAGGTGATATTCCTAGCACTGGACTTGTCGTATAACACACATGGGAGTAGAGTTGGCTCACTGGTTAGAGTAATGGGCTCAATCAGGAGACCAGGGGTCAAATCTGACTTCTCTTTTTGACCTTGGGCAAATAATCTTAACCTTTGCTTCAGGCACCGATTTTGATTGGTGGAGGTCCATATTCAAATGCCATCTAGACGGATAACACAATAGTTGTCCATCTAAATGGCTTACCCAGCTATATTCAGCACATATATCCAGCTAACTAGCCCAGCAATTCAGTGGCTGAATATGGACACTAGGGTTTTGTATCTCAACGCACAATTAAGCTCTGGAATTTGTTGCCAGAGGATGTGGTTAGTGCAGTTAGTGTAGATGGGTTCAAAAAAGGTTTGGATAAGTTCTTGGAGGGAGAAGTTCATTAACTGCTATTAATCAAGTTTACTTAGGGAATAGCCACTGCTATTAATTGCATCAGTAGCATGGGATCTTCTTGGTGTTTGGGTAATTGCCAGGTTCTTGTTTGGCCTCTGTTGGAAACAGGATGCTGGGCTTGATGGATCCTTGGTCTGACCCAGCATGGCAATTTCTTATGTTCTTAAATCTGTCGTAAAGTATGCTAGTTTCAGGCTCTCTATAAACCCGAAATAAAATAAAACATCTATAGGATCTTTGCAGCTGAGGAACTGATTTACCTGAGTGTTTTTTTCCCCTGGATATAGAAAGGGGGGGAAAAAAACCCCTTCGGAATGTATGAAAATAAAATATGGGGAGAAAATAAGTCCCCCTTTGCACAGTGGAGTAATCCATTGTCCCTGCAAGAGATCCCAATCATGCAGCTGTATGGAGGATATGTTTAATCAGCTTGTTGGGTGTCTCCTGCTTCCCGTGACATCATTGTTCTAGGTGTAACCAGACTCTTTCTTTGTCCCCACAGCACGTGTTCTGTGAAGAGTGCTTGTGCCTGTGGTTCGACAGGGAGAGGACCTGTCCACTCTGCCGTGCCGTTGCCGTGGAATCGTTGCGCCTCTGGAGGGACGGCACCACCTCAGCCCACTTTCAGGTTTATTAACCCCCCAAGCACAAAACGAAAGGATTTGCCTGGGGGGGGGACCCCCAAGAGAGGAAGGCGGGTTATGAGAGACCATGAAAGTCTTTTTTATTTCTTTTCTTTTTTTTATCTGGATTGGAGGAGTGACAGGTCAGCCGTAGTCCTCCCTTCACCAACACCATGGGCAGCACAGGTTGTTGCTGCCTTAGCAGAATAGTTTTTGCTTTGGACCTAAATTCTTACCACAAAGAGAGGACCCCCTTGAATAGTGAGGACAGCCTCAGAAGTTTAGTGGTGTGAGTACCTTTGGCATATGTGCACCTTTTCATCCAGTGCAAATGTCAGCACTTTTGACATGCATTTATTAGGGAAGCTGATGAAAGAGAGTCTGAAAAGTCCCTTTTATAAATTGGCATTTTTTTTGTGCCCCTCTGCAGTATTCTTCATCTAATCTGTCATGGGGGCATATAAGGTCCACCTTCAGATCTCCAGCAGTTGACTTTGTAATAACTGTCTTGGCTTCCTTTTCTGATTTTCATCTTGATTATGCTGAAAACCTGTCCTGTATACTCAGGATGATTTTACCAATAAATGAAGTGTTGAAGAAATCATCCTTTAACAGAGTGATGCCATGTCTCGCTGTTATTTATTTAGCATGTCCACTCAGCCTTTGGCCTCTGCTGGGAATTCCTATTAGTGCCAAATGTGATGTTGGAATTTTATGATATAAATTTCTAAGCCCTGGAAACTGGACAGAGACCACCATCTACCAAATGACTTTCAGATGGTAAAAACGTTTTGTTACTACAGATCTGTGCTGGAATTTAGCTTTTTTATTTTTTTTATCCTCCGTTTCATATGAAGACACTTGTCAGATCATACTGATGTGTATGTTGCTCCTTGTAACTTGTGAACAGCTGCAGCTAATTCATCTGCATTATACAGTTTCAGTTTTCAAACTTGGAGGGCACAGGAATGGGTCAAAGTTGAGAATGCCTTGTCTTGAAGAGTTTCATATTATGTACTTGTCTATTGTTCCTTGTTTTTTATGAATGTTTTTTTCTTGTAACCCATGTAGATCTGTGGATACTGCAGGCTATAAGTGCCTAAATAAATAAATCAATAAGAAATGCATTGCAACTAGAACCGAAGCTAGATAGAATGCTGCTTCTTCTACTTGTGCTTTCTTGTATTCAGATTTGCAAAAGATGGGGTGTTTTGTGCTGCTTATAACTTGCCTCTGCCCCAGAAAGCCCACAGCAGATACTGAAACAACCTCCAGCTTAAAAATCAATCAGTAATTACCAGCCAGTTTGGAGCAATTGCATTCAGCAGATTCCTTTTCAAACTGCAGTCTATATGAGAACAGCAACTTGGCATATGTTAGGCCTGTTGTATTCTCTTAGCATGTGATTTATCTCCACTGCAAAGCTAGGACAGGCAACTCTCTCTCTCTCTCTCTTTAGAATTGCACCATCTTCCCCAGATGTTCCCCTGTCTGGACCCATTCTAAACATAGGCGAGAGCTGTGACAGGTCCATTCACAGCCTTGCTGGTCTGGGAGGGTGTCTGTGTCTGTTTGTATGTGCGCGTGCATGTGGGAGCCTGTGTGTGGTTTTGTGAACTTGTGTGCACTTCCGTCTGCTTCTGAGCACCTGCATGCACTAAGATTAGCTTGTGTGTGTGCAAGGTTGTAGGACTTTGCATGCGCCCTTGTGTGTGCCTATGCCTGCCTGTTCTTGGGTTTGGAAGCATGAGAAACGGGTTTGCAGTCAGAGCATATTATCAAACATTACTCTGCATTGCATGGGTTGTCTGGTCAATAACAGCCTGTGTGTGTGTGTGTGTGTGTGTGTAACTATCTGTGTGAGTCTCTGGGTGCTGGTGCATCTGCTTGTGTGGGGGAATGTGCCTGTGTGTTTTTGTGACAGTGCTTTGCAGACAGAGCATATTGTCTTTGCATGTCTCACTGTTACGGGATATACATAGATAGATATAGATGTAGAAATACAATTTCAAGGCACAATTAATTGTAGGGAACAATTGCTGCAGAAAAAGCATGGACGTTTCAAAAGTTGTAAGTGGCAATACACAGCTTGGTGGCTCTTGAAACATGGGGTCCTCAGTAGGGAAGGCAATAGCATGATGAGTCAGGAAATCCAGGTAACTCCTATGAAGGCAACATGGTGAAGGTTAAACATCAATGAGTAACTATAAGTAAGTAACAGTAGGGGCTCCAAGTAATGCCAAGGAAGACAGCAGTAAATGTTCACTCAGGGGTGTGGCCTTCCCCCATAAGAGTGCCTTAGGGTTGCAGACCCTTCCCAACTTCCTCTCAATTGAGGACAAAATAATGTGACTCCCACATTTGCAAAGCCTCTTTGCAGTACCTCATATTACCTAAGGTAAGCAGTCATGGTAACTATGTAACTGCACAATATTTTTGCATATTATTAACTTTGTACATAGCATGATACCAAGTGCGATGTATGTGTACTCATTTTGGTATGTTGCCTTCCCTCTGTTTTTTCCCATTTTTGATGCAAACTTATTTGCGTTGTTTATTTGATTATCAAGCACCTGCATATAGAAGACATCCATTTAAGACTTCGACTCTGCACTTGCTCCTTGTGCTGCTGGAGAATGGGAACAAGATTCTCCCACATATTACACTACAGTGACACCTGCTAATCAACTCAGGTGCACATTTGTACCAGGCTGTTTGTGGGAACCGTGATCTGTGTGTCTCACCTGGAGGAATGACACAGTGATAGGGCTTAATCGAAGAGAAGTTCGCTGGAATGAATGAAGGACCCTTAGTTCCTTAGCTTTGAACCTATTTCTGCTCTCTACCTGCCCCTCCCCCCCCCCCTTCCATGCTTTAGGGCTGATGCAAAACAATGCCGAGTACAGTGTTTAACCTGCGGTTGGACGCATGTTTTGGAGGCACATGCACATTGCACAGCCCCTTACGCTATAAGGGGATTAGTGCGTCCAATGTGCTGCAAAACTAATAGCGCTCAGCACATGCAAATGCATGTTGATGAGGCTGTTATTCACATATGAAGAAAAAAAATGTGCGCCAGACCTGTGCATTTTTACGGTTAGAAATTAACGCCTGCCCAGAGCAGGCATTAATTTCTGAGCACCCCAAAAAGTTGTACAGAAAAGCAAAAAATACTGCTTTTCTGAACATTCTCCGACTTACTAATCGTGGCAATATTAAGTCAGAGGAGCCAAAAGTAAAAAAAAAATAAAATAAAAGTGTCGGTGGTCAAGTTAGGGAAACAGATGCTCGTAAAATTCAGCATCCGCTTTCCTAAGCCACGGACCTCTGACCTCTCCTTGGCAGCATGACCCCTAATTTAAATATTGCCTGGCGCTCCCAGGGGAGATGGCTTGGCACGTATTAGGAAAGCGGGCACTCAACACCGAGCGCTGCCTTTTGGTGCATTTTTATTGCATCTGCCCCTGTATAAATAGAAGAGAGCAGAACTGTGGCAAGTCTCAGTGGTGTTGGATACCTAAGAGGCTACTGAGGCTACTCCTGTTTTACAAAAATATACAGCACAGCAAAAAAAAAAAAAAGACTTTACTGACCAGTACACAATCACTTTTTCTCTTTAATAAACTTTATAAATATTTACAGAGAATCTCCAAAGTATGAAATTGTTGTACAAAAGAGGCAGAAAGGTAATGTTCAATTCAAAACGAGCTGTAGCTTATTTCAATCAAATTGTGAGCGAGCTTAGTAAGGAAATTGGTAGGCCTTGCTGTCCTATGCTTATTGGTTAAGGATTTCTACCATAGGCATAAAATGGAAAAAAAACCCATCTTTGCTAATCTGCTCTGTTGAATGTAAAGCTGTTCTGTTGGGGGATGGGTTAGGGATATACAGCACCTAAACTGAAGTAATGTTACTGTGAGCATGACCTGTATTGCTTGAGCTTGGAGGAAGAGAGGAGGAATAAAAGCAGGGAAGCCCTGGAGAGGTAAACCTACACCTGAACTATCTTTAAGGACCCAAGAGTACAGAAGTAGTGCTCAGGCAGCATTTTCAAGAGATTTCATTTTGCACACCAAAACCACTGGTTTTCTGTATTGCTAGGCTTCCTGCTGTCATCAAAGCAGAACTGAAAGTTCTTCCCTGCTGGCTCAGATGCAGAATTTTGATGCAGGTCGCAAGTTCTATAAGGTGCTGCATGGCTTCTAGCAGAACGTATTGCCAGTTGCACTGCTGGGTTGTACAGAAACCTAGACTATGATGGCAGTTCATAGACTGCAAGTTCCATGGCATCTGTCCCTTTTTCCTTTCTGTTGCAGTACCAAAGGTCCTACGTGATCTCCAGATGCATCCATACTTCCCATCTACTCTTTTGGGCTTATCCCAGATTTTCCTGAATTCCAGCACTGTTTTGCCTCCATTATTACTAGTGTTTTTTCTAGGTTGCAGTGTTGGTAATTCATATTTTGGCAACAGGGTTGTTATTGCAGTGCTCAGCAGTTCAGACCCTGCGTGACTGGGCTTGCAATTCACTACTGTTGCATAACTGGTAATGCAGTATGTTACTGGATGGTACAGCTGGCATTCCTGGGCTGTATTTATGCAATTCACAGCTATGCCTTGCTGGACAGCAACTGCTACTGCCATGCTTTGCTGAGCTGCATTCATGGCACTGTGATACACTACTTAATTAGCACTGCAAGATATTACTGGACTGTCTGGCTAGTACGGAAGTATTCTGGAGCCTTAGGTCACAGAACTTTGTCTGGTGCCTCTTACAGAGCTGGAGAGATGGCTCATTAGCGAGCTGAGGAATTTAATGCTTGGAAGCAGAGAAGAGCAATTGTTAGCAGCACTACTCTGGTAGGGATGGTGGTTAAAAACAGAATTTTGACTGCTGCAACTAAGGATCATGTAACCCTGAAAGCCTCACTTAAGGAGATGAGTTCCCGTAACTTTTGCTGCTGGTGGGTACAAGGGGACTTTCATAAATAGAAACTTTGGTTAGGTTAGGTTGGCCATGTCCAAACATACAAAATACTTGGGATCAGCTTTCTCCAAAAGTCTCTTACATTTTATGCCCAGGTTGTAAATCCTTAAGACTGATATGTCTTGAAAATCCTGTTCTTTAAATTGTTACAAAATGACCCACATTCATTATACAGTACAGTTTCAGCAGTTTGTTCAAATAGCTTCTGTATATAATTATTAGTATAATAACTGAGAAAGGAGCCCTGTATGCAAATGGACATGAAACAGTTCATGTGTAAGTAAGCATAGCTGGGGCAAGGGAGTGAAAAGGTTGTGTACCCTGTGCTCTTGTGGTGAGTAAATCTGAAGCCGTACCAGACCTCATAACTCTCAAAGCAATAGTTAGACCTTTTACAAAGTCATTGCTGTGTTATGGCTGATCCGTTAGAGAAGCACTCAACCTTTTTACAGTGTCACTTTGCCATGATAAAAGAAATAATCCCTTTTTCAAAGTCACTGCTGTGTCATGGCAGATATTTCAATTTAGCATTCTAAGCAGTGTACTGGATTACATTATAGAAGGGAGATAGCAGACAGGAGTCCTTTCTAAAAAGCAAAGTTGTGTGTGATTATAATCACTGCTTATAAGGAACAGTACCCATCCCTTGTTATGACATACATATGCAGGATACAGGATGCACACTTGCAATTCTTTGCGGCATGGGCTGTTCTGAAGATATTGTAATCACCTCCATATCCAGCATCTCCACATATGCTGAGTCCCAAAGCGATTACATTTTCAGATGATGCAAAACTATTCAAAGTAGTCATAACAAAAGCAGACTGAGGAACTGCAGAAGGGCCTTGCAAGACTAGGGAATGTGACATCTACCTGGCAGATGAAATATAATGTAGACCAGTGAAAACTGATACACACAAAGGAAAAATGATCCAAATTATAGGTACACAATGCTAGATTTTGTAGTAGGAGAAATCACCCAGAAAAAGGTTCTCACAGTCATTGGGGACAATATGTTGAAATACTCAGTGAGCAGCGATGGTCAACAGAAGCAAACAGAACATTAGGAATAAAACTGTGAATATCATAATGCTACAATCATGCCTTAAGTATTGTGTGTACTTCCAGTTGCTCTATCCCATGCCTTTCACATTAAGGTGACTGAAGAGCCAACAGTGAAGCTGACGTGCAGCAAGGGCTAACACAGAAGGATCTCAAACTTGCCTTTCTCTAAGCATTCTTTAATCCTCTGCTTCTGAGTCTTATGCTAATGGCTTTGTAGGTGCTTACTAACAGTTTTCTTTAAAAGGAAGGGTTTCTGCTTAAAACTAGTGTGGGAACTTTACTCTTGCAAGCTCTTGCGCACATTCAGCACTGTAGTTTATTTTTATGATCACTTGACTCTAGGAATCCATTGGGCATGAATGTAGTAAATAAAAGTCATGGCCTTTGTCTGCATTTTTTGGTGCTTTGATACAGAGCTAGAGCCTTTGTGCAAAACACTCTATTTTTGCTGTAAATAAAATATAACTATGAAGATGAGGGGAAATGTTCTAATGCTTAGTTAGCTACAGCTGAATTAAATTTTTTTTTTTTAATCTTCCTTTTGATTAGAGTCTGAAGGTTGCAGTTTCACTGCTTCCATGAAAGTCAGGACTACAAATCCCATCATGCAGGGGGATGTAAGTAGTAAAAAAAAAAAAAAAAAAAAAAAAAATGAAAAGCTGATTGGGGACACCTTTTCCCAGTGGCCTCCAGCCATCTGCTGACCATGCCATTGTTTCTTTAACCTGAATGGTGGGAGGACAACATGTGGTATCCTTGGAGCTCTGCTTCTCTGGTTACTAGGGTCTCTCCTCACTGTGCCATTGTGTAACCTGTAATATCCAATTCAAATAATTTTAGTGGTGTGACAGTTTTTTTACTGACACGTTGCCAAAGTGATACATAAAGACTGTGATCTCACTCTCCTGTTCCCTCGGATCTGAGAGAAGCTTGCTATACTTAGGCTTCACCTCAGCCTTGACATTGACTACAAAACTGAGCAGTGCTTATGGCTGCTTGCTCATCAGGCCATGCCAGCTCCTAACAGTGCTATATTGCAATGAGGATGGGGGCCAGTGTGCAGTGATGTGTCAGTCCTTTTCCTTGCTAGAAAAAAATGTTCACAGCTAGTAATCCTGTGGGGAAAAATAATACCCCTAATGCATAAATGAAGGGGCATCATAGAAACAGATATTTCAAGTACTTGGAAAAGACACCTTCTGCCATTATTAAATATTCCTGAACCCGAGCAAGCCTCCTAGCTTTAAGGCTCTGTATAACAAGGTCAGCAATCCCCGCTTTCTGCGGCTTAGCCCTTGGTAAACACTTGCATCGGCCCAAGGCTTCACGTGGTAAAATGTAAAATGAAACTGTACATGATTTATCAAAGCTTATAATTGTTTTATCCAGTGACACAGCAAGGTGTGCCTGGTCTGAAAAAGCACCCCGAGGAGCTCTTGTAAGCAAAGGTTGGTAGGGTGCATCAATCTAGAGATTCCTAAATCATCTACTTCCTAAGCAAAACCACTCTACAAAAGGAGAGGGGGTGCAGCCTTGCACTGTACGATGCAGCAAACATTTTTACAAATGCTTGAGAGAGAAGATGATGTTGCAATAGGGCCTGTACTGTTCAGGTTTGATGCACCAACTAACCAGCCTTGATGTCATACTGTGGCTCAGATGCTACAAAAATGGCTGCGGTTTTGTATATTTTTCAGAAAGACTTTGCTTTCTCTGCACTACTAGCCCTTAGGCTTAAGGATAGCTCCGGTACCTCATTCAGATCAGGAAGAGACAAACCTCCTTTAAGCACTTATATGCAACTTCAGATACCTTTCTATTTGTACTGTGACCTCGTGTTAACCATGGAATCCAATGTTTTCCAGAGACCATGGTGCCTGGGCTGAGACTTCTGAATTCACAAGCATATTATGCTACTATAAAACAGCACATTATGTTTTCCCTCTAGACATTAAGGACCAAAATATATTTCTTTTTACTAGTCAGATCAGGTAGCTACCTTATTAAATTGTAGCACCATAAAGAGGCAAGTTAGCACCAGTCCATTTTAAAAGATAGCACCAGAAAAATTAGCATCTCACCCTGCTTTAAAGGGAGTTACCACTCCAATGAATTGTGGTACTTGTGGACCTGATGTTTCTCTTATGAAACCTAGAACTACCTGTACTGGTATACCATTGGATGAAAATTAAAAATCCAACAGTAGGCAGTTGATCCAGAAATACCTGGTTTGGATCTCGAGTCCAAGAGGCCAGTGAAGTTCTAGCCCAAAATAAAGTACACATGACCACATGCTCCATGAGCAAACCCTGCTGGCTGAAAGAGGCATTGGAGGATCCAGTCTGGGAGGAGACTTCATCACGTTCCCTTTCACCAGTCAATCCCAGTGCGCCCCATTCAACCATGAGGAGAAAGGAAATGGAATAATGTTAAAAATAATTCCATATTCAAGAATGGCTCATGTATTGTTTATGACATAGAGCCCACTCTATATACATAAATGAATGACCCTAATATATACAGACATACACAGAATTCTCTGTGTTAAAGACTTCTGAACATTCCCCCCCAGTTAAGAAAACAAAATGCCCCACAGATTTCAAATGAAGCAGGTATTGTTTTTGCTGTAGCAGTTTAACCTCTAGGGATGTTCATGGTTTTATGCTGCTTAAAGGGGTGTTTTCACCCCAGCACCTGGCATGCACCCCTTCCCTGTCCCCATATGCTGCAGGAAATGTGTACAGTACAACACAGAAAACATCCAATTTTCCTCTTTTCCTTTCCTGGACTGCATTTCTTAACTTGCAGCTGTACCAAAGCGATACTTCTGCGTCACCGACAAGTCATGCATACATTTCCTAAGATGTGCTGATGCTGAGAGTAGGGATAGAGACCCACGTGTCCATTTTGCTTGCAGACATTGATTGAATGCAAGGCTTGCTTGTCATTGCTCATGCCCTCTCAGTCAGCTTCCACTCGTGGGTCCCATCTTTCTACCTTGCAGCAGCTTCTCACACTCTGCAAGGACTGAAGCTTTCTTCTCACCTGAAAAAGGAATGCAAAATTTAGGGGAAAAGAAACAGGAAATTCTATCAGCTCTATGCACAGGGTGAGGGGGAGAGGGCAGGCGGAAGGAAGTGAGAGTAAATATGTAATGAATCTGTCCATTAGTGAACATGGCAGGTATTGTACAAACTTCAGCAAAAGCAAATCTTGAAGACAAGAGGCTTAAAAGGAGACCACTTATGGATTTCATACTCCTGTATTAATCATATCAACGCATTATTTAAATTACTGAGATAAAGCTGCAGGTTTAAAAACATAATTGTCTGCAATACAGAGAAAGTGTACCTCTTGTATGTCATATTAAAGTGAATGTCAGTATTTTCATTTTGTCCAAATGGAAATGGTGTAGCACTAAGCACATTAGAATCCACAAGATAACAAGAGGATTCAGTCAATTAGACAAGATTGCCAGGTAATTTCATTTTTATTAATAGTATCAAGAGCTGATTTCGGTACCCCAACTCAGATCATGTTTTGCCACTCCGGCTGTGTCGGGAGGGACAGAAGCCCAAGCCAATCAATCAATCAGTGTGAAGAAAAATAGTATATCCAAAACAAGCGGCATCTCCAAACCCCTTAAAAGACTTGTGACAACATTTAAATGAGGGACCCATCAAGGTATCATCAAGAAATCTGCAAATGGGAACTTAGAAAGTGCCAAAGGAAGCGCATTGAAAAACTTGTCAAGTCAATTATAATTTTAACAGGGATCCCATCAAGGCATCCAAGCATTAGCTGTCAGCTTCAATAACAGGGGCAAGGGGGAGAGTATTTTCATTTTGAAATGTTATCCAGTTTGCTAAACCAAAAGGGGAGCTAGGGAGAAGTAGAGACCTTGCAGTACAGAATAGAGGCTGCAGGTGGTCCCAGTAAGGTTATTTGTGTGTGTGGAGAGAGGGGGGGTTTAAGTGATTCTCAGGACACAGTTTAGACATTTTGCATAAGCTCCAAGGCTGGGCACATCTGAAGTAGTACTGCTACTACTCCTAAGCATTTCTATGGTGCTACACGATATACGCAGCACTGTACCAACAGACAAAAAAAAACGACAGCCTCTCCTCAATAGAGTTTACAATCTAATAAGATAAATATAAGAGGGAGCATTTCATAAAGCAAGACAATGGTTAAAAAAGAAAAGAAAGTTAATGAGGCAAAAAACAGACAGACAATTAATTCTAAGATTTAAAAGTGGTTTTAAAATGTGGATCTTTAGTAGGGATTTAAATACAGCGAGAGAGGGAGCATGACGCACAAGTTCAGGAAGACTATTCCAAGCACACGGCACAGCCAGGAGGAAAGCATGGAGACGGGGATTGGTGGTAGAGGAGAAGGGCACAGATAGAAGTGATTTATCTGATGAGCGGCGTGCACGAGAAGGATTATAGAGAGAGATAAGAGAGGAGAGGTAGTGAGGAGCTGCAGAGTGAAGGCATTTGTAGGTGAGAAAGAGGAGCTTGAATTGTATGCGGGAGTGGATAAGGAGCCAATGCAGTGACTTTATAAGAGGGGTTATGTGAGTGGCAAAAGATAAGTCGCACTGCTGAATTTAGGGGAGATTGCAGTGGGGAGAGATAGCTTGCTGGGAGACCTGTGAGGAGCAGGCTGCAATAGTCTAAGTGGGAAAAGATAAAAGAGTGGATAAGGGTTCTGGTACTGTATTCAGAAAGGAAGGGATGAATTTTGGCAATGTTATAAAGAAAGAAATGGCACATTTTAGCAGAGTTTGGATATGCATAGAGAAGGAGAGAAAGGAGTCAAAGATGACTTCTAGATTATGGATTGGGGGGACCAGGTTGATGACTGTTATCCACAGAAACAAAGAAAGGAGGAAGAGGGGAGGTGAGCTTGTGGGCAAAGATGAGGAGTTGAGTTTGGTCTGTTGTAACTGAGGACCCTTGGACCGAGACAAGGTCCATGCCACCTGTAGGGGGAAGCTATGCAGGTCCTCATTGTTGGCAGGCAGAACCAGCTGGTGCAGAGACCCACCAGAATCTTCACCAATACTAGCCCTCATTCTCCGCAGGTTGAACCCTTGGGTGTCGGGGCCGGATGGACTTAGGTGTAGGTCTCTGATGACTAGGAATCCTACGATGGATGGCAGGTGGAAACAGAGTCAAGATGTTCCAAGGGTCGGGGCAGGCAGCTAACAGAGGAATCCAGAAGACGTACCAAGGGTTGAAGCAGGTGGCAATCAAACAAAGTCCAGAGGAAGGCCAAGGCCAAGAAGCAATCCATGGGAAGACAAGACAAAGGCCAGAAGTCAGGAGCATGGAGTCAGGCAACCAACTACTCTCTAGGAGTTCGGCCTGTTGCTGAGGCAAGGACTGAAGGCAGGAACCGGCCTTATAGTCCCTGAGTGATGATGTCATCTGTGAGGGCCATGGGGCATTTCCTGCTGTGGGCCCTTTAAATAAAGCAGAGAGGTGCGCACCTAAGGAAATGCTGGTGGGAACTGGAAGTCTGTGACTCTGGGCCACAAAGAGAAGGAAGGGCGGCAGGTCCTCTATGCCAAGAGAGGGTCCAGGGTTGTGAGGCCAGCCGTGGGGCTCCCTGGCCGGCAAGCGCAACATGGTCATATTGAGTTTAAGGTGGCAGTGGGACATCCAGGCAGCAATGTCAGACAAGCAGGCCGATCTCTGGGACTGGATCCCTGGTGTAGAAAAGTAAATATGGGGGGAGTCGCCATAAAAATGGTATTGAAAGTTATGAGAGGAAATCAGAGAACCAAGGGACTTAGTATATAATGATGAAACAGACACTCAGTTCTGTTACCATTAATTCCTGGGGTTTCAGTGTCAGCTGGTTTAGTGTGGGATGGTTAGTGGGGAGAATCCATTCAAATACAGCACCAATCAAAATGCTACAATCACAAAAACACAGACCATTGCACCTTCTCATTCAAATCAAATGGAAAGCCGTATTTAGCTGTTCTCTACACAAGAGAAGGCTATTGATGTTACCTCCACATTTACTAATGACTCATTGTAGCACAAAAAAACAAAAACCAAAAAACAAACGTCCTCAACAGTGTGTCCCTGTTTACCAGAGATAATGTTAGTGGAGAGAGCAATAAGTAGTGAACGATGTAAAGTGTTTTGTTAGTTGAATTAGAATCTGTATTTATTGTTGGGTGAACCTAAAAATGTTTTACCACATTTCAGATAAACATTAATAACTGATTACAACTGGGTGAGCAGAATCATGGGGAGGCAAATTACTTTCTTCAGATTCTATAGAATATATGTGGTAAAACGTCCGAGTTCTTGGCCTCCACTCCCTGTTTTAACCATTAGATCATGACTCCTTGACTGATATAGTTCATCTCCCTTCCCCTACCTCTTCAGTTTGAATAGCAGGTGCACCTACTTGTAATATTTACGTTATGTAACAGATGAGAAAAGGCTATTACCTTTTACACATCTGACACGCAAAGTGACTCACTTCTCCCTTAGGAAGCAGTAATCCATTGAGGGTAATGAAAGTCAATAATGCTATACACTAAAGATAAACAGAATCGGCATTTCACTTACCTCATGGTTCATATTGTTGGTAATGATAAGAAATGTTATGCTATTTGTTGAGATTGGATAGGATAGTCCCACATTTAGCACATCCCACCCCCAAAAGATCATATAAATGCCTGTGGTTTATATCACAGAGGCTCAGTGGTTCTTTCTTGCAGTTTGCCTGGAATTCCAGCACTTCTTTTCAGGCTTAAGAGGCTGAGCTACAGTGATGTTCTGGTCTCTCCCATCCAGACAGCATGCAAGGAAGAGGAGAGGAGAAGGTGAACATGAAGTAGACAGAGCAAAGTCTGATTCCTAATCCAGCTCCCCTTCCCCCTACCTCTCTCCCCCGTTTCTTGTTTCTGCTTTCTCTCCTGTTCTGTGTGTGTGAGGGGGGGGGAGGGAAGGTTGGAGGGCAGAGAGCGCAGTGATTAGGTCAGGAAAAGAGTGAAAGAGGGGCAGTGAAGGGGTGAGTGAGGAGAACATGCAGTGCTACTCCCTTCCTGTCTTCCCTGAGGAGGAAAAGGGCAGAGCATGCTTTTGCCTTCTACCACCAATCCAAGGAGGCTGAGGAGAGGGGGCGGTTCCCATCAATCTGCCCTTAACTCCAGAAGCTAAGCTTCTGGAGTTAAGGTCACTTGGTAGGAGCACTAGATGGCCCGCGCCATTTTTAAAGATGGCGCCGGCCATCCAGTGCTCCCTCCATGTGACAGGGGCCGGCAAATGGCACGGATACCCTGTCACATGGTAAGGGCAAAGGGCCATCGGCGCCATTTTGATTAGTGGCAGCTGACGGCCCGGGAGCAGGAGATCGCTCCCGGGACCCCCACTGGACCACCAGGTACCTGTAAAATGTTTTTTTGGGGGGGGGGGGGGAAGCAAAGGGATTAGTTTTAAAGGGTCGGGGTGGGTTTAGGGGTTATTTTTGTGTGCCATTTTTCCCACCCTCCCCCAAAATGATAAGAGAACCCCACGATCAATATCGTGGGGTTTTCCTATCGTTTCGGGGGAGCCCCCGATTTCTGATGATTTTGAAAATATCGACGATATTTTCAAATCGTCCGAAGCCCGATTCACATCCCTAGATAGTAAAAACCATTGAAACAAACAGCCTAATCACAGGACTTAAACCAGTTTCTTACATTTCAGGTAGTTAGTTCCGTTCATATTGAATATCTAAGGGTAAGAACATAAGAACATAAGAAAATGCCATACTGGGTCAGACCAAGGGTCCATCAAGCCCAGCATCCTGTTTCCAACAGTGGCCAATCCAGGCCATAAGAACCTGGCAAGTACCCAAAAACTAAGTCTATTCCATGTAACCATTGCTAATGGCAGTGGCTATTCTCTAAGTGAACTTAATAGCAGGTAATGGACTTCTCCTCCAAGAACTTGTCCAATCCTTTTTTAAACACAGCTATACTAACTGCACTAACCACATTCTCTGGCAACAAATTCCAGAGTTTAATTGTGCGTTGAGTAAAAAAAGAACTTTCTCCGATTAGTTTTAAATGTGCCCCATGCTAACTTCATGGAGTGCCCCCTAGTCTTTCTACTATCCGAAAGAGTAAATAACCGATTCACATCTACCCGTTCTAGACCTCTCATGATTTTAAACACCTCTATCATATCCCCCCTCAGTCGTCTCTTCTCCAAGCTGAAAAGTCCTAACCTCTTTAGTCTTTCCTCATAGGGGAGTTGTTCCATTCCCCTTATCATTTTGGTAGCCCTTCTCTGTACCTTCTCCATCGCAATTATATCTTTTTTGAGATGCGGCGACCAGAATTGAACACAGTATTCAAGGTGCGTTCTCACCATGGAGCGATACAGAGGCATTATGACATTTTCCGTTTTATTCACCATTCCTTTTCTAATAATTCCCAACATTCTGTTTGCTTTTTTGACTGCCGCAGCACACTGCACCGACGATTTCAATGTGTTATCCACTATGACACCTAGAACTCTTTCTTGGGTTGTAGCACCTAATATGGAACCCAACATTGTGTAATTATAGCATGGGTTATTTTTCCCTATATGCATCACCTTGCACTTATCCACATTAAATTTCATCTGCCATTTGGATGCCCAATTTTCCAGTCTCACAAGGTCTTCCTGCAATTTATCACAATCTGCTTGTGATTTAACTACTCTGAACAATTTTGTGTCATCTGCAAATTTGATTATCTCACTCGTCGTATTTCTTTCCAGATCATTTATAAATATATTGAACAGTAAGGGTCCCAATACAGATCCCTGAGGCACTCCACTGTCCACTCCCTTCCACTGAGAAAATTGCCCATTTAATCCTACTCTCTGTTTCATTTAATCCTACTAGAAACCAAATGATTCCCTCACTTATAGAGGTGACAGCATTTCAGTCTCATAAACAAGGTTTATTTCATTTACCTGCCAAAAATGCAGTTCCGAAATAAAAAGTAGAAAGAGAATAAACAGATATTCATTAATCTGAAAAGAAAAAAGTAGGTAAAAGTCTCCTTGAACACACCTAAAGTTTAATGTGTGGAGGGCTACCCACCTGCTGGGCTAGTTTAGACCCACTGATGCATTATTTTGATGCAGTGCGAAGGTCAAATACACTGACAGGCAAGAAACGGCTTCTGCTCGTTTAGCAGCAGGATTAAAGAGGCAGTGCTGCTGTTGAAACAGTTCAGGTTGTTGCAGTCTCCACAAAAGTCAAGAAGCTACAAGTTATTTCAGTGCTTGTGAGCTGGTTCAAATTTTTGTTCTTGAGCGGCCAACTAACCCCATGCCACAAGTCACCCCATCTTTTCAATCTGCCTTCTCTTAGCATGTGCATTGAAAAGCAGGAGAACATTCATGCTGTTTGAAAAAAAAAAATTGGTTAAAAAACCAGAGCGCGTTCAGTGTCCCTGCAGCTTGGAATTTACAGCTCTGCTATTTGCCATCTAGGATTTCAGGGCTGCCAAATGATGCAGTTTCAAGTGGAAGACCCAAGCTTCCTGACTGCCCCTTCCTCAACCTCTTTTGTTTTGGTACCTGTAGTGCTCCTGTCAAATGGAAGAAGCAGGACTACAAATACCAGAATGCACTGTGATGGAAGTTGAAAACCAAGGAGCAGGATCATTGGCAGCGCTGTAACTTCTTGGTCATAAACATTTGATTATTGAAGAGATAAAAGGTAAGAATCCTCTTGGCTCATTGGATTCTTTGAAATCAGCCTGCGGTGAGCCGCTCTTCTGAGACTGCAGTGTCTATAAACTGTCCTTTTAAGTAAGTCCACTAGGAGTTAAAGCTCAGGAGCACAAAAGAAATTTAAAAAAACAACCATGTTCAGAGAATAGAAACCTCTGTTTTTCCTCGATGGGAGAAACCCAGTGGGATCGGAGCATTTTAAGTGCAGAGAAAATTCTCAGAGCCTCAATATGGAGTCTGAGAGCCTAAGTGTGTTCCAATCAGAGCCAAAAAGAGGTTGCCGGGGGGAGAGTAAAATAGCAGCTAAAGCACAAAGTTATCTTTAAAATGAGAAAACTCATAGTTTTGTTTTATCTATTCATGCATCAGTGAAAACAGTTCAGAATGCAAGGAGCTGAGCTCCAGGTTTAGAATAAAACCTGTTCTCTAAGAGAAATGGAGCATGAGAACCATGGGAAGGAGATGATGGAAACTGAGAATGGACAACTATGCAAACTGGATGGGTCAAATGCTCCTCATCTGCTGACAACTGCAGGGCCCTGTCTGCTGTACTTTTTCACTTAAGCTAGAAAACATGGAAAAGCAATGTATCCAAGCCTTACTAAACCCATTGCTTGACAAAAAACGTGAAGCGTGCATCTAAAATGAA
Organism: Rhinatrema bivittatum; assembly: GCF_901001135.1. Classification (NCBI taxonomy): domain Eukaryota; kingdom Metazoa; phylum Chordata; class Amphibia; order Gymnophiona; family Rhinatrematidae; genus Rhinatrema; species Rhinatrema bivittatum. The sequence goes on along the minus strand of NC_042625.1, from coordinate 60,095,445 downwards.
GTGGTGTGGCGGGAAAGGGGAGTAATATGAAAGCAAGGCAACGATGTGCTGAGTGAAAAGCCCAGAGGCCAGGTTATAACATGAAATCGCGTACCTTTATAAAACAGGGTGGCTGCATAGGGAGCCGCGTGGCATTTGCAAAGCAACCAGATTGCACACGGCTGTTTCACGGTAGCTGCAAATGAAGCAGCATGGCTATAAAGCTGCAGTAAATGGCACGAGGCATGCAAAGAGATAGGGATGTCAAGCAAAGCAAACGGGTCTGGCTGTAAAGAGAAGGGGTCCGGGTCCAGGTCCAGAAAGCAGCGATAAAAGTGCTGTTAAGCAGGAGAATTGACCCTGTAGGGAAGGATTGTGGGGTGAACTGTACAGCAGTGAGCACCACTGTAGAAAGGGAGAGGTCAGAGGTGTGCTTACTGTCTAATCGAGTGTCATGACAGTAAAGGGAAGACTGGATTTTCAGAAGTCCCTTATGGGAGATTCCTCAGGTAATTAAAAATCCATTTTGATGCAACTGCAACATCACTCCCTGCTTCGAAGGAGGGGGGGGGGGCTGAAAGGAAAGAGAGATTTGGATTCAGGGACAACCAACATGAGCCATGACTTTTTCCACAGTTTGGGGTACTGATGCTCAAATATTAATGAAAAAAAACAGGACTGCAGTGCTTCTAAGGCCAAGTTCATAAGCCAAGTACGTCAAGGAAAACTGACTGATACATGGGGGTAACCTACACAGCGGGCACGTGCTACCATAGGAAGCTTGCTGGGCAGACTGGATGGACCACTGGTCCTTTTCTGCCGTCATTTCTGTTTCTATGTGATAGGAAGCAGTATCCTAATGTAGCCTGGAAACTGGTCAAAAATAAGAAAGACAAAGTAGGATGAAATGATCAGTTTTCCATAAGAAGAGAGATAAATAGAGGAGTACCTAGGGATCAGAGCTGAGATCAGTGTTGTTTGACATACAGTATTCATTAATGACCTAGAAACTGGATTTAGGCTTAGGTAACATAGCAACTACCTCTAGCACCAGATTTTTGTAGACATTGGAGTGTCACTGATGCTGCATTGCTGGTATGTGGGCCTGGTAATGCAGCGCCAGCCCCTCAGCACCAACCAGAAAAATTCAGCACGGGTCCTCCTGCAGCTATTGCACACTGACAGGCCTTGCAGTGCCCTTTATTTATTTGGAAGTCCACATTCCAAAGGAGTTAGCCAGCTATCTCAGAAGTTAGAACGCCAGAATTTAGCCGGATAAGATACGTGCGCAACCCCCGAAAAGCTGCCCCTGCGCGCGCCGAGCCTATCTTGCATAGGCTCGGCGGTGCGCGCAAGCCCCGGGACGTGCGTATGGCCTGGGGCTTGCAAAAAGGGGCGGGGCATGGCAAGGCATGGCCTGGGGCTTGCAAAAAGGGGCGGGGCATGGCAAGGCATGGCCTGAGCCTCCAGACACAGCGGCCATTTGCCGCTGTGCCCGGATCATGGCCCGGCCGCGGCCGGTGTAACTTCAACAAAGGTAAGGGGAGGTGAAAGGAAAGTTTCCTCTGAGGCTGCTCCGATTTCGGAGCGGCCTCGGAGGGAACGGAGGCAGGCTGCGTGGCTCGGCGCGCGCAAGTTGCACAATTGTGCACCCCCTTACACGTGCAGACCCTGGATTTTATAACATGCGCGCGGCTGTGTGCACATGTTATAAAATCGGGTGTAGATTTGTTCGCGCTGGTTTGAGCAAACAAATCTGCGCCCGCGCGCAGGTTTTAAAATCTGCCCCTCTGTGTTATGTTTTTTGTAAGAATGTGAACCCTGGGCCAAGATGAGAGGTGTCTCCACCCACAGTGAGGAGCCCCATGAGCCTCACCATCAGCAGGCGCAGTCTCAGTGGCGTGGGACACAGCTAGAATTAGAGACTTTATTATAAAGGAAGGAAAAGTAATGTCCACAGAATTGGAGATGGAGTAATACAGTCTTGAGCAATGGGAATTACCCAGAGTGAGACCACGGCTGAGAAGATCCAGTAGTGGCCCGTGGAGTGGGGTTCGCCGGGGGTCCTCTCTGATGAGTTTAGGTACCTCAGGAATACAGATCCGGTAGTGGCCCGCAGAGCAGGGTATGCGGAGGATGTCTGACAGTAGATGTTGAAGAACTGGTAGAGATACCGGAACCTGGAAGTGACTCCTATAGCTGGTGTGTAGATATTCTGTAGTGCAGGAAAGCTGAAAGGCTTTTACTGAAGAAAGGTGGTAGTGGCCCAAGGGTCGGGGTACACCGTGTGGAATCCACAATACAGTTCATATAGTAGAAGTCAGTAGAGGTACTCACAGTAGATGGTTCCTGGAACGAGAGAGAGACCAGAGAAGCAGGTCTAGTAGCAGTCAGGCAGGTAGGCCCTCTGAGGCGTGGATAGCCGGGAACGCAGGGGAGCTCCCGAGGAGCGGTTACTCAGAGCGTCCAGATGTCAAGACCAAGTCAGGAACAGGAAGTCCTTGAATGTGGAGGATTCAGCAAGATGGAACTCCTTGCTAACTCAAGGAAGGCAAGGGCTGGTCAGATTAAATACACTAGCGGGTTGATGTCATCTGGAGGGGACACCCCCGAGGTTCCCGCCATGACATGTTCAAAGGAGGCCCTTGCGTGCACGCACCTAGGTAATTCCGGGTCCAAGATGGCGGTCGGCAGCGTCCACGCTGTCCTGGGAATGCCGGAGAGGTCGGCGGGGACTGGCAGTGACTGCCATTCTTCCCAGACTTGATGAAGTGGGGAAAAAAAAAGAGGTGAGCATGAGAGGTCACAGTCATCTGCGACCAACAGGCATAACACTATGGTAATAGAGAGGAGGAGTTGGGATTCTTCAGGGCTTGTGAGTGCACAATAGCTGCAGAAAGCCCCATACTGAATTTCTCCGGTTGCTGCTTGTGTGGGGCTGGTACAGACTAAGTGGTGAGGGAGGGAGGGGGGTAGTCACCCTGAGAGGGGAAGATTTGAGCAGGTACAAGTAGGACGGGGGGGGGGGTTGTCCTCTGGAGAGAGGAAGGACCAACCTTCCTCCTCCCTCCATTTCCTATGGATGCACCAAACTTAAATCCAGTACTATCTAGAAACAAGGGGAAAAAGCGAGGCGGTCAAATTGCAGATGATATAAAATTATTCAAAGCAATAAAAATACAAGCTGGTTGTGAAGAAATTACAGGAGGACCTTTTGAGACTAGGGAACTGGACACCTTAATGGCAGATGAAATTTAATGTGGACAAGTGCAGTGATGCACATAGGGAAAAATAATCCCAACTATATGTATAGAATGCTAGGTTCGATATTAAGAGATATTGCCCAGGAAAAGGATTTTGGAGTATTAAAAAGAAAATGTAGTTCCCTCAGTGGCACTTTAATTGGAAGAGAATCAGGTCCTCTATGGCATGCCGATTTGTCATACTTGGACTGTCCTGGCTTTAGGGGATGTGCGTAAGACCAAGTTGTTTCCACACTACAAGTTTCACTCTTGTGCATACTGGTGAGAGTGCCAAGTCCGAGGATCCTTTGTCCCTGCCAACCTCATGCTTAATTTTCAAAAGGGAAATTACAAATATACATATTTTTCCTGGAAAACAACATGTGCTGGTTTCAAGACCCAATATATGTACCTTGTTTTTCAACCGCCACATATACAGGCAAAGGTACAGCCACACACAGGCTCCTCCAAACACACACAGGCTCCCCATTCAGATAAGCAAATGTATCCACACTCACTCACACAGGCTGTTATAGACCAGACTACCTGAGCAACACTGGGAACTTTTCGCTGGTGCATTATAAATTGAGTCTTATCCAGTCCATTTCTCTAGCCTCACTCCAAGTAGTAAACTGTTGGTTTTGGGTTTTTTTTATTGATTTACATATGTTGCCTGGGAAAATCAGATTAAAGCAAAATGTCCTTTAGCCACCTTTGATCCAAGAGATAGCATGGGGCAGGGAGCCTACTGAAAGTAAAATAATAGAGCAAGTAACAGAAACAATTACACAGATAACTACTGAAAGCATTTCCAAGCCTGCAGATTTAAAGCAAGGCAAAGCGAAACATTTTGGAATGTTAATTGGAGGTTTATTTCCACTGTATATTGTGTATGGTGTTTTTACTGAATTTGTAATCTACTTTGATAGAGTTTTAGGACTGTAGAGGCAATAGAAATATGTAATTAAATTCATTTATAGTTTAAGAAACAGCCCTAAATCTACAAAGAACCTGGATATCAGTGGGATCTAAGGGTTCTGTAATGTCCTCTGAATCCTTAGTGTAGCTGCTGCTTCCATAGTCCAGACAGACGTAGCCCCACCACATAAAGAGCTCAGATCTTTCCCTGTAACTGAACCTCAGGTCAACTACTTTGGATGTCAGGGGGACACCAGTTTCAGGTCATTGTCCCCTATCAGGACCTCAGGATCTCTCACTCCTATGTCTTGTCCCTCTCTGGGAACTCAAAGCACCCAGGTCAAATCTCTTTCTTCTCTTAGGACCTTGGAATTCTCAGCTTAGATCTCTCTCCCCCCCCCCCCCCCCCCCCCCCACCTCAGGGTACCTAGGTTGGATTGACTTTCTCTCCTGGACAGTTAACAGTCCTTATTTAATGTATCTTCATTTTTTGTTTCCATGACAATTTTGGGAAAACTATTTGTCCACAAATCTACTTGTTCTATACTTTCATGTGATACCTCAATCTTACCTCAGCAAAGGCAGGAGTCCTACAACAGCGCACACATATACTGTGAATCTGAGTTTGCTATTAGTGTATGGCTATTAGGAAGACCGCACTTGAAAGAATATTCTGTGACCATGTTACATGCAGAGAGATGAGCATATCCAACTCCCTAGGTTCTGGCAGTGTATGTTATTTTTTTAATTTATTCTATTTATGAGAGGTCATTATAGAAATTGTTTTACAAAATGTTCTCTACAAAAGGCAGTTCGGGGTAACAACTGAAGCTCATACAAATACTATTAAAGGATAAAACCTGATACAGGGTCAGATTTGGAATCAATCAATTTTTTGGTGGGGAAAAAGCAGTATTGCTACAGGTTGGAATAGTAAGGAAGCTAGATTGCCAAACCAATGTTTATCTGTTGCCACTCTCTGTATGTCTCTATTTAAAATGATAACTTTTTAGCCATATGACATATCAGACTCTCTCCCAAATTCTTCAGTGATATTTGACAACTCACCCGAATTGTCTTTATTCTGGCAGAGGTCTGTATAATGACCCCAAAAGACCAGATACAAAATGTCCTAGTAAAGGGCATGTTCTTTTAACAGAAATTACCTCTAGAAAGGAACATGTTGGGACTATAAAAAAGGTGCTGGTATATCGCAAACAGAATTTTGTTGCCAACTGTTCCATTTCAACATTTTATAATACAAAGTTATGAACATTTTAAAATACACTAAGTGTTTTTTTAAGGAACATTTACAAAACTAAAAAATGTAGTCAGAAAGAAGTTGCAAGTATCTATGAAATAAAAAGTTGACTAACAAGGCAACAGAGAAGGGTCATTATGAGGCAGTTTGAGGAAAAAATAATTCAACAGCTTGGTTAACTAAATTAAAGCAATATACTAATGTTAGAACTATACCTGAAACTCTGTGGCCCACTACCCCTCTTTCTTTAGATCTTGCCACAGTGTATCTTACCATGTTTCACTGCTGTATAGATCCTTTTCCAGAAGCCATGGATCCCTCCAAGAGCCACAAGCTCTTCTAACAGAGATGGAGCTGTCCAGCTCTAACAGATCTGTTTCCAATTAAAAAGCCCACCTAAAGCATGGTATCGCACACTTTAAAGGCATGCAGCCTTCATACTGCACATCTGTAGCCTGTTTGCATGTTCCATGGGGAATCTAACAACAACAAACTCCTCCAGCAATCACAGACCCATCCGCACCATAAATGACTATTTGTTGCCTCCATGGCACCTGCATGTTCTACACCTTTAAAGCATGCAGTTGGCATGTTGCACACAGGAAGCACACTTTACTTTCTGTAGTCACAGACTATTCAAACAGTCTACAAAGACCCTCATCCAGTCACTATTTCTTCAGCACTCGCAGATGGGGCTTCAGTTAAGTTATTTGGAGGGTTTTTGTTTTTTTTAACTTACAACAAAAGCTTCCAAAGTAAAAATGCTTTCAAAGAATCATTATTTTTGGGGTGAGGGATAAGGGAATAAAATGCAATAATATTTTCAAATATGGATACCTACAATTCTTTGGCTTTTAAATGTTGAATTCCATAACTGAACTCCTAGTCAAAGACTTCAGAATTCATGACTAACAGTTACATGTATTTCACCCATGAGGTGATTGTTTAGTTCCATGTAAACAGGTGCGATATGTATTGTATACAGGATCACCGGTATATAAGAAATTAAAAATAAATAAATAAATAAGATTATTTAGCCTCAAAAAGTTGAATTCTATAACTTAGTTTACAGACTTTACAATTTATAGATAACCTGGCAAGGACACTTCCATACCAACATATAAGCTGATCATATGCATGTGATCCAGGAGGATCATGTCCCTCTCGCTACCCTCCATTGGCTATATGCCATGGCCCAATTCTTGTTTCCCTCTTGGAAAAAGCTTACATTGAAATCTAACAATTTCAGAAATCCATTTATGAAATTCTAGTGCTCCTGTCTACCAGCAGCATTACAGTTCCATACCTCTACCCCTTTCTGTTTGCAAGTTAAACTTCAAAATGTCAATCTAAAATTAAATCTAAACACTTCTAGGTTCCAGATAAGAAGAAGTAACAAAAAAATGAGAACATCTCAAAATTCCTCCATCCCTTTTTAGGTTTTTACAAAATTTTGAGGGTTTAAAATTCTCCAAAATCTCTGAAATTGTCATAGATTGCAAATTGTCTTTTCCCTCTCATTTTACTTCTCTGAGAATATATTTTAAAAGTGTTTTTATTTTGTCCAATCTTTTCTCAGACCACTGGTGTAGCCATACCAGGGACAAACACATTCTCCCTCTTGCCATATTGTATCTAAATATCTCTCTCTATATATCCCTGTAGTAGTTTACACTCAGGGATAGAGTGCCTCCTCTGTCTTGATTGCTAGGAATGTAAACCTCAGTAGCATCCTTCTGATTTACATCACCTCTCTATAAGCACTTTAAAACAACAAATGTATCTTTAAAAAAGCTGTTAACATAAGGAAAAAAAAAATCTTTAGAATTATTCCTTTTCTCCCAATTTCCTTTTCAGTATTCCCTTTTAGTGGCAACATTTGCAGAACTAAAAGAGTTATTAAATGTTGTTGTGTGCCACACTTAGTTCCTTCAGCATCAGCCACACAATTTGTATATGCATGCCATATACCTGGCTGATGCAAATACAATCTTAGTTTCATTTAACTACCCCTCGCCTGAAATTCCAATCAATCCATTGTCCCACAGCCATCCTGATTTCTTTCACATTGTTGCAGAGATGTGTTCAAAGTTTATTTTTAAATAAATCTACTAATTTACTGCTATTATTATGAATCTAAGTAATTAAGGATTCTGTTGCTCTGTGCAGGCCTTACATCCAGGGAGTATTCTAAGGCTCCCCCTGTGTATCAGGTTGAGCCATTTCAGGTACTACTGTGAGCTTAATTAGGCACACCTGATTTTTTTTTTTTACCTGCCCAGGTCTAGCTTCAGCTTCTTACCTGTTCAAGTGTAACTAATTAAACTCACAGTAAATAGCTGGAATCACTCCAGCTACTGCACAATGGGGATCTTAAAATATTCCCTGCCCATACCCATACTTCAGCCTCAGGCATGACTTCAGCTGCAACAGCTGAGTAACTAAAGCTGACTTCCAGAGTAAGAGAATGTGTATCAAAAATAAAATCTGTATAAGTTCCACAAAAGCACTAAAATATACACATTGCAATACAGTAACACCAAAATAAAAAAGAATGCAAGCTCTATAAGCAAACCCACACAGGGAGGAATCAAGCCCAAAATTTAGGCAGATTGATCTTCTAAGAAAACTAAGTAGCTTTTCAACTACCTGTAGGTCCTTAACTGAAGTATTATAACCGTATAAAAGAAGAGACTGAAACACAAACTAGTATACTGCTTATAGTAATTACTACGGTTCAGTTATAACTTTTTTTTTTACAATGGGACACATAGAATACAGATATTGTAATAAAGATCAGTGGTAGTGTAAAACTACATTTCCTGCAAAAATAACTAAATCTGAATGCATTTGTCTTCTCAGAAAGGTCTTACCATAAACCAAGACCGATATTGTTTGAAATTGCAATCGCGTCCCATGTAAACAGATGTGGTCAGCTGTGAGGAAATTCTGCCCAAGAGAAGGCCGGATGGGGGATATGGGGGGTGGAAAGGAGGGGTGGGTGCTGCCGCTGTGACCGTCGCCTCACCTGCGCTCGCCTCTCAGCTCCTGAAGCCGCCGCCGCCCCCCCTTCTGCGTCCTCCCCTTACAGGATCCTCCGGCGGAGCAGCAGCGCCAGGGCCGCGATCGGGGTCACGGCGCAGAGCAGGCGCAGGTAGGAGCGCAGCCTTCTCCCGCCCGAGAGCCGCCGGAGCCGATTCCGCCGCCGCCGCAGCGTCAGCTCCTGCAGCTGGTCGCCCACCAGCCTGAGGCGGGCGGCCGTGAGCTGCGCGCCGGAGCAGGGCCCCCCGGGCCGGGCCGAGCTGCAGACGCCCAGCGCTGGGGGGCCGGCGGGCGGGGGGGAGGGGCACATGCTGCTGCTGCTGCTTCTCGCCTTCTTTCCCCGGCCGAGGCGGGGAGCGTCAGACATCGGGTTCACTAACTTGTGCTGTGCTCTGCCGGCGCTGCTCACCACCATTATGAATTCGAGTGTCACATGGTGGACGGGGAGGAGGGCGCTGCCAGGAGAGCCTTGACATCATCTCTTTTCTGTACCGCGGAGACATCAGGGACCCGACGCTGAAAGGTAACGTCAACCCTTCTATGGATTGGTTTTGTTTTTCATCAGGCAGCCCAAGGCTCCGTCGATAGCCGAGCGCAGAGAGCCAGCCCGGTTGTTATTATTATAGTGCCCTGCATTTCACTTCTGTCTCACATCTGCCAGGGAGTCTGACGGGACGATCCGGGATCGGAAAGAGGAGGCTGCAGTTCTGTCCTTGTTTCTGCGGAAAGCAGATTTGCCAGGACTCGTGTTAAACGATCTTAGATCGGATACAGTTGTTTGGCCTGGGGAGTTACCCCGTGGTTTTTAATTTGCTGGAGACTTGCATCGGAAAAGCGAAGCGGAAAGGTGCGACGGAGGCTTCGTGTGGGTAGCCAAGGTGTCTTCAGCCATCGCCACTCGCAAATCTGAAGTCTTTGCAGGTATCCCAGCCTCCAAAGATTCCAGATTTCGTGCCGGGCCGAGAAAAAATACCCGACTGCCCAGACTGCCTTTGCAGATGAAAATGTTCGGAAAGGGGAAAAGGTTTACAGTCTCCCCTCACCTTTTTGTCAATAGCGTTTCCCCGTTGGCCCCCAACCACCTGTGCTGTGCGCTTTTTCTGGTTATAGTTTTCCTGACTGTAAGTCTTTTACCCAGAGTTGAAACAATCATTCAGTGAAAAAAAAAATAATTCTTCTCCCCCCCCCCCCCCCCCTATCCATGCAATGCAGGATTTCGAGGAGTCAGTGAAAGAGTCATCTCATTTCTCCTCCAAATATCAGCCTTTACACGTTGGCTTTCTTGAAGATCCGGACCTTTGGTTGCTAACTCAAAGAGCACACTATGTATTCCACAGTGGGGAAAAGCAGTCTGATTGCATTCATTTGCACCTAGTTCTCTTTTAGGGCTGCATTTCACTTTTACACAGTCATAATCAGAAAGGTGAAGGAAAAACAAACTATCTGTTTTATACACTCTCTTCCCATGGTTTCTAAACGTTCATATTCCAGTCAGAAACGATGTGGTGCTGCCTAAGGGGCTGCAAATAACGCTATAGTTCAGTTGAAATTCTAATTATCTTTCATTTTATCAAGTTCCCTTAGATAAAAAAAACCCAAACTTTTCTTATAGACTTGAATTAGCAACTTTTCTGAATGCTTTGTCTTGGATATTTCCTGGAAGCAATACTGTAATGACTCTTGGAAGGTTGTGTCAGCTTTTACTGCCCAGACCTAGGCATGCAGGGAAAGGCCGTCACCTCCCGTTAGGTCGCACTTCACCTGCCTGCCTGCAGTTAGCCCTGTCCCGTCTTTGCTCTCTGGTGATTCATTTTGAAGGTGCGGTATTGTTTAGCCTCCTTCCAAGAAGGTAAAGTATTTTAAAACTCATCAACTTCAATCCAAAGGGAGACAACCATAAAGCGCCGATTCAAACACCTTCGCTCCTTGTGGGGGGGGGGTTTTTTTTCTCGATTTCCTCCTCCGGCGGAGGAGGTCAGGTTTAGTTTATCATTCTATAAACTGGGTCATTCGGTACATTATCTCACTATATTTTCCAGAAGTTCAGTATGCTAAGCTCACAAAAAGCAGGCAGGGTGTTAAGCATCCTTTCACCCTGCCAAGGTACTAGAAGGCCTGGGGAGTCAGGTTCGAGAGCGGTTTGCTTTGTGGACCTCCTGAAGGATGGGGTGTGACAGTCACTTGATTCCGCTCCCTACCCTACACTGAGACCCAAGCAGAGAGTTTAGGAGGGAGAAGCTGAAATGAAGAACTATGACGTCACAGTTATGGAAGCATTTCAAAAGCAAAAGTAGTAGTAGTAGTAGTAGTACAGGAGTTTATATAATCTAACATCATTTCCATGAAAGGGTGCAGTGGAGAGAGCCAGTCCTTAATTCCTTCAGTTCGGGATCACATTTCAACCCACCAGCTTTCAGTTTGTTATTCCTCATCACACTTTACGGTTATTTTAATGTATCCTCCGATATGTACCGATGGTTGGTGCTCTGAATTGGAGGGTAGCGGAATAGAGGCACAGTGGAGGAGGATGAGAGGACTGCTGGCCAGATTTTCTGATACTCCGCTAGGAAGGTTTCTAAGGCTGTGGCGTCAATAAGGGGGTTCCTATTTTATTTTCTACAAACAGAAAAGCGTTCGAGACTTAGAATGGCAGCGGTTTATTCCAAAACCTAAATGCTAGTACACCTCAAGCGAAAATGTTGTTTCCAGTCACACCTGCTTTTATATAACGCGAGAGAAATTATGCTAAGAAGCACAATGAGGAGAGGAGATAAGGCTTTTGAATTGCATTGCTATTTCCTAAAGAAACAGCTTACTTTTGATGTATCTATTCTTAAATTTTGACTCCTAACTTTGATGATACACAAGGTGTCCTAGTTTGCAATAAGTACAATTAAGTGATGTAACTTTAATGAATGCTAACTTTAAAAAATGAAACTAAAAGAAATGGGTTGCAGAGAGCTCTTTCGATAAGAGCAAAAGAGTGTTTAGTTTATGATTAGTATTCAAAGTCTTAAAGTAGTCCTCATAGAATTTCTAATATAAGGTCATTTCAAAATGTCCACTCGTTCATTCAATTAATTTCTGTTATTAGAATATTCCATTTATTTCAACATAGGTGGCCAATCCCAAGGGTATTTTTAGCAATCCCTTATATTTCTGATACAAGGATAGTGTTTTCTTGCACTGAAAAACATATTACTTCGCTTTTAAATCTTTGTCTCTGCCCACACCCTCTTAACATTAAACAAACAAAAGATTGCCCATGGTAAAGAAACAATTGATTTCTCTAAATGCAAACAGTTGCTACTCTGACAACCAAGTTAAAACTAGTCTCTTGAACTATCGTTACGTTTCATTTTTCTGCGTTCACTGGCATGTACTATTTACTTCCATTTTAAGTAGTTACATCTGAAAATCTGCTTTTAACACAAAGAAACGAGCGAAAAAGATTTACTCATGAACATTTTCTCCAATATTATCTGTAAATATTGCATGAAATATATCACTCAGGTGATAATGAATACATAGAGAAATATATATTATTCGGGCGATTTCCTACCTGCTAAATGGAGGTGTGGATTTAGTAGTGAGTGGGGTATATTCCCAGCTGATAGCAGCTGAGATGTTTGTACAGTAACTGAAAAATATGTGGATTGTTTTGATGCAGCCAAAGTGGGAAAATTCTAGTATTGTACTCCACATTTTGTGATTAAGCACCTGCGCTGTTCTTTTGTGCTCACAATGGACATTGTGAACAAAAGAGTGTTTAGATTGTTGGTGGATTTAAAATCTATTAGTATTAAATTGGAGAATAATGCCAATTAGAAAATCCAAAATCCTTTTCAACTGAACAGTGAGTTTTCAGGATCTAAGCGACTTTTACTATGGATTATTTTTTGCATTCCTGCTTTTCACGTGGGGCATTAAGATATCAATTTCCCTCTCTCATAGTGACTTGTAAATATTGACAGATATTCTCTTTGAACTAAAGACGACCATGTTAGTCGTTTTTTTTAGATATTTTAGTAGTGCCATCTAGATAAAAATTGTCTTTTTTTTAATGCAAAGAGCAGTAACTAAAAATCTTTACAAAAGTGAAGATTTCAAGCAGGAGCTTGTTTCAGATATTATCCCTCATTACTGTACCTCTAAGATAAGATAAGATCCCACTTATTAGGAACGCCCCATAGCTAAAGATACACTAATTAGGATACGTTAATGTTATTTTCTAGCTTTACTTACAGGAATAACTAGGGATTTAATTTGATTGGCAATTAAATAAATATAATTTAAGTCTGTCACAATGTAGACATTCATAATACTCCACCAAACTTCAGGTCAATTACAACGTTTTTTTTATTCTACAGATTCTTTTAACAATAGGAAATATATTGGGTAAGGAAAAGTTACCCCCTTGCTCTAAGCAGGCTTTCTTAAGTCGTCATTCCACCTGTCTCCATAAACTCCATTATCTCACTGCAATCTACCCCATCACTCAGCCAACTGTTCCCATCCTCATCTCCCTATTTATTCTATATTAAGTATTCCTATAGGGTTTAGTTAGCCCACTACTCTTTTACACCAGAGTTTCTCAACTGGTGTGCCATCAGACCTGAACCGGGTCACCATAGAAAAATCACCACTGCCTGATGCTCAGATCCAGGCCAACACCTGGGCTCTGCTATCTGTACTAAACTGAGAACATGTGGAGTGAGGCATGTCTCTCCTTCTTAGATACAGCCTGAGCCCCAGAGTGTGGGAATAAACTGGCAGCATGCAGGGCAGAAATTGCTGAGCCCTGATTTGTGCACCATGCACATTAGAACATAAGATATGCCATACTGGGTCAGACCAAGGGTCCATCAAGCCCAGCATCCTGTTTCCAACAATGGCTAATCCAAGTCACAAGTTCCTGGCAAGTACCCAAACATTAAATCTCAAGCTACTATTGCTTATTAATAGTTTATGGATTTTTCCTAGGAATTTATCCAAAACTTTTTTAAACACAGTTATACTAACTGCTGTAACCACATCCTCTGACAATGAATTCCAGAGCTTAACTAAGCACTGAATGAAAAATAATTGTCTTCGATTTGTTTTAAATGAGCTACTTGCTAACTTCATGGAGTGCCCCATAGTCCTTCTATTATCTGAGAGAGTAAATAACCAATTTACATTAACTTGTTCAAGTCCTTTTTGTAGACCTCTATCATATCCCCCCTCAGTCGTCTCTTCTCCAAACTGAACAACCCTAACTTCCTTAGCCTTTCCTCATAGGGGAGCCATCCCGTGCCCTTTATCATTTTGGATACCCTTCTCTGCACTTTCTCCAGTGCAACTATATCTTTTTTGAGCTGCACCTCCTCCTTTGAGTCTTTCCAGACCCTGCCTTATTCTCAGACTGGGTGAGATGGGGAGTGCTAGATGTAACTCACAGAGTGTTGGAAGCAGCAGCAGCAATGGAGGAACTCTGGCAGCCAGATGTGGCAGCTAAATTAACTAACAAAACCTAATAAAGTACATTTAGCTAGGTGTTCATGTTAGCACCTGATTGTGTGCACATCTTTTGTGGGAAAACATTACTCCTGATTTGCAAGGAGTTTCTCACACAAAATGTGCACTCAACCCAAGGGCTAACATTTATGTACAAATTAGCATTTCTTTATGCAAATCCTATGCTAATGAAGGGATTACCTATTACTTTCCAATGCAGAGAGGTGTGCCTGCTTAATTTGTGTTAGTTTGGAAACGTAACGCCTAGTAAAGGTGGAGTAAAGTTTCTGGGGCTAGTGTTAGTCTATGGACAGAAGCTGGTGCTGGAATGTATATGCAGAAAACAAGATTTGTGTATAAAATCATGTCTTCTGTGCATAAAACATGATATATGTGCCGAAAATATGTTTTCTGCACAAAACATGTTTTGAGTGCATAAAACACAATTGTGGGAAAAGCATATTCTCTGCACATAAATCATCTTTTGTACACAGAAAATATGATTTGTGCTCATATGTTTTGTGCACATAAATCAAGGGGTACAGTATAAAAAGAGTTCCAGGAGGAAAAGGTAAAACAAAAATAAACTGCAGTAATTTGATAGCTCTCCCTCTCCCCCTCCCTCCCAGATCATCTGGAGTAGGAGACAGCAGAATGAGCTGCAGTCCAGTGGGACAAGTGGTGCATGGAGCGCTCCTACTTCTGTTTCTTTGACCACTGGAGTCTGTGGTGCAGGTCAGCCTATGTAAAAGGCTGAGCGCACATTTTAACCTGTTTTTTTGCACATATTTTGTGTTAGCACATTTGTAAAACTCTTGATGTATTAGCATACCATTTGATTACTGCATCAGAAGTTAAACTTTTTTTTAGTGTGTGGATTAAGAAACTGGGCACACGGTTTACTACTTCGGGCCCCAAAATAGTTGTCTGCACCACTTCAACTTCTTCTTTCTCCTGCATTTGTATATAAAGAGAACTGATTAATTCTGACTGGTTCATATGTGTCTTTGCTTCCCTCTCTCCTTTTGTTTTAAAATTTGGAAAAGAGACTGATGGGGCTTTCAGTGCTTTCCTAGCTCTTCTGGTTATATGAATCTTCCTTATGTCTTCCGCTCTATCTGCTCCATGGAGCTTGGTTGTCACACAACATTTATATAATGTAGGTGTGCCTTGGGCTTGAAAAATTGGAAAACATAAGAACATGCCATACTGGGTCAGACCAAGGGTCCATCAAGCCCAGCATCCTGTTTCCAACAGTGGCCAATCCAGGCCACAAGAACCTGTTAAGTACCCAAAAACTAAGTATATTCCATGTTACCGTTGCTAGTAATAGCAGTGGTTATTTTCTTAGTCAACTTAATTAATAGCAGGTAATGTACTTCTCGTCCAAGAACTTATCCAACCCTTTTTTAAACACAGCTATACTAACTACCCTAACCACATCCTCTGACAACAAATTCCAGAGTTTAATTGTGCGTTGAGTGAAAAAGAACATTCTCTGATTAGTTTTAAATGTGTCACATGCTAACTTCATGGAATGCCCCCTAGTCTTTCTATTATCTGAAAGAGTAAATAACCGATTCATATCTATCCGTTCTAGACCTCTCATGATTTTAAACACCTCTATCATATCCCCCCTCAGCTGTCTCTTCTCCAAGCTGAAAAGTCCTAACCTCTTTAGTCTTTCCTCATAGGGGAGCAGTTCCATTCCCCTTATCATTTTGGTCGCCCTTCTCTGTACCTTCTCCATCGCAATTATATCTTTTTTGAGATGCAGCGACCAGAATTGTACACAGTATTCAAGGTGCGGTCTCACCATGGAGCGATAAGGAGGCATTATGACATTTTCCATTTTATTCACCATTCCCTTTCTAATAATTCCCAACATTCTGTTTGCTTTTTTGACTGCCGCAGAACACTGAACTGACAATGTCAATGTGTTATCCACTATGATGCCTAGATCTCTTTCTTGGGTGGTAGCACCTAATATGGAACCCAACATTGTGTAACTATAGCATGGGTTATTTTTCCCTATATGCATTACCTTGCACATCCACGTTAAATTTCATCTGCCATTTCGATGCCCAATTTTCCAGTCTCATAAGGTCTTCCTGCAATTTATCACAATCTGCTTGTGATTTAACTACTCTGAACAATTTTGTATCATCTGCAAATTTGATTACCTCACTCGTTGTATTTCTTTCCAGATCATTTATAAATATATTGGAAAGTAAGGGTCCCAATACAGATCCCTGAGGCACTCCACTGCCCACTCCCTTCCACTG
Source organism: Rhinatrema bivittatum (assembly GCF_901001135.1). NCBI lineage: Eukaryota > Metazoa > Chordata > Amphibia > Gymnophiona > Rhinatrematidae > Rhinatrema > Rhinatrema bivittatum. The sequence goes on along the minus strand of NC_042625.1, from coordinate 60,079,222 downwards.
AGAAAATTGTCCATTTAATCCTACTCTCTGTTTCCTGTCTTTTAGCCAGTTTGTAATCCATGAAAGGACATCGCCACCTATCCCATGACTTTTTACTTTTCCTAGAAGCCTCTCATGAGGAACTTTGTCAAACGCCTTCTGAAAATCCAAGTAAACTACATCTACCGGTTCACCTTTAGCCACATGTTTATTAACTCCTTCAAAAAAGTGAAGCAGATTTGTGAGGCAAGAAAACACTAGTTTATGTTTTCAGCACTATGTTAAACTAAAATATGTGGGCAGTATAGTCCATATAAGGATCTAACGCTCTAGCTCTACTTTTATGTCTCATGCCTATGAATGTTTTTAGCCTTTCCATTAATGTTTTTAGCCTTTCCATTAATGTTTTATGAATGGTTATATTTCAAATTTGTTTTCTACCTTTGTTTTTGCTTAGATATAAAATAGGAAGGGTTTGTTTTATTTTTGTAAATGTTCGTCCGCACTTATCAAATAAATGACAAAATAAAGCACCACTTGACCGAGTATAAGCTACGCAATTCAACTAACCCCAGTAAGGATGCATTTGTAGTTCATATGGTAGATCCTTATCGTAGCAGGATAGCGACTGGAATCAAATACGTCTCTTTTTTTTTTTTTATAACATTAGTATAAAATGTAAAGATTAGCACACAGTACACTAAGCAAAGAACCGGAGAAGAAGGGCTCTTATCTGTACTTTAGCACAGGCATATAAGAAAGGACTGCCGGAACTTTTAGAGAGCGGTACGCGAGCGCCGTAACGAGGCTTTTCCAGGCGGACGGGAAAGAAGGTGACACAGTGACGCGTTCTCGGTGCGGGTTCTTGAAATGATCTTCGAAGCTACAGCGGGCGCAGAGCTCTTGGGTTTCCGCTTTATGGATCAGTTCACCTGCGGGGCCGGGACGGGACTGATGTGCTTCCTCCTTTCGTGAGCTGCTGGCTGAGGGTGCGGAGGTGATGGCCGAGGAGGGCCCCCTGGAGGAGTTCCGCAGGCGCTGGCGGGCAGAGCTAAGCGCCGGGGCCGGCAGGAGTGGAACGGAGGAGCAGCGGAGGCACCTGAAGCGGAGGAGGCCGGCGGCGCAAGAAGAAGGACGCAGCGGGCCCGGAATCCCCGGCAGCCGGCGCCACTCCGAGCACGTAGGGAGCAGTTTGCGCAGTAGCTCTGACCAGGAGGAGCGGCGAGCAGGGAGCGCGGAGTCCCCGCAGGATTCCCCCGGATTCTTCGAGCTGGCGGAGAGCCTTTTGGAGGGCAGCTGCAGCCCAGTGCGTGCCTGCCGACCCCGGGCGAAGAGACGGGCCGGCCCGGGGAGAGGCTGCAGGAGTCCAGAGACCGGGAAGAATGCGATCCCGACGCAAGGGCCAGGCAGCTTGGTCGAGCAACTCATCAGCGATCTGGTATGTCGCTCCTCTGAATTCCTTATTAACTGTTCTGTCCAAGTTTCTGTTGTGGAAGATCCCTTACCAACAGCGCCAGTTCCCCTATAAACAGCAGAGAGGAGAGAGTAATACTTTTCTCTGGAGTATTGTGGCCAAGTCTGGATATCACATCTTCAAAACGTCTTTTTTTTTTTGTATTGTTTGGGTTAAACCTGCAAGGGCCAATGTAATAAGATGTAAGAAAAAATGAAGTATGCTGAATTTCTGCACCTGTTAACTTCTTTCAGGGAAGGAATAAAGAAAACTCCCCAGGCATTAGTGCCGGCAGCTGGGCGCTTGTACACATCCAGTCAGGTGCAGCAGAACGCCCTTTTGGGGCTCCACCCATTTTCTCACGATCATTTCTTACTTTGTTTACAGTTAGTCATTCTGTCTTGCGTACATTCCTTGCATAAATCATAAAGTATAATAATAATCTTTAGACCAAATAAATACTTGATGCTAGAAAACTAGACCTAATGTACAGAGAAGATCATTGGGTACCAAGAGATGTAATCTGAAATCAAGAAAATATGACCTAAATGTACAGAAGTAGCCCTATTTTGGGCACTGCTTACCTGATTAAAAACATTTAAGTTCACCTCAATATGTTGCCTGTATATATAACACCTTAACTCGCTTTAGAAAGGATGGGGGAATCAGCGAGAATAAGGGAAGGCAAGAGGAATCAGGAATGTGGAGGAGGAGATAGGAAGAAAGGGGATGTCCATGAGTGAGTGTGAAAAAGAGGGAGGACTAGGGAAAGTGGTGGAGTAAAAGGAGGGAAGATTGGTATAAAAGGAAGGAAGCCCTAGTTGCACCTCATCCCCTCTCTCTCCCTTATACTCTTCCCTCCCCCCATCCCCTTACTCTTCCTCACCCATCTATCCACCCACCTGATCCTCCTGAATTTACTTCCCTTTTCCCCTAATCCTCTTATTCATGCCCTCCCTCTCTAACAATCCCCTGACTCATCCTTCACCTCCACCCCCAACAATCCCCTCACTCATCATCCTTTACAAACAGCTCCTCACTACTTAACTCTCCCTCCCCATGATCCCCTCATCTCTTCACTCTCATCCCCACTATCCCCTCACTCTTTCTTCCCCCCCTGGAAGAGAAGCCTCATTGGTAGCAAGTGGGATGGCATATTATTTCCTATCAACATCCCCTGCCCCCCCTGGTGGCTTCCGGCACTACCACAATCCTTTAATTTGCCCTCATAAGAACATAAGAAATTGCCATGCTGGGTCAGACCAAGGGTCCATCAAGCCCAGCATCCTGTTTCCAACAGAGGCCAAACCAGGCCACAAGAACCTGGCAATTACCCAAACATTAAGAAGATCCCATGCCACTGATGAAATTAATAGCACTGGCTATTCCCTAAGTAAATTTGATTAATAGCTGTTAATGGACTTCTCCTCCAAGAACTTATCCAAACCTTTTTTGAACCCAGCTACACTAACTGCACTAACTACATCCTCTGGCAACAAATTCCAGAGCTTTATTGTATGTTGAGTGAAAAAGAATTTTCTCCGATTAGTCTTAAATGTGCTACTTGCTAACTTCATGGAATGCCCCCTAGTCCTTCTATTATTCGAAAGTGTAAATAACAGATTCACATCTACTCGTTAAAGACCTCTATCATATCTCCCCCCCCCCCCCCCTCAGCCGTCTCTTCTCCAAGTCAACAGCTCTAACCTCTTCAGCCTTTCCTCATAGGGGAGCTGTTCCATTCCCTTTATCATTTTGGTTGCCCTTCTTTGTACCTTCTCCATTGCAACTATATCTTTTTTGAGATGCGGTGACCAGAATTGTACACAGTATTCCAGGTGTGGTCTCACCATGGAGCGATAGAGAGGCATTATGACATTTTCCGTTTTATTCACCATTCCCTTTTTAATAATTCCCAACATTCTGTTTGCTTTTTTGACTGCCGCAGCACACTGAACCTGACGATTTCAATGTGTTATCCACTATGACGCCTAGATCTCTTTCTTGGGTGGTAGCTCCTAATATGGAACCTAACCGTTTAACTACAGCAAGGGTTATTTTTCCCTATATGCATCACCTTGCACTTGTCCACATTAAATTTCATGTGCCATTTGGATGCCCAATTTTCCAGTCTTGCAAGGTCCTCCTGAAGAGGAGGGTAAAACACTATTGTTATTGTAAGGCCAGCAGTGGGAGGGGCCAGGGCTTGGGTAAAAGGTACCTACAAACATTTGGTTTCCATTCAAGGACTGACAGGCAGCCTGAACTGGAGGACCTGTGCAAAAGCTGTTTGAGGTGAAGAGTGAGCTGTGTGTGTTTCAGAGAAGAGGGGGGTTGCTTTCCTCAGGGTGCTGTGTGATGACAGAGTCTCTCCATTTCTGAGACAAGTGTAATAGGAGATGTGCCATCAGCTAGAGAAGCAACTGGTTTAGAGGAGCAGAACTGAGATCCATCATTGCTAGGACATGAACTGGGGCAGCCAGAGATAGGAACATGTACTGGGGAGGAGAGGGCAGGAACCTGGGGCACCAAAGAATGTAGAGTTGGCATCAAAATTCCTTCTAACCTTTCTGGAGCAGCTACTCACTGCCTCTTGTCCCCCCTTCCCCAGCCTCCTGTACTCCGTCTCCTTTTTGCCCCCTCTTCTCTCCTCCCCCCCCCCCAAATCCCAGTATCTGGCCCTCTACTTTTTTCCCTGTCCCCAGCATCAGCCTCTTACTCTCCTCACCCTCTCTGTCAACCCCCCCCTGTCTATCCTCAGAAATATATGTATGGGAGCCAGTGGCTCAAGCTATTCATCTAGTTACTTGGCATGCTGCCCCTTTAAATTGCAGGCTTGTGAAAAGGACACAGTGAGTGGTCCAGGATAGGGGTCAACCTGACCTAATGGCCCCTCATTAGGTCAGGTTGACCCCATTTGCCCTAATGAGCTATTGGGGATGGTGTAAAAAAAAAAAAAAAAAAAAAGAGGTTGGAGCCAGGGTAGTGATGCTGAGCAGTAAAAGACTTTCTTGTAGCTGCAGCTGCTGTGTTCTGTCTCTGCTGCCCAGCACTGCAAGCATGTTCAGATCTTGCGGCTGGCCTGTCCTTTTGATGCACAAGTTCAGCACACAGATCGGCATATGGGATGTGCCGGTCACGAGATCTGAACATACTCTGTGCTGGATGGCAGAGATGGAATACACTGGTTGCAGCCAAGGGAAAAAGGCTTCTGCTGTTCCTGTAGCAATCCTGCTGGTCTTTCATTGGTTGTGGTACAGATGATTGCTTTCCTATTGTGTGGGGCAAAATGTAGTTTGTGCATGGTTGCACATGTGTGCAGCTTACAGGAAACAGTGGTTGTGGTCTGAGCCTGGCGCAGGCTTTTTTGCTTGTCATTTCTGACATTTTGGGAGGGAGGAAGGGGGCATGGGCATGACTGCTGTGGCCCACCCCATCTGATGCCTGTGCCTTCAATATTGAGCAAATTCCTTTACTCATGACTGGATTTAAGATTTTAGGGCTCCTTTGAAGCTGTGCCAGTACATGGTCCTAAAGCAAGCAGGCTTCTCAGGCCTGGATATTTGGTGCCTTCTAAACTTGGCACCCTAGGCAATTGCCTTTTCCTAAATTCATGCCTGCCTTTACTATGTCCAGGGAGGGATATGTTGATTAATGCTAGCCTCTGACATGTGAATACATTTTACTCTGACTTTGGAGTTAAATTTTAAGTGTTTTAAAAAAAAAAGGTTAAACCTACACACAGCCCTGCATTGGGGAGTAATAAATGATGCTTTCATTAACATGGAATTTACGTATAGGAGTACTAATCTGTATGCACATTTTTATTGCATTAAAATTTGTAGTAAATGGTGAGTAAAGTTATCCACCTAAAGCTGTGTGCTCAGCCTAGTTCACCTTATTATATTGGCCCCCTGGTTTGGCCAGAGTTCAAACTGTTTTGTCCCTGGTGCATTTGTGTGGCAGGGCAGCAGATCTTTCCCACCTTATGTAGGCTTTCAGTCTATTTCTGGTGTACTCTCAAATCGGTGACAAGGTATACTGCAGAATCTGATGGACTGCAATGTGAACCCCACTGCTGTTGCCCCAGAAATAGAGACTGAGACCACCAACTCATTTCGCATTTGGAGCTGAGCAGGATTTGGTGATCTAAAGGTAAAAGGCTCATAATGCTGTGTTGGTACCCTTGAGCCATCCAGTCCTAAGCCAAAAGGCCAAGAAGGGGCCATCCTCAGCTTATGCCTCAACCTTTTTGGCAAATATATAAAATATAAGGCTATCTCTAAAAAGATGCAGAAGGGCCTCCATAATGGTGCCTCACACAACAAAAGTTAAGGACCTAAATATATATATGTATTCTGGAACAGTGGTGGAAATATTTTTTAACTTTGGGTAAAGTAAAATACTTTCTTTATAGATCTTAAAAAAAAAAAAAAAAATCTTTTTTTTTTTTTTTTTTTTACTCTGCTTATTTTGCTCTTTGTTTTTTTTTTTTTTTTTTTCTTCTTTTTAACTTTCTACCCACAGATTTTCTCCTGCTCCTCTACCTTCTCTCACTTGGCCAGTCGGTGGCAGCTGCTCTCCCTGCTGTGCAATTACGGCTCCTTGCCCAAATGGGCCATGTTCTCTCCTGCCTGCTGTATAAAGCTCAAATCCCTGGGGTAGGTTTGTGGTGCCAAATCTTAGGCATCTGGGATTTTTCCAGCCTTATTGTAGAGGAGAGAAGACTGAGGCATTTGATATTGACTTTCAAATATCATCTCAGATGTGTGAATAAAGCCTGCAAAGCAAGCATTTTTCAGTGGAAAGGAAATTCTAGTACAAAGTCATGGTATGAGACTGAAAGGGGGCCATCAGGATCAACATAAATAATATTTCTTTACAGAAAGGGTGGTAGGTGCATAGTTTCTCAGTGTCATGGTGATAAAACTGGTAATCAAGTAGGGTCTGAAGAATTGTAATTGGAGGGGAAAAGAAGCAGACTGGATAGGTCTTGTGTGCTTCAGTTTTTAAATTTTTTTTTTTTAAGGCCCTCCTGTATCCCTTTGCTTTCAGCTCAGTTGGAACCAGTACTGAGTTTCTAGCACCATGAGCCTTTATTCATAATTTTATGGTGATTTTTTCCCCTATCTTAATAGACTCCTAATCTTTGTGAGGCTGGAAGCCATGTTCCAGGGTTCCTCCTGGAATTCTGTCTCATGGACCCTTAATGAGGAGCTTGACTCCCTCTCCCATCCCCAAGGGCTGCTAATGCTGGTCTGCTGTTAGTGAATGATGACAACACAGCACTCAACACTGTCTACAATGTGATGTAGGCATCATTTGGCATACCAGTGTTGTTTTTAATTTAAACATATAAAAATCTTCTCTTTTGTAATTTTTATAAGGATTAAATAAGAGAAAGCATGTGCATATGTGAGAGAGAGAAAGGGACAGTGTGTATAAGTGAGAATGCATGTGTGTGTGAGTGAGAATGAACTTGTGTATGAAAGAGAGGAGAGAGATTGTGTGTCCCCCCCTCCTAATCCACAGGGCAACTGAAAATCAAGTTCCTGAGTAGGGAGGGGTTTTTTTTTTTTTTTTTAATCCTTGTTAGTTTTAATTGTTTGTTTGATGTCTGTTTTGAAATATTTTATTGGTGATTGGGGAAATTTACAAATTTATTAGATTTTAATTATTGGATGTTCTGTATATCAGTTTTGAAATATTCTTTTTATTAGTATGGTTTTACTGTTACTGGCATTTTATTTCTTAATTGTATTGTTTGTTTGTTTTATGAGGATTGCGATGTTTTGTTTTTTCATTATTGCACTACAGTTTCCAGTTCAGTTTTTGTCTGCATATTTATATTTTATGGTCTCTTTATTTTGCAATTGGCAAAAGTCTGTCCATGTTTTGCATATGTGACCTTGTAGTTTCTATAAAGGGACCTACAGCAGCTGGACTTATTCAGGTTTCCTAATAGGAGATGTATTGGTGTTTTAGGGCCTGTTGTAATAGTTGCAGTTTTTTGCCTTTTCATATGTAGGATTGTTACTGTTTGAGTCTGACAGGGTGTTATGGTATGGTAGGCTTCCTTTTGACCCAAGTACTTTTTTTTTTTTTTTTTGCAGGATTTTGTATTATACAATTTTCTTGGTAATGGAGGGAGCCTGTGTTGCTGTTTTAATGAGGTGACACCAACATTTTTTTTGTTTTTTTTTTTTTTAAATAGTGTATGGTAAAGGGAAGTGCTCTTGTTCTGCTCTGCACACTTCTTGGGGAAGTTTCTGTGAATGCAGGGTATTGTAATACTTTGAAGTGAAGGTTTTATATTCATTGATTAATGCACTTGAATAATGTTGGTAGTAGTTTTCTTACACAATTGAAACTGGCCAGGGATTTCTTTGTTGTTTAGAAGTTTCCTCTGTCTAGAGATGCCACTGACGTACATGCCCAGCACTTTGTGACAATGGCACAAAATGTTTTTCAGTGGTGCTTCTGGCTTTAGGAATGGAGTTGTCCTACCTCTGTCTGTTTGGAATTTGGTAACAGGCAGTTGTGGCGCCATCGGACCCCTGCCAAGATTGAACTAACTGTCGCAGAGGATTTTTTTTTTTTTTAAATAAAAAATAGTGATGTGGGCCTCTCTCAAACATCCCTCCTTCCCCCACTAGTCTCCCTCTCTTCCTTCAGTCCATTTCCACCAAGTTTGTCTCTCTCTCAATACATTTTTTACCAATCTGTCCATCCCCCCCCCCCCCCCCTAGTTGCTCTAGATGTGGCTGCCTGTAGTTTCACTACGTAAGTTATTGAATATAGATAGATTTTTGCACATTTACTGCTGAGTTTTGCAATGATATGTATTCCATTTATATAGGTAAGAATTATTTTTAATGTTATATATTATGAATGAGCCTTGAGTGCATATAATTATTTCTGTTATTACATTAATCACTTTTCTATATATGGACATAACTGCAGGTAAAACTTAACAAAAAGCTTGTGGGGGGGTCCATGAAAATTTTAGAGGTTGGAAAAGGGGTCCATGCTTCCAAAAAGGATGGGAACCCCTCCTCTAGATCTTACCTCAGATCATCATCTTTTTTTTCTTTGTAGCATTTAAATGATGAACTCCCAACAGTGTTGAAATCGAACATGACTTTTCTGCATCCTGTATGATTAAACAGTCTGAATTATTACCGCTCTAGATAATGTGGTCATAATTAGTTTGCCAGCAATTACTTAAGATGTTCGCCACTTTAAGATGTAACATTACATGTTTAATCACTTTAAACAGATTTTGATTACACAAATTAAGCAGGTAATCTGAACACTGTGCTGCTTGCTTCTTAACCCATTAAACACCTGAAAGGTACTGCTTGCTGAGTTCTGGTTGCCTTGGTGATTCTGTAGTAAATTTAAGAAACCTGAAGAAATGTCTGTTTCCTGAACATTGTCTGTGGCTGCCAGTGAGTCCTTAAATATAAATCAAATATCTGACAGCAGGAAGCAAAACTAACTTATTTTATAAAACTAGACATGAGCATCTCATATTATTACATCAGTATTTATAAAGTAATTTTTATTTTAATAAAATCCTGCATATTTAAAAAATATAAATAGAATATTTTTAGGTTGTCTACTGTAAATGAATAATGTATAGCAGTGATATTTGGAGAAACTGCAAATTTAAGAACAAAAGATTTATAATCTCAGATTGTGTGCAGTACTCTGTTATCAAGTAAGTCAGCCATAAGCCAAATTGTCCAACCCTTTCATTGTCATATCCACATCCATGTATAATCAATTTAATTTGTTCTCTTAGGACAAGCAGGATATAGTCCTCGCACGTGGGTGACATCATCAGATAGAGCCCCAGTGTGAAAAACTTAAGTCAAAGTTTCTAGAACTTTAACTAGGCACACTGAGCATGCCCCACACCATGTGTCCACGAATCCCTCTCCAGTCTTTTTTTTCCATGGAGCTGTAAGCCTTGCGGTGTGAGTGAGCTCACTTTGGCTGTTTTGGGCCTTGTTGAAAACTTTGGTTTTCTTGCGTCTTTTCATGGCTTTTTTTATTGCTGTTCTGTCATCAGGTCCCTCTCAGTGCCCTCCCGTAGCGTCTCCTAGTCAGGGGTTTCGGCGATTTGGATAAGTTTCCTTTTGTGGTTGATTCCCCATGGCAGTGCTGCATCAGTGCCTGCTGGCCATGGACACCCAGCTGTTATCACCTTCTGTTTTTGCCCCTTTGTTTTGTCTGTTATGGCCATGTCCAGCTTTCGGTGATGGCCCCGGTACTAGAGGACTATGTCATCACAGATTCACAAGAGATGTCTTTTCTGCCTGGGGGCATCGCATGATGTCCAGGGTTGTCGCTTATATGTGCTCGGATGACCCCGAAGATGGAGCAGTTCTTCGGGACGAAGAGGTCCAAGCCATCGGCATCAAAGGACCAAGGAGCTGCACTGATGGACATTGAGCTATCAACATCAGCGGGATCCTCAGCTCTGTTGATGCTGCTGGCGGACAGGGGCGCCAGATAACAGCCATTGTTTGACTCCTGCAGGCCGAGGATGCCTGGTTTCTCGTCATTGGCCTCTGCACCTAGGAAAGACCAGGCTAAGCATTGAGGGAAGCCCAAGAAGCATTGACACCAGTTCCTGTCAATGCATGATGCCAGGCACGGGGATGCACCAGCTTTTGCCGTGGTGCATCCCCCATGCCCTGAAGCGACTCAGGCGAGGAGTACCAATTCTCCCATCTGTGCCGGGAGTCTGCTACCAGTCTCCACCAGTTCAGATGCCATTCACCGATCCACCTTGTGGATCTGACCACCTCTCCTTCCTCCCAGTCAGTGTTGACATTGGCAACATTTGAGGGGAGGTGCTGGAGCGCAGAGTCCAGCTAGTGGTGCCGCCCATCCTCGTGCCACTTCTGGAGAAGCTAAATGTGCTTATCGGTGCATTACCAACCCAGCTGTCGCCAGTTCCTGGGATGGCTTTGGTGCCCGGTGGGGCACAGAGGCCTCCCCCTACCGGTAGGTGGTTATTGCTGTTCCTCAGAGGAGGAGGCTTCACTGAGGCTGGCAGAGGCACCGAGCCCTGCTGCTCCCGTCCAGTTCTACCAGTGCCTGCACCTCTGGACAAGGACCGAGCACCTAGGCACCTATCCCCTGTGGCTTATGGTGAGGATGAAGAACCCTATGATCCCTGGAGGATGATCCCTTCATGTCATTCATCCTTTTCTAAACCTCTTGCTTCTTCCATCCTTCTAGCTCCACCTTTTCATAAATAGTTTTGCTTGTGTGTGTTGTGCTGAAATGTTTCAGATGTTGTTGTGTTTGTATTGTATCATCATACATAGATGTATAGAAACATGATGGCAGAAAAAGACTGTATGGCCCATCTGTCCAATTAGTTTAGCATTATAATTCTCGTCACTTCCTTAGAGATTCCCTGTATTTATCCCATGCTTTCTTGAATTCATATACTGTTTTTGTCTTCACCCTTCCACTGGGAGGCTGTTCCAATTAGCTACCACCTTCTCAGGAAATATTTCTTTACAAAATCTATCCCTTTTCAACCTCATTACATGACTCCTTGTTCTAGATCCTCTTTGCCACTGAAAAAGACTCAACTCTAGTGCAAGGAAACCTTTGAAATATTTGAATATCTGTCATATGTCCCCTATCTCGCCTTTCCTCTAGAGTATACATGTTTAGATCTCTAAGTCTATGCCCATACACTTTAGAATGAAGATCCACTGACCATCTTAATAACCACCCGCTGGACTGACTGCATCCTGTTTATGTCCTTTAGAAGATGCGATCTTCAGAATTCTACACAGTATTTCAAGTGAGGTCTCACCAGGGACCTATAGAGGGGCATATCACCTCTTTTTTCTGTTGACCATTCCTCATCCTATGCAGCCAAGCATCTTTTTGGCTTTTACTGTTGCTTTATCCGTTTGGCCACTTTAAGATCATCATATAGAATTACCCCTAGATCTTGCTCTTCCTTTGTGCTTTAAAGAGTTTCATCTCTAATACTGTACCTGTTCCTTGGGTTTTTGCATCCTAAATGCATTATTCAGCATTTTTTAACATTAAATCTTAGCCTCCAGACTCTAGACCATTCCTCGAGCTTTGCTAGATCTCTCTTCATGTTTTCCACACCTTCCTGCCTCTCCACCCTGTTAGAGTTTGGTATCCTTGGCAAAAAGACAAACCTTTCCCGACAATCCTTCTGTCCCGTCGCTTACAAAAATGTTGAAAAGAACCAGTCCAAGGATCGATCCCTGAGGTCCAGCGCTTGTAATAGCCCCTTTGAGAGAAAACTCCATGTTTTATTACCCTTTGTCACCTCCCACGCAGCCAGTTTCTAGCCCAGTCAGTCACTAGAAGATCCATTTCAAGGGTGCACAATTTGTTTTCTGTGCGGAACAGTGTCAAAGGCCTTGCTGAAATTAAAGTGCTCTTCCTTGATCCAACTCTAGTCACCCAATCAAATAAGTTGATCAGATTTGTGTGACAAGATTTACCTCTGGAAAACATGCTGCTTCAGATCTTGCAATCTATTGGATTCCCAAAATTGTCCTATTGTCTATTTTAGCAGTGATTCTATTAGTCTGCTCACCACAGAGATCAGACTAACTGGCCTGTAGTTCTCAGACTTCTCCTTACTTTCACTTTTCTGAATAGGAACTACATCTGCCCTTTTCCAATCCTCCAGAACTATTCCTGACTCTCAAGGAAGCATTGAAAAGGTCAGCCAATGGAGCTGCCAGGACATCTCTAAGTTCCCTTAGTACCCTCGGATGCATCTCATCCGGCTCCATTACCTTATCTACTTTGTTTAATTAGCTCTTCACAAACACACTAATCTGAAAACTGATTGAGGCTTACTTCACTTCCAATCTATTTGTGTTTGTTTTATGTGGTCTTTTTCCAGGCCCTTCCACAGTGATCGCTGAACAGAAATATGTTAAGCAATTTTTGCTTTTTCCTCCTCAGCCACTACATATTCCTCCCCATCACCTTTGAGTCTCTCACAATACTAGCTTTGCATTTCTTTCTTTCTTTCTTTCTTTTTTTTTTTTAAAGAGATGTTGGTGATAGAAGGAAAGTCTTGTTCCTTGTGATACCATATTTGCTATTTTTATTTGTTTGAATTTTTACATTCCTGACTACTTTCCCAGCTTCTCTTAATTTTTCCAGACATGGTTGCTTATCTTCCTTTTTTAGCAAATTCTTATTTAAGAATGCTAACCTTTTTCTCCCTTACGTTTTCAGCTACTTTTTTTTAGAAAATCATAACAACCTCTTTCCTCTTCCCTTTATACACATTTCTAACAAAAAGATTAGTTGCCCTTATATCTCCTTTTTAGTTTTGCTTACTGCCAGACTCCTTGAGGTATTCCTCCCCCCCCCCCCCCCCCCCCCATTTTGAGAGTTAGTTTTCCTGAAGTCTAGGACCCTTGCCGTAGAATTAACCTTCATCTCTTGTCCTAATACTGAACCATATTATCCAGTGGTCACTGGGTCCCAGATGGTCATCCATTACAACATCAGAAATACTGTCCCCATTGGTAAGCAGCAGGTCTAGTATTGCACCCTACCGTGTAGGTTCCGTTATGAGTTGACAGAAGAGTTCTCCTTGCAGATAATTCAGGATCTCCTTGCTTCTAAAGAAAGGAGATCCAAATGGCAGATGAAATTTAACGTGGATAAGTGCAAAGTGATGCATATAGGGAAAAATAACCCTTGCTGTAGTTATACAGTGTTAGATTCTGTCTTAGGAGTTATCACCCAGGAAAGAGATCGAGGCGTCATAGTGGATAATACACTGAAGTCATCTGCTCAGTTTGCTGTAGCAATCAAAAAAACAAACAAAATGTTAGGAATTATTACGAAGGGAATGGCAAATAAAACGATGGATGTCATAATGCCTCTGTGTCGCTCCATCGTGAGACCACATCTTGAATAGTGTGCAATTCTGGTCATTGCATCTCAAAAAGGATATAGCTGCACTGGAGAAAATGCAGAGAAGGGGAGACCAAAATAAGTGGCATGGAAAGGCTGCTCTATGAGGTGTAAGGCTAAGGAAGTTAGGGCTGTTCAGTTTGGAGAAGAGATGACTGAGGGGGATCTGATAGAGGTCTACAAGATCATGAAAGGACTTCAAAAAGTTAATGTAAATCGGTTCTTTACTCTCTCAGATAATAGGACTAGAGGGCACTCCTTGAAGTTAGCAAGTAGCTTATTGAAAACAAATCTGGGAGAATTTTTTTTTTCACTCAACGCATAGTTAAGCTCTGAAATTCATTGTCAGATGATGTGGTTACGGCAGTTAGTATAACTGGGTTTAAAAAAGGTTTGGATAAGTTCCTAGAGGAGAAATCCATAAACTGCTATTTAATTAATAAGCAGTAGCGTGAGATATGTGTGTTGCCTGCCCAGCTCTGAAAGCCTGTGGATCTTGGGACACTAGGTTGGTAACCCCAAAGACCACCCATACCAAAGGTAGTATCCAACAAAGATAGAGAACATTTAAAAGAGAAGTACCTCGTAAAGAAATAAACATTTATTTACCATTTAGTAAACAGTGTATAGAACAATAGAAATCAGGGCCTTTAAAACAGTTCTAGGGCTTCAAACATATTCCTTTCTGGCACAGTTGAAAACAGAGAGGGAATGGTGCTGCTCAGCCAAAATTAATTGTCTCCTTTGCATGCCATTATTTATTTATTTGGAATTTTTATATACCGACATTCTTGAAAAAAAATATCAAATCATATCGGTTTCCATTGTAACAGAACTATCGCGGCTATGGCGTTACATTGAAACAGGTCGTCAGATAACAAATAACACAATGAGTAAAACATGAATTTTTTGCATGCATGCGTGCAAAAAATGCTGTGGGTCTGTAAGCAGGTTTGTATGCACGTATTTTCTGCGCAAAAATCCTTATTGCGTACCTGTATTAGGGCATTGCATGGAAAAACATGCACACAAACCCGCAGCAGCTTTACCACTGCTTGTCACATTGAAAGATGAAAATTCAGAAATTCCCACCTGATTGGTATGAAGTTTCTTATGCTCTTTTTATTTTCTAAATGTCTCTTGCAGGAAAGCTACATGAGTATTAAGTTCCCTAAAGAAGTCATCTTTTTCATCTTAACTGGGGAGTTAATCTCATGAACATTTCATGTACACAAAACCAAATCAAACATTATTAAACATATAAGTAGTTCACTTTGAAATCATGTATTGCAAACCTTTTGTATAATAGCTATGGCTCTCCCTTTCCCAGCCTAGGAAGCCAAATCTTCTAATTTTTCCTGTTCTTTTATTTTGAGATCTTTTGGATTACTACCTTAACCACATCCATACCTACACCATCCGTACCCACAACCCTTCCCTTCCTGCACCCCTTACTATCCAGTGCTTCCTTACATCTTTGTTTGCCCATCACAGTTCATTTTTGATGGGTCCTAAACCCTCTCTGCAGATGCAACACATTTGAGAAAAAGGCTGAATTAATTCCCAACTAATGTCAAATTATATAAAGAATGATTGTAATTATAAACTATTAAAACATTCACACGATCCCAAATCGCAGTATAAACCAGTAATCCTCTATTACAGTCTTCTGGAATTAACAATTATTGAAGATGAGTGCTTTCTATATCTGTGGTACAATATCAGTAATTAGCAACAAAAATTTGAAGATATGCATAGTACAGCCACACGTTCAGCACTAATCAATCTTCAGAAGTGTAGTGCAGCAGGGAAAGAAAAACCATGTCCACCAAATTGACACTTCCTACACTCATTTAAATTCTTTTGTATTGGTGGTAGACCATTTCAATCCTGGAGAGCCACAAACAGTTCTGGTTTCAGGACCTTTTCAATGAATATGCATGAGATATTTGCATACAATTTTAGTGTATGCAAGTATACTTCATGAATATTCATTGCAGATGTCCTGAAAACCATACTTGTTTGTGGCACTCCAGAATTAGAGGTACCTACCTATGTTCTGCATGTTGCATATAACTTCCAGAATTATAGTAAACCAAGAAAGATAGAACTGCCACGATAATGAAAAACTTGTAAGAATCATAACACTTGCGGAAATAAATCAAAAAAAGGTGCACAATATGGAATTAAATCTTTATGCATTGTGCACACACTTGACCAACTCAAAATGATCGGCATGGATATGATGCAGTAAAGAGAGAAATCAATATGCTGCCATCAATTCACTTTTATTTTCAGCACGATTATAAACTGGCAGTGTTCTTAGCATAAATTGTTTCCTTGCCACAAGATTGTCCCTAAATAGTTGATCACAATCATCACCCTGCATCAAGATATAGAGTTAGTATGGC
This sequence comes from Rhinatrema bivittatum, assembly GCF_901001135.1. Taxonomy (NCBI): domain Eukaryota; kingdom Metazoa; phylum Chordata; class Amphibia; order Gymnophiona; family Rhinatrematidae; genus Rhinatrema; species Rhinatrema bivittatum. The sequence continues at coordinate 60,063,418 of NC_042625.1, read as the reverse complement.
AAGTAGATCAGCCATTGATGATGATGCAAGGAGGGCCTGGGAGTTCATTGTGTGTCCTTTCCTATAGGTAGCCATCACCAGAAGTCATTGCTTTCTTTTCTGCTAGATAGTATGCTGTCAGCAGAACTTCCATTTCTATCTCTCTTTCCACTAGAATTGTTATCAACAATTTTTCACTCGCAGCATCAACCATCTGTGATTAGCATCTAGTATTTTAGTCTTACGAGCAGTTTTCCTGTCGCATGCTGAAACTTCATAAATGCAAACTGGAATAAATTGGAATCAGACTCCGCTAAATTCATGACCAAGTTGCCTGAACGGGTGAGCTCTGATAGTGACAGTACATACTCTAAAATTGTGCTTTTATCATTAAGAGTGGATTATATTATTGTCAGTTATTTTATTTGAAGCATCTGTTCTTTATTTTGTACATTGTTATTCAGCATTATCACTTCATGCTTTTTGCAACTAGAGAGTTCAAACCATGTTACAGTGACTAGTGTTTCCAATCAGTATTACAAAATAATAGACAAGTCAGAATACAGTCATAATACAGGATAGGATTAGAGGCATAGGTCTATTTAGTGTCAATAGATTGAGTCAATATAAAAAATGTACTAAAAAATTGGCTTAAGAAGCAGGTAGAAGGAATAACATTTTTGATCACACAAAGATGAAGAGGAGGCAGAGCCTTACAACAGGTTGGTATTCAGAGGGTCTAATATTTCTAAAGAACAACAGGTATGGGGAGCATCAATACATCGGGTTTCAGAGAAGAGGGCTGGGGAATATTGGTGAATATCTGATAAAGTGTAATGTTATATTATGATTCCAAATATGTCCGGGGACCAAAGGCAGCCAGAAAGAGCTGTTTTTACTAGTTTTGTGAAGGTTAGAAGGGCTGTAGCTTGTCTGATATGCGGTGGTAGAGAGTGCCATAATTGTTGGGGCTATGCCTCGGAAAATCTTTTATCTGGTATTCACAAGACATAGTTCCCTGAGGCCTGGCAGAACTAGTGGGCTTGAGATACTGAGCATAAGGGGATGGGAGGGCCTATATGAGGTGAGGTAAATGAGGTAGAATGGAGCATTAGCTTTGAAGGCCTTGTAGATTTTCTTACATTTATCAACAATTGCACAGTAGTATTCTGTACAAGTTGTAAACACTGTAGCATGTAGCATGAGTGGCAGTAATCTAGGCAGGGAATCACGCTGGTCTGTATGACTTTGGAAAAGACAAGATCCTTGAGGAATTAGTGGAGATGCCATAGCTGTTGTAAATGGAAGAAAATTGATTTAGCCACAACTAGGTCTTACTGTTTGTGCTGGCTCAGTAAGAAACACCCGGGTTTCCCTCTTCCACACAGCTAACTTTTCTGCCCAATCAGTCTTCAGGCAAAGATCTTTTAAGTTTGAAATTATTTATTGTACAGATAATTTTCCATTACTTACAATTGTTGCTTCCAAACGTATATATGCCCCAGGGAGAGATCTTTGTAGCTGGAGATACGCAGGAGAAAGGAGATGGAGTTTCTTAGGATTCAGGGTGAGAAGACAAAGGGTTCTGAAGCTGATTAATCTTTAGAACTAAAGCAGTAAGAAGAAATGTAAAAAAGCTAATTGTATTACAGAGGTCGCAGGCACTTCTAGCTTTGAAGCAGCATGGCTTAGACTGACTAACAGTCTTGGAGAGTGATTACAGGAAACATCCCCACAAGCTGGGGCTAGAGGGCGAGATCTAATGGTAGCAAGCCTAGGATCCATGTGACACAGTGGGGGGAGCATGAAGGGCAGTCCCTTGAGCCAATAAGGCACTTAAGAAGACTCAAGTTAGAATGAGAGGGCATACAAGATCTTCCCAGAGAGAGAAGGCAAAGGGGGGATGGAACTTCTCTTAAGGGCAAAGTTCCCCTTAAAGGCAAGGCTCACAGGCTTTTCTCATGGGTTACAAAGTAAGGACTGCACTAGACAGTTAAACTGCAATGTATATACAGATGCCAGCATGTACCCACTGCTGGGGACAGAACACTGTTACTAGGTGGCACTTGTCAGCCATATTTAATTGTTTTTCAGAAAGATTGGGTATAAATTCTGGAAATATAGTCTTTGACAAACAATATTTTCTGCAGTTTTTAAAAAATCCTACATCCCCAGGTAGGATACTGAATGAGATAAATCGGTGACATATATGCCATTTTCTATCCTCATTATAGGAAATTCACAGTGCTACCTCACTTCATGAAAATTTTGACAGAGACAAAAATGGTTTAAAAACATTGACTGTCAGCCTTATTCATTCCAGGAGGAAATGCTGGTCTAGCATTCAGGTTTACTATCAACATTGACCATCTCCAATTAAGGCCGACAGCATTGCAAAATGTCTTAAGGATAATGGTATATTCTCATTTCCAGACTGTGATGTCTCATTTGTTATTTCTAAGCTCAAAAATGCCTGGAATTACTTTTTTCTGGATTCAGACCTTTGCATCAATTTCCAATTTCAAGAAGTAACATAACAATAGTAACAGACAAAGACCAGATAATATCCAGCTCGAATTCTTTATTTAGATTTTTCTGACTTCAGCATTTTCTTTTCTAAATAGTCTGAAAATTCTTAACATCTGGCAGCATGCGACAGTGCTGGCTATCCTTTTAAACTAGATAAACTACCAGATGGCCCACTTTGGAGGCATATTCAAAAAGTACAGCTGCACTGTTTGAATATGGTGTTAGCCAGCTAACTCTGAATATCAGAGTTAATCATTTAACTTAGCTGGCTAACTCAATTCCTCCCAGTTATGCCCCTGAAATGCCTCTAACTTATCTGGCTAAATTCTAGCCACCTAACCTATTAGTTGACTAGAATTTAGCCCGATTATGTGCCTAAATATTCATTTAACCGATTAACTTCTCAGCTGGCTAAATGGTTTAGAATATGGACCTCATGATTTTAAAAAATTGCCCAATGCTTGTTTGATTAGGACGCTGACTGGAGAAAAAAAGTCAGGACACTTATTTGGAGCAGTCTGTTACATCATTACTCTGAAGAATGTATTTAATGATTCTAATTAGAGTAATGTTCTGTTTCTTCTGCATTATAATTTTGATTAATGCCGTTTGTTATAATTTGGTTTAATTTTTCTTTTTCTTCAGAATGAAATAAATGAGATCCCCTTCTTTGACATCCAGCTACCTTATGAATTGGCACTACAGATTTTTCAGTACCTGGGCAGGATAGAACTGGGAAGATGTGCACAAGTAAGTACTGGCATCCCAGGCTCCAGCAGTTGAAGTGGAAGCGTTCCAAGATATGAAGTTCATCCCAATCTAGTTGCGAGATCATATTACTTTAATTTGTTTTGGTTTGACAGTTTTTTCCTTCTGCTTATTTGCTCAATTACAGCTACCTGGGGTTTTTTCAACTCTTGTTGTGTTTCCCCCCCCCCCCCCCATTTCAGTCCAGTCACAACTGTGACACTCTTTTTGGTCAGGGCTCACAAACCATGGGTCAAATTCCTTAAGGCTTTTCTCCCATTTTGTTTCCATGGGAAAACCCCTTAGGGGTAGATTTTCAAAGCAGCGCGTGCACACATGTGTTAAAATCGGATGGCCGCGGAAAACGTATGCCGGATTTTAAAATCTGGCGCGCATGTGCGGGGGCGGGCAGAGGGCAAATTTTTGAAAAATATGCGCAGCGACATAATCAGGCCTTCCCCAGTTCCCTCCCAGTCCATTTCCAATTAAGAAGTGGACTGGGAAGGAACTTCCCTACCTACACTGCCTCCTTTTTTCCCTCCCACCCTCAAACCTACCCTAACTTTCCCTTAAGTTTTTATTTTATTACTTACTGCTCCTCTGGAGCAGAAGCAAGTTATGCGTGCTGGCCAGCTGCTGGTGTGTGCTTCCCTGGAACAGCGACTAATTTCCTCCGTCCCAGCTTGCCCCTTTTTCAGGGCCTGGCACTTGTCGACCCGTGGTTTACACTTGTGGCCGGGTCCGTTGTAAAATGCGTGCAAGACCCAGCCGTGCACGTAAACCCTGGATTTTATGCTCGTAGGCCTTTGAAAATTTGGCCTAAAGTAAATCAGGTCCTATAGCTGCTTCCAGAACTCAGCTAATGTGGACTCTAAGTCTGTGTTTCTGTGAAGCAATGACTGGGGTTTCTTGCCTCTGCAGCAGTGCCCAACCTGGCCAGCTTGGGGAGCAGAAGTCTGACCTAGGAATTTAACCTAGGTCTTCAGTATAGCGGTGCAAAGCACTTGCCACTGAGGTATAAAGTCGATACACTTGTTTAGGAAAAAACGATAGTTCATTTTAAAATTGATGTTGGTGAATAACTTTTTTTTTTTTTTTTTGTTCTTTGTAAAGTTGTTAATTTTAGGTTCAGTATAGTATTGTTCAGTCTTTTTGAGAAAGACTTAGACGAGTCCCACCCACTCAACTGACTGGGATATAGCCATCCCTGGCTATAACATATTAAAGAAGGTCAGAGAGGACAGAAAAGGAGGAGGAGTAGCACTTTGTCAGAAGCAATATCCAACCAATTGAAATGCAAGGGTCGTGGGGTAGGGAAGAAGCATTATGGGCTAGCCTAAAAAAAAATGATGATGATGCTTCCATTTACATTGGTGTGGTCTATAGGCGTCCAGTTCAGACAAAAGATCTGGACAGAGATCTGATCGAAGACATCGAAAAGATGGGAAAGAAGGGAGAAGTGTTGCTTGTTGGAGATTTTAATCTGCCGGATGTAGACTGGAGTATCCCTTCTGCGGAATCTTCGAGAAGTAGAGAGATAGTAGATACCCTCCTCCAAGGGGCTCTGCTCAAATAAATGGTAATGGGTCCCATGAGGGATGGTGTAATCCTGGACCTAGTGCTCACAAATGGGGATAATGTCTATAATGTCCGGACAGGTGCCCACCTGAGTACAAGTGATTATCAGACGGTATGGTTTGATATTGCAAATAAGATACGAAGGCATCACACAAAAACCTGAGATTTGAATTTCAAATATGTGGACTTTGATAAAATGGGGTTGTAACTGGAGGAAGAACCAGAAGACTGGGAGAAAATGGGCAAGGTGGAACAGTGGGCTAAATTAAAAGGAGCTATTGCTATGGCAACAAATCTATATGTTAGAAAAGTAAACAAAAGTTCAAGGAAGAAGAAACAAACTTGGTTCTCAATGGAGGTAGCTGCAAAAATAAAGGCAAAAAGATCAGCATTCAAGAAGTATAAAGAATCCCAAAAAGAGGAACACAGGGAAAAAATACCTGGTGAAAATGAGGGAGATGAAGAAAAAAATCAGAAAAGCAAAAGGTCAAGTGGAAGACAGGATTGCTCAAGAGATTGAGAGGTAACAACACATTTTTCAGACATATAAGAGAGAGAAGGAAAGCCCGAAGTGATATAATGAACTTGAAATGGAATGAAGAGCAATGTGCTGAGACAAACAAGAAAATGGCAGAAATATTAAACAAAAATACTTCAGTTCTGTGTGCACTAAAGAAATCCTGGAGAAGGACTGTTGCTGGTTGACAATACCATAGAAGGGATGGGCTAGATATAACTGCTTTTACAGAAGAGTAGGTATGGGAAGAGCTAGGAAAACTGAATGTGCACAAGTCCATGGGGCCAGATGAGGTACAACCCAGGATACTATGAGAACTCAGAGATGTCCTGGCAGGTCTGCTAAATGACCTGTTCAATAGATCTTGGAAACGGATTGGAGAAGAGCGGTTGTGGTCCTGCTTCATAAGAGTGGTAGCAGAGAAGAGGCTGGAGACTATAAGCTGGTTAGCCTCACTTCGGTGGTGGGAATATTTAATGGAGACACTGCTGAAAGAAACAATACTGAACTATCTACAATCTGGTAAGTTGCTGGACCCAAGGCAGCATGGATTCACCAGAGGAAGCTCCTGTTAAAACAAAAAAAAAGTTAGTTTTGTCTTTTTTTTTTTTTTTTTTTTTATGGGGTGACTAAAGAATTGGATCGAGGAAGAAAGCTCGATGTCATCTATTTGCATTTCAGCAAAGCTTTTGATACCGTTTCACATAGGAGGCTTGTGAGCAAAATGAGAAGTTTTGGAGTGAGTGCCAAGGTGGTGGCATGGATTACAAACTGGTTGACTGATAGCGTGTAATGGTAAATGGAGCCTACTTAGAAGACTGAGCCGTGTTAAGTGGAGTGCCACAGGGATAGGTATTGGGATTGGTTCTGTTCAATATCTTTGAGTGACATTGTGGAAGGGATAGAAGGTAAAGTTTGTCTGTTTGCAGATGATACCAAGATCTGCAACAGGGTGGACACGCCAGAAAGAGTAGAAAGAATGAAAAGTGATTTACGAAGGCTTGAAGAGTGGTTGAAGATTTGGCAGCTGGGATTCAATGCCAAGAAATGCAGAGTCATGCATCTGGGATGCAGTAATCCAAAAGAGCAGTATGAGATGTGGGGGGGGAAAGGCTGATGTGCTCAGACCAAGAGCGGGATCTTGGAGTGATAGTTTGATAGTTTCTGGTGATCTGAAGATGGTGATGCAATGTGACAAGGCAATAGCTAAAGCCAGAAGAATGCTGGGCTGCAGAGAGAGGAATAACCAGGGCAACTAAACAGTTGAATCTAGTCTTGGTTTTAACCCATTCACAGGCAAGGAATTGCAGTTCTGATTACCCCATGGATTTCCCTTAAACGATCAGAACTACAGCTTCATGCATGAATGGGGCAAAAACTTGACGGGATCTATTTATTTATGAACATTTGATATTTCACCTTTCCCCAAAGTTGGTCTCAGGAGAGAGTGCAATAAATTTCTAATGAATAGAAGCATTAGAACATCTTACAGTTGAATCAGAATTTGCAATTAATGTAGCATTGTGATCCAGCCTAGAAAAACCCATTTGTGAATAGTTTCAAGATCCAGTTGTATATAACAGTTCAGGAACTTGGGCTGACGATCTGGGAAAGCCTGACTGAAAAATCATGCCTTAATTCTTTTTTTTTCTTGAACTTAAGGTAGCATGACTCCCATCCACACAGAATCTCCCACTCATGTGCCTCCTCACTCACACATCTCCTCATGCACATCCCCTCCCCAAAGATACACTCACAGCTATATCTTAGATTTATCACTGTGTGTGTGTGTGTATTGTTATATATATTTGTATATGTAGATCGCTCTTCCATGCTAGTTTTTTTTAAGTTTGAATTCACACCTGAATGTTTTGTGGTAACTGAGTAAACTGGAATATTACTGTTGGTTTACCCATGGCCAAAGCTGCTGGAGGTGATGGAGAGTGGCTTTTGGAAGAGATAATTTGCCAACTTTTTACAGCATCTTTGTGCTTCCCATAAGCACCGCTAAACCACTAAGACCTACATGCACATACTGAAGCATAGCATGTACTTGATATATGTAAGAACGCCATCACCCTTTCTACAAATCTGTTAGGCATGCCTGAATCCATGCTTCTGATGCATTCCCCCTTGTTCACAGAATAGATTTTTTTTTTTTTTTTTTTTTTACTAATTTGATTTATTTTGCTTGATATAGAAGAGTCATATCTAGTAGTTAGAGCAGTGAACTCCTGTTCAGAAGATCCCGAAGTTAAAATGCTAAATCACCAACTGTTAACTTGAGCATGTTACTCTTGCTCCTTCTACCCCAGTTTTCCCAGCTGTAAGTGAATAATATTAGGACTGCAGTTCTTTTTCTCCATTATGAATGTTGTCATAGTCATCAAAACTGCTAGCCAGATTTTTCAACCACTTGTGACTGTTTCTAAAACAGTATAATTGTAAAACTAGTTGAGATTTTTTAGATGAGAGACTAGAATTAGATGATTTAAAATGAGTCTAAATTTGTCATTGGTGCATACTGCTATCCATTTTGAAGTCACAGTCCCCGTGGCAGCTGGCTCTCCTATTAGATAATAGCCTGTGCAAGAAGTTAGATGTCCCAAGTAAGACATCAAGGAAAAGGCAGTTACACTGGTCGTAGAGCTCACTGACAGAGACTCTTGCTTTTAGAAAACGTGTTGTGTTGTAAAGCAAAACAAAACACAATTTTGAATGTTCTTTTTCTTTAAACTGCCTCATTAGCGATGAGATCTAATAGGCATCTTTCATAATGCTTACAGGATTTTCCCACTAATAGGCTAGCATAATCCTAGCATTTTCCAATGACTCTGCATCCCCAATACACAGAGCATTTTCTGGCAGTTACTGCCTAGCCTGAAGCAGCAGGTTGTGACTTTAACTAACAATAAATACTTCTTACAGAGGCCAGAAAGGAAGTGCTTGTACTGTAAGCCTGTTTAGAGATTATACTTTGTTAGAGTGTTTGTTTTTTTTCTCAGTGAGTTTTAAAAACAAGCATATGATTGGGGCATTCCGAATAGCCAGAGTTGGTGAAATGGAGTATACTCATGAAATTAATGTTCTGAGTTTCCAACAAATTGTTTGTAACCAAAAGGAATATTCTTATTTTGCTTATAATATTTAACTTTCCTTTTCTCTTTCTTCTAATAAAAAAGAACATTTGAGAAGAAACTATAGGAAACATTTTTTGATTGTCTCATCCTTTTCCCAGTAGTTGGGTGAAAAGAATATGAATTAGTTTACATTGTAGAAAAAAGTATGATTTGAGTTAAAGGATGCTTTTTAAAACTGTCATAGTATCATGCAGAGACAAAATGATATAGCTGTGACTCACATTATATAGCTGGACTATGCTTTCTGAACCAGCCGAATTTCTAAATTTTGATGCAAAGTCAAATACATAAAGCGCATGAAATTTCATATTTCTTGAGGGGGCTGGAAAACTACTTGTACTAAATAAACTTTGAAGCAGCACAGCATTCTATTGTAAAAAAAAATTCAATGTGAAGAGACCTTGGGATTTCAGTGAGATTGGGCCAGTTATGTGGCGTTGGCATGGTGTACTATGTAAGTGCCCTTGGAGAAAACCTGCTTGCTCACTCATCCTGCCAAATTGCTATTTGACAAACAGTAGACTAGGCAGACTTTAGGGTTCCTTTCAGATTCAATCACACCTCAAACACCTCTGGAGAATTTTAGCATGATTCACCCTTCTTTCCCCTTGATCTCAGCTTGCTCATTATCAGATATCTTAGTGCATGGTGCTATGGATGCCATAGACTATTTTCATGAAGCATGCTTTTTTATTCTTGTTCTGAATTATGGCCCAGCATTTTGCGGAGACACTAAGATACGGAGTGGAAGAAAGTGAAAAAGGCTGCAAGGAAACTTTTGGGTTTTCATTATATGGTAGTTGTGCCATGTGATTGTGCGTTCTCTGCTCTTTAGTCTAAGAATTGGTGCCCCAGTTGCATCTTTACTAAGGCAAAGCTAGGTCCACAGTGAGGTTTTGAATGTACAGCTTTTAATTATTCTACAGAGCTCCATTGATTCATTTGGCTCTTGATGCTATTAATTCTTTCTCATCTTCCACACTTATTTTGTTGGAATTATGGAGATAATACTACCTTAGTATTTGTTGATGAAAACTCTACTTATTACACTTGAAAAGCTCACATTAAATACTAATATCAGTCTTCTGAATAGCATTCTGAATTTTAAGTTTTTTTTTCTTTAAACATTTTCAGCTGCTCCCTTACAACTTCCTTATTTCCTGGGAGAGCAGCCATGTTGGCAGAAGTGTCACAGATGATATCACCCGCTGGATCTGGTTTGTCCAAGTTGGCAGTGAAGTTCTTTATGACCTCATGCACACTACATGGGCCAGTTCATAATGATACAAATTCTAGAGTGCTTTTTTTCTATTATGGAAGGCATGTTTGGCACAACACATGAGCGGTCAAGGCTTTTCTCAGAGCTTTTTATTTACAATGTTTCAAACCTTCAACGTTTCACACAGCCTTTCATACCCACAAACATGTATCACTCTCTGTTCATGATTACTGTCTTCTTTTTTAGGTTCCTGAGCCTGTCCCCTGCTCTCTTCAGAGCCTACGTTATATCTTTGCTCTGGGAGCTACCCGGTACCCATAATTCTCTGTCTTAAGGTAGACCAGAACCAGACAGCTGGGACCGGTCCTTTACAGAGTTCTGAGGGTTTTTCATGTATGCTCCTTTACAGCATGACATTTTGGAAAGTTTCATATATGTTCACTAAACTAGGCAGAAGCACTATCTCTATCTTGATCATCAGGATTGGCCCCTGGAAATTCAGGCACACTATTGCTCAGAATTAATCCAGGACAGAGTTTTACTTTTTGGGTTTAATTTTTATAGGTAGTTTTATAGTGGCATAAATGTACCTAATAGCATCGCTCTGTCTGGCTGAATGCATGCATATATCAGGTTCTATGAACATGTCATATATCTGCCACATGGCCAGAGTACAGTTTTCTATTTAGTTTCGTAACTTCATAACCCTACTTATGGTGACCTGGGTCAGCATATAATTTGGACTAACTGAAACCCACAAAAGGTATGGTCAAATGAGTATTTCTTTTGAAACGCCCATTTCACCTTTTATTTATCAACCCTTTTGTCGTCTCCTCCTGCATCATTACTACAAGGGCAATCATGATAGCTGCACATGTTTCTGTTCCTTTGGCTTTCACTGCTGGCCAGCACTGTTTCCATGCTCCTAAAATACTTCCTATGGCTCCAATGCAGCTGAATTGCTTCTGGCACATATGTAGTCTAGTGAAAAGTTTCCCCTGTAACCTCTAATCAGCAAGGTGCTACATCATGTCGAGCACAATCTGGTGATTCTGTGAATTAGCGGTAATGGGACAGTCTTGCGGAAGTCACTCTGATGTATCATGGGAAGGGTTAATTTAGCTCCTTATGAGAGAGATACAGCTATAATGATAGGTTGCAGCTTTGTGCTTGCTTGAATTCACTGTAAAATTTACTCCATTATTATAATACAAGGGCAGAATGTACTTTGCTTGGGAAGTACTGAATATTTTGCCAAAAAAGATAACAGAAACACAGTACTATTGATAGCATAAAGAAGAAATCACAGGATTCTGGGCAGTTAGATAGCCCTCCCTCCACAGCACTCTCTTCTCCCCCTTTGATAGAAGTAGCCTAGAAGCTTCAAGGTCACACACAGAGCAAAATACAAAATGGAGACAAGACTTAAAGGATGAGAATACCATATAGAGCCAGCTGGTAGTTAGGGAGTTAAATCTTGTCCTTGGTGTGCAATGAAAAGTAGAACCAAGTAGCTCCTCTAGTGCGGAGACTGAAAACACTTGGCATCTGCCCAGGTTTAGTTTATGGTAAAACATCTTTATTAAGAAATGGATTATAGACACAATATAAACTGCACACTGTATTTACATAACCTTTTATATTGTTTTACAATAGTGTTTCTATCTGAATTATTATACGACTGTTTTTATTTACATGATCAGAGCTAATGATCCCATATATGTTAGAGAATGCCTGGACAAAATGGCGCTTACAAGAAGTGAGTACAAAACACAAGAACCCACCATTTCAGAGTTGTCCTGATACATGCAGAAGTTTTTTATCATCAGTTAATTTTGCAGTTTTTCGAGGAGGGCTAGTAGACAAAAAACCTGTTTAGTACATGTGCCATCCATAAGATATAAAACCTTAACACACGATGGGAGGGGTGAGCTTCTGCTGAGGGCTGAACCAAGTGAGGTTAGCACAACAAACTCTGCAAAGACCTGGAGTTCCTGGCGCTGTTTCAGCCCTCAAAAGAGAGAACCCTTACATCCATTGATTGATGCGATAGAGGGCACTCATCCAGGAAAGTGGCAGCTTTGTTGTTGGCCTTTATATATATCTATTTCCCTGTTAGCTGGTAAAGGTTATTTACCCTTGCTCATTGTGCTGATATATAACCTGTTTTGTTACAGATGTTCGTTTTTGTTTTTTTTGTCAAAATCATTTTTATTAAAGGAACGTGTGAATACAAACACAGCAGCCCCTTAAAGAGGGCAACAATGAAAACAGAAAACAGGGACAGAATGCCAGACACGTCAAAAATCTGTTGTATAAACAGCCATGTAAGTGCTGTAACCGCACACACGCCTCCATTTTACAAAGTTTATACTGCAAAATTCCCCAATCACTCGCCCCATACACGCGCAAGCATACCCAGCCATACAATCCCCCATACGGTTCTCCCCCCAAGGGATATTGCACTGAGAGCGACCAGAGTTTGTACAGAATTCGACAGTTACTCAAAAGAGAGATATATTCCAGTCCAAGTGAACACTATGGCGCTAAGTTAGTTAAATGTCACTATCATTTCCATGTGGGACAATATCCAGTATTTAAGAGTTGAGTTTGTATATCCAGAGGTAGTAGAGCAAAACAGGCAGCCCAGCATGCACAATAGGAGGCATCCAAAGTGCGTACATTCGTAAGAGCATCCAATCGTTCCAATTGCATAGAAGACGCAAGTCTATAATACCAAGCCTGCAAGGCGGGCTGTGTCGTGGGCTCAATCCAAGAAGCCAGTATCGTTCGGCAGGCCAAGAGGATTGCGGTATGACCAAATCGATCAGCAGCAGCATTGTAGTGAGACATGTTGCCTCGCAGCCCAGACAGAAGCAGTCTGCCCGTCCGCGAGATGGTAGAAGTGAGGCATCGGGCTATATGAGCAAGAACACTGTCCCAGAACCCCTGAAGAGTAGGGCACTGAAACAACCTGTGAGCCAGCGTGCCAAGCCCGCCACCGCATTTAATGCACTGAGGTGAGGATAGGCGACCCATACGGTAGTGGCGAACATCATCACAGATGACATGACGTAAAATCCGGAATTGAAGTTCCCGCAGGGTAAGGTCCGGCACAGAACGAGACAGGGTTTTGAAACAAGTAAGTATGTCAGCAGGAGAGGTAGTCCACCCCCAAGCCTCCGTCCAATAACTTGCCATGGAACGAAGATGTTGAGGATCTCTCTATCTTTGCCCCAGAATGCTCCATCCCTTTATAGAGTTTTGAAGAAGAGCAGTATCGAAGAAACGTTGGGCGAAGTTGGACTCCCTGCGAAAGCTGTCCGCTGTCCCCTTAAACGACTGGAGGTAATGGCGGGTTTGTAGATATGCAAAGAAATGTTTAGACAGAAGTTCGTAGTTACAGATGTTCTTATAAGCATCAGTTTGTGCATATATTATACAGAAAAATATAGCTTTTCATATTTTCATGAAAGCCATAGTCCAGTGTCATTTTCTTAGTGTGTTTGTGTGAACCAGACTGCAAGACAAAACCCCCCATCCTTCCACCCACTACATTCTGTAGCTCCAGATTGGCCTTGGAGACCTTGGTTTGTAGTGCCTAAAAAGCTTCAGGTTGACCATTGACTGAGTTTGCCAGTCTCGGGCTCTTGGCAAAGGGTACGATTCTCATAGAGGATCCAGCTCTATTTTTTTATATTATGGCTTGTCTCTCTTGAAAGGACATGCTTGAGGAAGGAGGACTACGCTACATCTGTTATCTCTACTTTTCTCAATGTGTGGAGGACTTCCACCTCTCTGGCCTATATTTGAGTTTGATGAGTCTTTGAATCTTTCTGTTCAGATTGTAGAATTTCCCCCTAGTGAGAGGATATATCTTGTGTCCTGGTCTTTCTTTAGAAGGGTCAGGACAAGGGATTTGCTCTGAATTTCCATAAAGTACAGGTAGGGGCAGTTTCCTGCTATAGTCAAGCTGAATGGTATTTTGATTGCGGCTCATCCAGTTGTGTCCCTGTTTCTTCGAGCTGTTAAGAAACTGAGGACCCCTTTTAATCTTTAGTACCACAGTGGGACCTCAGTCTAGTTCTACAGGCTTTGTTTAACCTCTTTGATCCTCTCAAGTGAGCTTTGCTCAAGGATCTTTCTTGAAAACATGTTTTCTGGTTGCTGCTGCTCGGCTTGCTGCAATTCAGAGATCCAGGCTTTGTCTTATAGGGATCACGTTCTTGTTATTTCATCGGCTTCGGTGTCCTTTCATCTGGTTCCTTCCTTTATGCCATAAGTTTTGTCAGATTTTCATATTAATCGGTGGTTCTTCCAGCATTTTTTCTCAGGAAGAGCGTAGAGCATCATTGGTTCTATGCAGCTGCTTGATGTTTGCCAGGCGGTCATCAGATACCTTGAGACTACAAATTCCTTTCGTAAGTTTCCCAGGTTTCTTTTGTGGTGGTGGAGGGCCACTTAAAGAAGAGGTTGCTTCTAAGGCAGCTTTGGCTAGATGGACCAAGGAAGCCATTTCTTCAGTGTATTTGCTCAAGGGCTGGAGGGCCCTGGAGTTTGTCAGTGCTCATTCCACTAGAGCACAGTCTGTTTAGGGCAGCAGAGGCTGTAGAGGTGACTCCCGCTGACATTTATTTGCAAGGCGGCAGATTGGTTATCTTTGCGTTCTTTTTCAAAGCATTACAGATTGGACCTTCTGGCCAAAGAGGACGCAACTTTTGGACCTGGGGATCTTGAGGCGGCCCTTGCTTCCTCTCTCCCTAATTAATTGGGCTTTGGTACTTCTCATATGTAGACTGATCTGGACTGGTGTAGCAGGTTGAGATGGATGGAGAAATTTTTATCTGTTTAATTTCCTTTCCATGAATTCTACTATACTTATCCTGGTAAGTTGTGCCTCGTTTTGGTAGTGAACTTGGGTGTGTTGGATTTCTGTCTCGCTTGTGTTGAGCAGGGAGCAGTTCTCGTTCCTGTCCGTTCTTGAGTGTTTTTTCTTGTTGCAGTTTAAGAACAGGTGTTTTTTCCAAGGTAAGACCACTCCCTTATTCTGTTGGAAATGTAATGTTGTGATTGCAAGCTGTGGTTTATTACAGTGCTTTGTCAAGGGAATACTGACTCTTTCTATTATGCACCACCTATTAGTAATGGCTCCGAGGGAATAGAAGAATTGTGTGCTCTGCCTCCATCTTCTGGTAGATGGAAAAAGCCTACTGGTATGGACTGACCTGGATTGGTGTAGCAGGACTCATAGAAAGGAAATTTTAAAAGGTAAAAATTTCTCCATAATCCCTATTCCATTATAATATCTTTGAGCTTTAACATAAATTTATCACCATATAGCTTCATTATGTTAAAATAATACATTAATCCACAAAATAGTAGTATGAAGAAGGCTGATCAAAAACATTTCAATGAGGGAAATCCCTGTTAATTCCAATCAAGAAGTGGTGCAACAAGTCTCCAGTGAGTTGTACAAACATTCATTGCTTCATACAGCACATTTTTCAGCATTAAGGTCCCATAATAATTCCAACAAGTCACAATATAATCTGATGGTCCCCCAGCAGCAGAAATTCGAAGTTCTATAATGGAATTCAGTCAGTCAAGATGCAAACAGACTAGGTCCCCTGACATGGCCATGTTTCACCATGTGGTTTCATTGGGAGGGACATTACTATGCTTTTAAACACCATTCAAGAATATAAATTGCTTTCTGTAGTAAACATTTTTAAAAATCTAATTAAAAAAAATTATTTTAACTATTAAGTTTTTATCTATTCTGCTTTTTGTCTCCATCATGATGTGCTGCAGCCAGTCACTTATGATCTAGGTCATGATGTTTGCAGGATGTAAGAAGGAGGCTGAACTAGCTTTGATTTTAAACTCCCATCCCATTGAATTATGGCAGCAAGAAAACTGAAATAAATCCCTGTAGAGTGGACCAAACATAGTTTAACTTAGGCTGTCTAGTGATTTTAGTCTAATAAATGTCAGGCAGGCTTGAGAAATACTCGAGCTGTACGATAGCTCAAATCTGCAGTAGCAGAGCATAATGCAGGTTAGGACTAAAGTGTTTTAGAAGAATTGTGGTTTGTCAGAAATAGTGGGAGATCAAGACATGATGTAGTTGCATAGCAGTAGCTGAGCTGGGATATGTGTAAGGCATATAAAAATTGTTTGGTGGGGAATGATGTCGGTAATGGAGGAACAAGGCAGTTGTTCCTTAAGACTGAGATGCAGTCCCTAAATTCCGTGTGGAAGCATGCTATTGAATTGATGGGGTAATACAGGTCAAAATTCTGCGTAGGTCCCAATAAAGGAATAAGAGGGTACTATGGGATTAGGACTGAGATGCATTGGCATGTAAGTATAGTACTGGAATAATGTTCTTATAAGTCAAGGTTGAGCTGCATTAAAGATATTCTGGCTGGGGAATCTTATCTGACTTGTACTCATGCTGTGCTTCACTTTCACTGGTGCTAGTCAGTTACTTTCATGAACATTAAAGAGCCAAAAAGAAAAGGTTCTGATACATATGCTGTAAACTGAAGTGCCATGAGCTGTGAAGCCCTAGTACAGAAAATAGTGTAAAAATTGTATCTTCCATTTTTGAGATTTGTATATTCCTTAGCAAAGCAGGTTTTAGGAAACATAATTCTAGCTCAGATTTTGCACCTTTTTTGAACTTGTAAACTCTAGCAGAGATGATAGTTGATTGAAAGCCAATGACTGATTTTTACACACCATCTCACAGTGGTGCTGTAAAGTGAAATGCTGGAAATGGTTTTATTAGAGACTTCTTGCAGCTGCGGCTCACTCAGTGGGGCTTTTACTGGCTCTCTTCTTGCCAATTCTAGTACATTAAGAGATATCTGCATTAAAGATCCTTTGGAAAATTGAAGCTAGTAGCTGGTGTTGCAGAATTTTTTTAATCTAATTTGATTAAGAACCCTCCAAAAGATTCTTAATACGATTTCTTTTTACATCTTGAATATTTGTCTTTATGGAACTGAAGGCTCTGATTAGCCAGTGTAATATGATCAATTAAAGAAAAGAGGTATTTTTTTGAGCCGCAGAACTGGGAAGACTTTTTTTTTTTTTTTTTTTTTTTAAGATAATTCTAGGGATGTGCTTTTAGTTTCAATCTGAATGTAAAAATATGGCAAGTAAATGTTTTTGAGTCAACCGAACCAAATGGCTGCCATCCCCCCAAAAAATCCAACTCCTTTCGACTGTGGGGGAAGAAAAGCTGTGCATTTTATGGATTTGAATCAAGGTAGCGTGAAGCCAGTTGGAGATGGGATAAAAAAGGAGCAAAGCCATTCATGTTTCAGCACTTTTTCAACCAGTTTATCCCAGCTGGTAGCTGTATGTCATAACTTCATTTTTTTTTTTTTTAAGGTGAAAGTGAAACTAAGAGCACTGAGCAATCATGGTTTAGTTCAGTTATAGCTCTATTGGATCTTAGAGAGAGAAGGCAGAGATTGTGAGGCTCCTTGCTTCAAAGCTTGAAAACTTAGATTGAACAATAGATTAGAAAAATGACATTTTATGGGAGAAAGCAAAGTGTGGTGTTCACGCACTGATACCATGCCTAGCTGTGGTTTAGGGTGCTGCCTAGTAGCAGGAGAAAATTTGTACTCTGTGACGGTTACAGTGTGCATCATCAGGGTAAGATCACTACTACAGCTAACACACTGCCACTGTTGCTTGCAGTATGTGCACTGCAGTAAATTAGAAGCAGCCTCCCACTCTCTCTGTGTAAATCAGTGTAGCCGTGTATTGATTCTTGTGTGTGTGACACTTGCAGTAAGTTTGAATTATTTTCTTTGTGTACATAGTTATTCAGCAAGCATTATCAGTTAACTCATTGTGCTCTGTTTGTGGTACAAGTGATTAACTGGTCTATTGTCTGTCTGTGTACGCTAGGATATACAAACATTGTGGCACTAAAAGCAATTACCCACAAATGATCTTTTTAAATAAATTCCACCATGTCATTAGCATCAAGAGGCAAGCATGGCAGTGGGAGAAGGAGAGAAGTTTTTTTTTCTTCAGACAGACTGGGAGCCAGAACAAGTAGCGAGAGGCATAGGATTAAGGACCTGGAGCCCTTCTGTCATGCTCAGAAGGGATTTGTTTAAAGTGGAGAAACCAGTTAGTGAGGCATTTGACTGATGAGATGGAACAGCAGCTGCCTGCTCCTATACCCAGGTTAGCATGGTGCATGGGCAGGAAGAGTCAGATTCAGTAGAGTAGCAGTGGATGGAGGAGATCAGTTTATTTCTAGTAAGATAAGATGGAGTAGTTATTTTAGGTGGAAGAGGGGTGAAGTGGGTCATAGAAGGAATGTATTTTTTCCAGTTAGAGTGGGGCAGGGTAGGTTGGGGTATAGGAATATGATAGGAAAGTTTGAATGGAAGGGTTTTTGGTTAAGGTTGGCTTTATGAATAAGTTTATTGGGGTAGATTTTCAGAGGAGCGCAAACAGCCTACTTTTTTTTGCGCTCCAGGCGCAAACAAAAGTACGCTGGATTTTAGTAGATACGCGCGTAGTCGCGCGTATCGGCTAAAATCCTGGATCGGCGCGCGCAAGGCTATCTATTTCGTATAGCCTGCGCGCGCCGAGCCGCGCAGCCTACCCCCGTTCCCTCCTAGGCCGCTCCGAAATCGGAGCGGCCTAGAAGGGAACTTTTCCTTTGCCCTCCCCTCACCTTCCCCTCCCTTCCCCTACCTAACCCACCCGCCCGGCCCTGTCTAAACCCCCATCCTACCTTTGTCGGGGGATTTACGCCTCCCAGAGGGAGGCGTAAATCCCCGCGCGCCAGCGGGCCTCCTGCGCGCCGGTCCGCGACCTGGGGGCGGGTACGGAGGGCGCGGCCACGCCCCCGGGCCGTAGCCACGCCCCCGTACCCGCCCCCAAAATGCTGCCGACACTCCCCCGAAACGCCGCGACGACCGGGCCCGCCCCCCGACACGCCCCACTCGGAGAACCCCGGGACTTACGCGAGTCCCGGGGCTCTGCGCGCGCCGGGAGGCCTATGTAAAATAGGCTTCCCGGCGCGCAGGGCCCTGCTCGCGTAAATCCGCCGGGTTTTGGGCGGATTTACGCGAGCAGGGCTCTGAAAATCCACCCCATTTTTTTTTAATGATTTGTTGAGTCCGAGAAGCCAGATTTGCTGATAACCAAGTTTCAGTAATCAGTAAAGAGCGGGATAGCACTATCTCAGTTGTCCTTCAGGATATGAGATGATCCATTGGATATGGGGGGGGAGGAGTGGTGGTAGTTTTTATTACCATCTAGGTTAGGGTGGATTTTGGTATGTTTGGAATCTTTTCAAACTAATTGGATCATGGTGACTTATAGCCCACCAAGATAATCTTCTTGGGGACTTGGAGGGATTAGCAGCATTTATTGAGGTTCCCATTTCTATTTATTTATTTATTTAACATTTTTATATACCGGGATTCATGCAAAATTTGCATATAGTCTCGGTTTACATTGTAACTGAAAAACAAGCATGAAGAATGCAAATTACATAGAACAGGGCATTAAAACTTGGGACAGAATATGTGGGGAAAACTTGGAACATAATAGAGGAAGGAAAAAATGAAAATTTATCTTATTGTAATATGTGATATTTTAAGCTTGGTTTGAAAGTCTTTATATAGCCTAATGGCTAGTGTGGAGGTGTTGATGTATATTATTATCATGATTGATTTTTAGTAGTGGTTGATTTCAATGTGCATGTGGATAAAAGACTTTTTTTTTTTTTTTTTGGAATACAGAGTATTTCATGGTCAGACCACTCCCTGATAAGCTTTATGTGTTGTGATTTCTTAGGGAAAGCAGAGAGGGGAGCTAGAGAAAATGATCTGGGAAGTATTAGAGAGAATTCATGTGGATATATTTTGGGAGGAGGCAGAGAATAAATTAGTTGATGTGGTAGCTGATTATGTGGGAAGTTTAGTGGATGAGTGGTATAGGAATATTGTTCGAATGGTAGATGAAATTGCTCCTTGGAAAGAGCAAACCAAGAAGAGGATTAAGGGGGATACCATGGTTTTCAGAATCTTTAAGAAAGTTGAAGAGGGAAGTTGGAGAAGTCGCAGAATGTAGAAGAGAGTACTTATTCGCTGCCCATCTCCAACTCTTCCCTTGCTGCAGTTGTTTAGAGCAAAAAAGGAAGTATACTTAAATGCAATTAATGCATGGAATATGCCTATGGCGGTTTTTCGTATAGTGAATAATCTGTTTGGTAAGTTGTCTCCGAGGAGAAGAGAGAATTCAAGCTGTGAGGAATTTCAAGATATCTTTTGTGGGAAGATTAAGGGATTTCAAGATTTGGTTCAGTCCAAGATTCAGGGAATGAGTCTGGGATCTTCTGTTAAGGCAAAGTTGGTAGTGAGTGGGGCTCTTCTGGAAGATTTTGACTCCATTATCAGTAGAGATTTTGAGACAAACATTGAACAGGATTCTGAGTACTCTTTTGTTTTAGATCCATGTACAGCAGGCCTGGCGAAATTTCTCTCTGATTATAGGGATGACATTTTTAACTTGGGTAAACTCTTGTCTGAGTGAGGGGTTGTTACCAGGAAGTTTAATACATGCTATAGTAATTCCTATTTTGATCCCTTCCTTAGATGGGGAGGTTTGTAGGCAAATATTTCCTTTGCAGCAAAGGTAATAGAAAAGATGGTGACTGACCAGGTGATTTTTGTTTGTGGAAGATATTCAGACATTAGATGGGAGTCAAGCAGGATTCAGGAGAGATCTCAGTATGGAGATTGCTGCTTGCTCTGTCTGATATTCTGAGACAGACAGCTAGGTGGGACTGTGGCCCCTTATCTTGTTGGACCTGTCTTGTGCCTTTTGATTTGGTGCATCATGATAGTTTAGTTTTTATGTGTAAGGAAACTTGAGTTGGATGGAGAGATTTAGAGTTGGATTTTTCCTTTTTACAGAAGAGATAATTTGCAGTTAGAGTAGGGAACTCGTGCTTTATTTATTTTTTACTAGTTAGTGTAGCATCCCCCAAAGATCAATCCTCTTGGCATTACTGTTTATTATCTTTATGCATCCTCTGGGACAGGTGATTCGAGCTTTAGGATGAAGAGTTATATCTGTACAGATGATATACAGCTGGTGGTTTCTGTGAGGGGAGTAGGAGGGATGTCAGAAAAGGAGCTGAAAAACAGCTTGCAGGTTGGCAAGGAATCACTTGATGCGTATTAGAAAAAAATGGAAATTATAAGGATTGGTCCTCCTGATCTAGAGTTTCCCTTTTTGAAAATAGTGTTGAGGGGTAATGTGGAACTTTTCTTGGAGGTGACTAAAGATCAGGGAATGCAAGTGGATGCGCTGCTAAGTCTTGAGCATCATGTACTGTTAATGGCATGCTTTTTAAGCTCTAGATGTCGATAGGCTGCAGCCTTTTTTTGGACATATATTCAGTTAAGATGATGGCACATGCAATATTTATCTGTCCTGGATTATTGTAACAGTCTTATGGATGGGGCCTATCTGATAAGCTCACCCATAGGCTTCAGTTGTTCAGAACATTGCGGCCTGCGTGATTTAACGGAAGGCACACCAGGTAAGAGCATTCCCACTACTCCATAAGCAGCATTAGCTACCAATTAAGGCAGCGCGGAGTATAAAATGTTAGAATTAGTTCATCAAGTGATGAGAGGTAATACCCCAGATTATCTTTGGGGATAAATTTAAGATGGTACTGATTGGGATAGGCCCTAAACTTCAGCCAAACAGTATTACTTGAGATCCTATCTTTTTGGGAAGTGAAGAAAGCTCAGGAGAAGGCAAGAACTTTCTCTGTAATGGTTCCATCACTGTAGAATGCGCTTCCAGCAGATTTGAGGTTAAAAGTGGATCATACCTGGTTTCAGAAAATTTTTGAAGATTTGGGTTTTTCCAGATTATTAGACTGATAGATTAGAAATAAACTGAATATATTAGGAGTTAGGATGGGATGGGAGGAAGAGTAATGTATTAAGGATGGTGTTTTTATTCTGCTATTGGGGAAAGGATGGTTGAAAATTGGCCCAGTGGGGATTGGATTTCTTGATGTCACAAATATTTGTCTGTTATTGGTTTGCTAGGTTGTGTGTTTTGTTTTTTTTGTTTTTTTATATAATTTAACTTTTTATTTGGACAAACAATATACATGCCAGTAATTTTCATACAGCTACATCTCCACAGAGACAGTCAGATTATCCAAACATTTTTATACTCCCCTACCCCCTACCTAGTATACAGCAAATATCTTTTCTAGTATAGTTGTTGCAATGAAACAGCATACCCCACATGAACAGTAACAAAGTATGTAGATATGTAACATCTGCATTATACAGAAATAAAGTATAGTGCGCCTGACAGCTCTCTTGAACTCAAAATATGACAAACCATTGTCTCGGCTCGTTCTTAAAGTATATGATGTGATGAAAAAGTAAACTGACATGCCATTGATCAACCTGTGTACCAATTGACCTGAAGCCATTTGTCAAAGGGAGCCCAGATTTTCTCATATCTAGCTAAGGTATCTCTGAGAAATGCAGTGACTTTCTCCAGGTTATGCTTTTATGTTTTAGTTCATTGTACACTGTCTAGGTGATTTCTTGGGAAATCAGCAGAAAATAAATTTGGTAATAGGTTGGCAGCAGTAGTGGGAGAGTACTAGGAAGAGCATCAGCTAAAACCAACATACAGGTCAATTCAGTAAAGTGCGGCCGTGGTTACCCCGCTCCTAACCCGCTTTCTACTTACTTTCCGGCCGCGTTAGCCCTTCCTGCGATACACAATCCCCTTTAACCGATTCTTACCGCCTCTTTAAATCACCGGGTAACCCCTTCCGCCCGCAGCATGTATATTAGATGTAAACGATCGAATTAGCTATTCCCTCCCGTACAGTAACGCGTGCCCAGACTATCGCTTTTTTACCCTGCCGTTTTGCCGCGCGTTTAACCTGCTAACTTACTGCCTACCCTTACCCCTGCGTTAGAGGCAGGGGTAAGGGTAGGCAGCAAATTTACCCCCAGCCCCCGCTCACCTGCCCTGGCCGCGTCAATGGGTGCTGGTCTCCGGGGCAGCGCCAGTCCTCTTTCCCCCCTCCTCCCGAAGCAACGAAAGTGGAAAAAATCGAAAAAGCCAAAAAAAAAAAGTAGCAACGAAGTGGACGGTTCTCCTACGCTCGGGATTGCCAGTCCTCTCTCCCCTCCTCCCGAAGCAAGGTGCGAAAAGCAGCCTTGCTTCGGGAGGAGGGGAGCGAGGACTGGCAGTGTAAAGCAACGACTTACTTTTTTCATAGCCCTCTTCTGGAGACTGACATCGGCGGAGATGGATCGCGGCTCCCCTGCCTCCCAGAGGCGAAGATGGATGCCTCCACGGGCGAAAGCGGCCCCTGTGCGTGCAATTGGGCCGCTCAAGGCATGACGTCACGACATGTCAACGCCTGCATTGCCTCCTACCCTACTTTATGTGACCCAGTACAACCAGAACTTGTGGAAGCAAGTCCAGGAACTGTTGGAGCACCTGTCTCAACAGTAGCAGGACGCTTTTGCGGCGGTGGTCAGCAGGGTCCGGAGGCGGGTAAACATGAGGTGAGAACTACCTTCAATGTTTTTGAGATGGCGGCCAGAGTGGCTGCAGTGGGCATTGGCACCCTCAGGATGGCCTGGCTCCGTGCCTTGGACCTTTGACCGGAAGTCCAGGAGAAACTGGCAGATTGCCCTGCACGCGGGAGAATCTTTTCAGAGATAAGGTTAGGGATGTGGTGGCCCAGTTGAAGGACCACTATGAAACCCTTCAGCACCTTTCGGCCAGTACTTCTGACCCGCCATCCTCTGACAGAAAATCTTCGCGACAGGGCTCTAGGAAGTCCTTTTATTGCCAGAGGAAATATTACCTTCCTGCCTCAAGGGAATGCATGCCACGTGCGGCTGCCTGGGATCATTCCAGGCAACAAAGCCCCAGAACCCAGCCAGCCCTCCAGCAGAGCACCACTATGGGATTTTGACTGGGAGTGGGGGAGCATAAGCCAGACAGCCATACTCTGCGCCCTGCCCTCCAGTTGGGGGGGCAGGCTGTGACTTTTTGCAGGTCATTGGCCCCATGTTACCTGAGACCAGTGGATTCTCCCCATTGTTCACCAAGGATACCTGCTAAACTTCAGGGATACCCCTCCCTGCCCCCACCATGTCCATTGTGGGCCTCGTGTGCTCTTCAGAAAATACTTTTGACAGAGCTCTCTACCCTTATAATGGCAGAGGGTGAGCCTGTTCCTCTGCACCAGTGGGGACTGGGTTTCTACTCTCTGTATTTCCTGATACCAAAGACAACAGGGGGCCTCTACCCTATTCTCATCCTAAGAGCCTTGAATAAGTTTCTTCAAAGAGAAAAGTTTAAGATCTCTTTGAGCATCCTCATCCCACTCCTGCAAAGAGAAGACTGGCTGTGCTCCCTCGTCTTGAAAGTCGCTTACGCCCACAGTGAGATCTTCCCTGGTCACAGGAAATATCTCTGGTTCGCTATGGGCAGGGAATACTTCCAGTACAGAGTGTTTCCTTTCGGCCTTGCATCAGCCCCTTGGGTTTTCACCAAGTGCCTGGCAGTTGGGGCGCACCTCCGTGGTCCAAGGGAGTTCATGTGTTCCCCTACCTTGATGACTGGCTGGACGAAAGCGCCACTCAGCATTGGGGTGCTGCAGTATCTGGGGTTTGTCATCAATTACCCTAAGTCCCATCTCATCCCAACGCCATGAGTGGGATTCATCGGGGCCAGACTGGACACAGTTTGAGCCAGGGCGTTTCTGCCCCATGATCGAACACTTGCTCTGTTGTCCCTTGAGGTTGGTCTGTCGATGCCAGCAGGTTTTGGCTCGCCTCTTGCTGCTTCTGTGCATGTGCAGAGCGCAGTGTGCGCAAGTGACCCATTACCTCAGTGCGTGTGTCCGCATTACGCGGCCTCACCAAGTCTCCCTGTCTTGGTGGGAGGACCTGTCCTGTCCTATCTGGAGTAGGGAGTCCCATTTGAAGTTCCCCCGCCCCAGGTTATACTAACCACTGATGCATCCCCCCTGGGTTGGGGGGCGCATTTGGACAGCCTCCATATGTAAGGTCACTGGTCTGCTCAAGAATCTCAATGCCAGATCAACTTTCTGGAGCTTTGGGCGATCTGCTGTGCTCTCTTTGGGTGTTTTGGGATTGCTTGTTTCTTAAATCAGTCCTGATGCCAACAGACAATCAGATGGCGATGTGGTACATAAAGAGGGGGGCAAAGGCTTGCTCCTGCTTTGTCAAGAGGCGGTGCAGATATGGGCCTGGGCGCTCTCACAAGGTATGCTCCTACGAGCAGTGCACCTAGCAGGGACAGAGAATGTGATTGTGGACCACCTAAGCCGTGTGTTCCGATGGCACGAGTGGGCTCTGGATCCAACAGCGGACTGGATCTTCCACCTGTGGGGAACCCTGGACATGGACCTCTTTGCCTCCCCTTGCAACAGCAAAGTGAGCCACTTCTGTTCCCCATTCAGGGCAGACGGACTACCAGCCTTGGATGCCTTTGCCTGCCATTGGGGCAAGGGTCTTCTGTATGTGTATCTTCCGCTAGTAATGAAGACTCTCTTGAAGCTCCAGCAGGACAAGGGGACCACATGTTATAGAATGGACGCACGTGTATATTTAAAAATCTACCCTTTAATTAACCATTAATTTTTTTTACCTCTGTATACTGCTTTTAATTCACTGACTAGGCAGTATAACAGTATTTAAAAATACTTCAAGTAAGATAAAAATAAAACTAAATATTGAGGATCCTATTTGCAATGCAAATTATTGTGCATTTTTATTTTGATGCTGGTGAGGGGATCTTATTCTTGTAGACTTCTGCTTGACTCTTCTATAATAGTTTTTTCTCCTCTGTGGTAGAGCAGCAAATATATGTTGAGGTTTTACTTTGTTAGTTCAATGTGCATATCTTTGCTGCTTTACCATGGTTGTAAACAAATTTAGTCATTTCCATTTTCCAATCCTTATGTCCCTGAAATATGATCCTCATCAAGTGATAACTTTTGGTACACATTGTCTGGATTACATACATACTAGAATGTAGGTTTTGTGATGGAGAGCCTTATGTGTGTGTCTGGTAAATATCCTTATCGTTCATATTGAGCAAACAAGAGTGTTCAGTTGATGATAAAACAAAATAAATGTTTCTGTGTTTAATTTTACACTTCAGGAAAGCTGTCTGTTCCTCTATCATGTTGTTGTTTTCATCTCCTGCTACTGTTTTAGGTGAGCAAAACTTGGAAAGTTCTTGCAGAAGATGAAGTACTTTGGTACCGGGTGTGCCAACAGGAGGGATACTTGCGTGATGCCATTATCTCAGATTATCCTTGCTGGAAGCATGTGCTTCAGGACTGCCGGGTAAAAGAGAACACTTTACGAACAAACTGGAAGGTAAAGCACAGTTGAATGGACCTATATCGTGTGTTAGAAAAATATTAACCCTATTTTTCTGTCTTATACTTTGACATATCTGTACATGTCATTGATGCTTTTTGAGTTAATATTCTTTCTACTCTGGACATTCAGTTTTCAATTTATTTGGTTTATATTCTGCCTTTCAGATACTTCATAGTGGATAAGATTCAGGTACCATAGGTATTTCTATATTCCCAGAGGGTTCACTATCTAAGTGCATGATTTACAAAGGCTTTCTCCCATTCTGTGTCTATGGGAAAAAAATGCTTAGGAAATGAGTACCTAAATTTATACCTGAGACTCTCTGGAGGATGAAGTGATTTGCCCAAGGTCACAAAGAGCAGGACATCTTTCTGTTCCACACATTTTGCTTTCATTGGTTACACCAACTTATATACTATTACTAAGCATTTATGTAGTGCTACAAGGTTTAGATAGCACTGTACAGACATAAAAGTGAATTCCTGCTCTGTGGATAGATGAGTATTGAGGACTTCGGTGAGTGGTTTATGCTCAATAATCATTGCTACAAATTATTAAAATACTAGATTGATTTAAATTCAAAACACCAAAAGCTTCCATGATGACTTAACTTGGCCTACTAAATTTTACTAATATAAAGGCACAAATCTGGATGTACTATTTTATATATATATATATATATATATATATATATATATATATATATATATATATATATATATATATATATATATATATATAAAAGAAAGAACCAATGAATTGACCAAAATTTGAATGTGTAAGAGACTAGCTTGTTAAATCAAAATTCAAAAACGCTTGATTGATTGGTAAGATGTTCAATCAAGGAGTCTTGTCTTACACGAATGTCATAAAAAGATAATCCAATCCACACTAGCTTTTAAACCCAAGGTTCCATTGTACTGCGTTCGTATAGCCATTTTTGCTCAAACTGATACAATAATTTTTCTCTGTCACCACCTCTGATTAAGAGGGATGTGATCAACAACAAAACATCTCAAAGGTGTGGTGTGGTGTTAAAGGTGCATCTAACTTGTTTTTTTAAGCAACTTCTGTGCTCGTAGAAATGGGTCCCTAACTTTCTTTTAGTTTTGCCTACGTAAACCATATCATATGGACAAATGATCACATATATGACGAACATAGAATAACATGAAGTATAAAACCATAGCTTGTTCTCTTGAAGTCACTGGATGAACAAACACTTTTAATTGTGTAAATTGTTTAATTATGTGTCAATGTCCATTTGTGATGGCCAATTTTTTTTTTTTATTCCTGACAATGTTCAAAATGATTTTTCAATTACTGATGATAAAGGAGGAGACACACACTCATATTTTTAGAATGAGAATAGGTCATTCTTTCTTTATTTTCAAAACACGGACGTAAAGAAACAATTTCCTAATGTCGACAAATACATTTATTAATCATTTGATATTGAATACTGTATAACACATCACTGTTACGTAGCGGGGTGTTTAGTGTGCCCATGGGCCTCAGCCCGGCCCCAGATGGCTCCAGGACCGAACCGAGGGGTGACAGCGTGTTCCGCTATGGCAGACGGTCTGACCCTTTGCCAGGCCTGCAAGCTCCCAAGGCCAACAACAGAATGATGTTGGAATGTGAATGGTCCTCCGACCATTCCGAGCCCTTTTGGACCTGCCGCTTAAATCGGCATGGAGCAGCAGGCCTGGCCTGAGGTCGAGGGCAGACGGGCCTTGACACGAAGACATAGCAGACTAGGATTGATGCGACGGCATCACAAACATGACGAGGAACTTGAAATCCAAACAAGACAAGACGCAAGGCAGGAGGACATTGGCACTGTCTTTCAGGGCGCCCTACACAGCCCGAGGAGGCTGGTCCCGGACCACGCTGGGAGCAGGACAAGCGCAGGAAGGATCCAATCGAGGTGGGACTCCGGAGCCGATGTCATCCGAAGCACCAACACCTCTGGCAGGACAAGACTGCTCAGGAGCTCAGGACACCAGTCCACCTGCAGGCCTCTTCAACCCGGGAAAGACGTCGTCCGAGGGAGCAGGACCAAAAGGCTCAGGAGCACAGACGTGAACACCAAAGAGGGCAGGACACCTGGACGAGGACCTCAGGCACGAAGACATAGCATGAAGACATAACTTGACATGGCGAGACGAAACGAAGAGGAGCTCCACAAAGAAGACCTGACTGAGTTCTGGCAGGCAAGAGCCTCCAGAGTGAGGTAACGCCGATACAAGGCAAGACATACTGTGAAGACAGCCCTTTTATAGGGCTAGGCAGGAAATCCATCCTTAGGTGGAGCCAGCACACTTCCTGCATCTGGCCCTATAAATGACATGAAGAGACGCTCGCTGGCGCCTAAGGGAAGCAGTAGGAGAGCTGTGCAGGACTGCAGACAGCGGCCTGCACAGACGTACAGCGTGAGAGATGCAGGGCTGGGCCTGAGGAGCAGGCCTGATGACGGCAGCGGCTCCAGCCAGTGCGGGAGGCTCCGGGGGCGGCTCCAGCTGCCACTCCATCCCGGGGATGCGGCCTCTGTGCCGCGAAGACCACAATGACGTCTGGAGCGGCATTGGCTGCGAAGAGGAAGACAGACAAGTCCGCGGCTCCGACAGCGGCGAAGGGCGGCTTGATGGGCGGCCTCTGGGCCGCAGGAAGTGGGCAGGCCCGACGGCGGCGTCCATGCCGCGTCGGGTGAAGCAGCAAACAGCAACGGGTGAGTGCCTGCTCGCGGGGAGACCCGCGGGCAGGGTTCATAACTGTATCTGAAATTTTCTTCATTAGTGGAGTTAACAACACTGATCTGTCACTAAATAATGCTCTCTTATAAGCTGCTTTTACACAGGCATAGGGATAACCCCTAGCTATTAATTTCTCACTTCACTCATGATTCTTTCTTATTGTTTATAAATACATCTTAAGAATTGTGGAAAAGGCAAACTTTTTTTCAAAGGCAATGGATGCAAACTCGAAAAATAAAAAAAATAAAAAATTCAGTAGGCTAATGATAAACCTTTAGTCATAGAATCTCCTTCTAATGTTTTGGTCACAAAGATGTCTAAAAATGAAATGCTAGAAAAATTATAGTTGAGAGTGAATAGAGTGTTCTTATTACAGTTATTGAATCATTTATGAAAACTCAGTTCTGTCACTGTACCTGCCAGTATAAAAATAAATAAAATCTGTAAAACATTTCCAAAAACACATATGATTAATGAAAGGTGAACCCAGCTGGCTTCATATTGGGCCATGTATAAATGAAGGTGCACATTGCTGTTCCAGAAACTTGTTGGTAATAAGTAACCTGAAAAAGAAAATAGTTCCTCTAAAGGGTTACAGATGCAATCTGTACTTTGAATTCTGATGGAACTTGGTGCAGGCTTTGAGCATATTACAACTTTTATAATCAAGGCACTCTCTTGTGGAATAGATGTATATAAAGAATTTACATCCAGTGTCTTGAAGATCGATGATTGTATTGGCTCATCAATGCTATGCAATAAAAGTTGGGAAAAAAAAAATAAAATTGGCTTATTTGCTTTCAATGAAAATTCAAATGTAAAACTTCATCCATAACACATACCTGGGTTCCAGACATTGCATGCTCATTACCAGATAGTAATTTTAGTGCACCAAAAATGTGCGCTAACGCCGTAATATCTTATTACTTTGGCCTCCTAGGAAGATGAAGGTCAGCCACCTTTTGAGGTGGAATTGGTTTATCTGCACAGTGAACAACAGTCTTGCATGGAGCAGGTAAATTGAGCACACAGGATGATTTTGTCTTGTCAAAAATTACAGAGTGAGTGACAGAGATATGATTAATACTTCCTAAGTGAGTTTCGAGTTCTTCATTTGTCTCATGGTCAGAATAAGGGTAGATTACCGGAGTCTACGTACATGTATACTGCTTTAGAACTACTTTATCTGTTTAAAGGATTTATGGTAGAGAGAGCGACATTTCTTGCTTAGCAAGGTTGTTCTAGATTGATAAACAAGACAGGTGTTAGTGTAATTGGTTTGCAGTTTTTACTTGCCAGCAGTGAATTTGTGAACCTGTTTTTTTTTTTGGTTTTTTTCCCCCAGTAGTTTCTTAATCTGATTAGTGACAGATGCTATTTATTTGTCTGAAAACTGACTTTAGCTCACTGAACAAAAGTAGCATTGCTCTCAAGGGGCTGCGGATTACGGATTCTTCAGGGCTTTGTTAGTGTGCCTGTGCGTGTCTCATACTGATTCTGGAACCATGATGGCCACTACTCATAATTAGGGATATGCATTTTTGTTCGTTTTGTTTCGTTTTAGTGCATATTATTTCAAAATTTAATGCATGCTAAAACAAAGCAAACAAAAAAAAAAAGAAACATTTTTCCCTGTACAGCCCTATTCATAACCTGCTAAGTTCTGTTTTTCTAGGGTACTGACCTGTAAAATGTGGAACAGAGAGAAAAAAAGAGTAAAGGAATTAAAATCATATGCTTATTGTTAATCAGTTAACAGTAAGTGTCTTTTTCTTTTACCTCTATTTTCTGATTAAAATTCTGGTTGGCAAGAAGTTATGGGTATGAAAATGGGACAGCAACCAACTTCAAATGAGTACAAGAGATATAACACAAAGGGACTTGTAATGAGACACTGCTAGGAAGAATGGATGATTAAGAGAAGCTTTCTCATTTTACCTGACAATAGACAGTCATTATAGTGGCATGTCTCTATACTGTAAAAAAAACAATGTTAGGGGCTCTGATGAGCATTGTGGTGCCTCTGATGCATTCATACAGCAATGCCAGTGCTGTATGAATGCCAGAGATTCTCTTACACCCCCCCCCCCCCCCCCCCAACAGCTCTCCACTTATAGGTTACAGTGGAAGGGGTTCAATGTAGAGGGGAATGGGAGAGCAAAGGAGTTGGGGCCTGTAAGGATAGAGCGAAAGGGGTCTGAGCCTGTCCCTCCGCCACCAGAGAAGGGGGGAGGGAGTTGGGATGGCAGGACCATTACGCCTCACGAGATCCCCCTCGGCTACCGCTGCAGCTCCTGCCACCGCCTCTGGCCCTTTGTGTGCTGGGGTGGGGGGGGGGAGCGGAGCAGAGCAAAGACGTAGGAGGAGAGGGGACACAAAATCTCGCCCGTTTTAACGGGCTTACTGGCTTGGACTAAATATTTTACGATTCCATTTCAATGTTTCTGATTGCATTGTTAAATTGAATTTTCATAGATTTCGATTTATTTTCATTTCGATTTAATTATTTCGTGTGACATTGCGTTGGAATTGAGCTGTGTCGCTTACCATACCGTTCATTTAGTGCGTATAGTTTGTTTTTTCTTTTTTCATTTCTAGAATTATGCGGTTTACATCTAGACACGGATTGCTTCTCACATGGACAATTACCGTATTTTTTTGCTCCATAAGAAGCACTTTTTCCCCCCAAAAGTGGGGGGAAAATGTCTGTGTCTCTTATGGAGCGAATATAAAAAAAAAAATAAAATAAAAATCTACCCCCCCTCCCCGACCTGCAAATTAATTTACTACACCCCCCAAGACCTGCCAAAAGTCCCTGGTGGTCCAGCGGGGGTCCGGGAGCGATCTCCTGGATTTGGGCCGTCGGCTGCCATTAATCAAAATGGCGCCGACGGCCCTTTGCCCTTACTATGTCACTGGGGTCGACCAATGGCAGCGGTAGCCCCTGTGACATAGTAAGGGCAAAGGGCCCTCTGCACCATTTTGATTACTGGCAGCCAACGGCCCAAGTCCAGGAGATCGCTCCTGGACCCCCGCTGAACCACCAGGGACTTTTGGCAGGTCTTGGAGGGTGGGGGGTGTTAATTAATTTAAAGGGTTGGGATGGGTTTTTTTTTTTGGGGGTGGGTCCCACAGAAATAGAAAGACAAAAGTTTTCTGATCTGGGAAACGGACTGAAATGGCCCTCCCCAGACCCGAAAACAAAATGGGGAGAAAAAAAAATGTTATGCACTCCCCTAATTTGCTCCATAAGATGCACAGACGCCAGGGGACAGAGCCGGTTTAGCACAAATTTTTTTTTTTTTTTAATTTTCCCCCTCTGAATCATAGGTGCGTCTTATGGAGCGAAAAATACGGTATATGTTGCGTGTTGTAGAGTCGGCAAACCAGACTATCTCTATATCTGCACAGATACAATCTCCCCCCCCCCCCCCCCCCCAAAATATTATAACATTCCCTCACCAAAACCATCTGGGCCCAGTGTACTCAATTTCGGAAGCCTAATAACCTCATGAATTTCCACCTCTTGAATAGGAGCCTCTAGACCCATTTTATCTATTGAGACAACTTTGGGAATTCCAAGCCCTGAAAAAAGGACAGCTGGGTATCCACCAAATGTTGTGCACTCGTATAGAGCTATTCATAAAGATTTAAATCCTGCCAGATTGGCAAGTGTATCTTTACATTGCTGACCTTGATAGGATAATAGATTAATAAATGTATTAGCCTTAGCATTATGCACTAAATTAGCCAACTGCCTTCCCGTCTTACTTTCCCACTGAAACAGTTTATACTGAAAAAACAAAAGATTTTGCTTAACTTTAGATTCTAGAAACACATTCAAGTCTCTATGCACCCTATATAACTGCTGCTTAATAGTTCGAGTCGTTTGCTGAATATGAACAGATTTAAGCCCCAATAACTGTTTTGAGAGTTCTAATATCCACTTGACTCTTTCCTTCTTTTTTTTTTCACCTGATATGCAATTATCTGCCCCCGCAGGACCACCTTTACTGCATTCTAAAATAAAACAGGACTGATGTCCTCTGAGTAATTAAACCCTCTGCTCTCCTTCCACTGCCCCCTCAAGAAGGTGGCAAATTCTTTGTAAAAATATCATCAAACATTTTCCACAGAGGTGGAGTCCCCACCCCTCTCAGAAAAGAGAAATTTAGCTGTTACCGTAGAATGATCTGAGAATGGGACTTCCACCATGTCACATGATTGCAGTTTATCAAACCCCGTTTCAGTGAACAACAAATAATTCAGCCTAGAATATACATTATGAGATTGCGAGTAAAAAAGTCTTTATCTTCTAGATGTAACATGCGCAGAACATCAATAAGCGTAATTCCTGGCATAAAAAACCTATTCCTATATCAGATTTTTTAATAGCTGGTTGACAGTCTAAGGAGTTACTAACGATGGTAAAATCATTCCCCATATACACCAAACATCCCTGGAAGAAAAACAAAATGGTGATTAAGGAAGAGGAAAAACTTATGAACATACACATTCAGTGCATACACATTTACTAATAGTACTCTTTTCCCATACAAAGTCCCAGCTAGAACTATATACCTACCCCCCAAATCTTTAATCTGATGGTCTAGCACAAAAGGAAGGTTTTTATGAATTAGAATAGCCACCCCCCTTTGTCTAGCAGAAAACAAAGCAAAGTAACACTGTCCCACCCACTCTCTTCTCAGTTTGACATGTTCACTATCTTCCAAGTGGGTCTCCTGCAAAAAAGCGATATGTTTTACACTTTTAAAATTCCATAAGGACCTTCTTCCTCTTAATTGGCGAATGCAGTACATTAATATTTAAAGAGCTTATATTAACCTCAGCCAGAGTGCAAAAAAGAACATCTCCATTTACAACGAATATTAGCTCTTGTTGGGAGGACTCCCCAGGCTTAAGTCCCCGTCCCCCCCCCCTCATTGGGCAGCAAAAGAAGTAATCTCCACACAGACAGTACATTTGGGAATTCAAGAAGACAATAGCATAGTCAGATCTGTACACCACTCAGCTCATCAATCCCCTTTAGAACACCATTTTCATACTTTCCAACATTCAACCCCATTCATACACACTCTCACACCCTCAGCTAGCCACAATACCCAAAGAATTCCCCACCACCCCCCAAATCAACTTCATAGCAACAATCTCTGACTTCCAGGATGAACAGACATCTGTGTACTCCAGCACTGAGGTGGACTCTCTTTCCTCCACGCCAGACACAGCCCTGTCTGTCCAACTCTCGAAGTCTCCCAAGATCAATGGCGAGTTGTTGGGAGCTGTAACCTCCACAATCTGGATACTCTAAATATTTTTTTGTGTCTCCAGCTTATACAATCTCCAGCGGAGCACTGTAGCCACGAAGAGGAGCGGACTATCGGCCATATCGCTTGCATTCTAGTCCCCAGGAAAGCACTAGGGGAAAAGCAGCAAATTCCCTAATGTCTTGGAAGAATATTGTACTATCAAACAGCAAATACTTTCCAGCACAGCTCTGCACATCTGAGTTCTCAATCGCTATTGCTTATAGATAACTTTGTCCCTTATGAGCGATCATAACAGCACGCTCTTGTGCAACACTTATCACTGTGCAGAACAAACTTTAAAAAATAAAAAGAAAGAGGACCCAGAACTAAACACTGCAGCACAATGGCTAGAATATGCAAATTTAGCTGCACTTAGCGTTATCACTTTCCAAATGTGGAACACTAAACAAAATGGGTGTTAGCTTAAAGTCATAAGATCCTCAGCCCAGCTGCTCAACATAGCTTTGGCCTCCAGTCCAATAGCAAGCAAATGAGTTTCCCCACTGCAGCAGAAAAGCCTTTGGATTTAAATCAAGGAGGTTTGCCATAATGGTATGAGCAAAAGGCCCTAGATCTCTTCTTCTGCAAAGCTGCTCGATTTACCTTCTACATTTGTCTGAGTCTGGTGTCAAGATGAACTCTGTTAGGATCCACCTTGGTGCAATTGGCGCTCTTCATCTCCATGTAGAAAGTAACCTCATCTCTGTACAGCTTTTGGTTGTGTGGATTATGCGGGGTCTGTTTCATTTGAAGCCTTCCATCTGGCCTCCCACTGAGTCTTGGGACCTGAATCTGGTTTTGTCCCAGCTGATGAAAGCTCCCTTTGAACCATTGCATTCCTGTGATCTGAAGAACCTTACGTGGAAGTTTGTGTGTTTGGTGGTGGTCACTTGGATGCATGGGGACAGTGAGCTTCAGGCTTTAGTAACTTATCTACCTTATATTAAGTTTTGTCATGATAGGGTGCTCCTTGGAAGAGAAGTCCATTAACTGCTATTAACTGCTATTAATCAAGTTTACTTAGGGAATAGTCACTGCTATTAATTGCATCAGTAGCATGGGAACTTCTAGGTGTCT
The DNA here is from genome assembly GCF_901001135.1 of Rhinatrema bivittatum. Taxonomy (NCBI): domain Eukaryota; kingdom Metazoa; phylum Chordata; class Amphibia; order Gymnophiona; family Rhinatrematidae; genus Rhinatrema; species Rhinatrema bivittatum. Next base: position 60,028,071 of record NC_042625.1, on the reverse strand, counting down.
GGGTAATTGCCAGGTTCTTGTGGCCTGGTTTGGCCTCTGTTGGAAACAGGATGCTGGGCTTGATGGACCCTTGGTCTGACCCAGCATGGCAATTTCTTATGTTCTTATGTTCATCCTAAGTTTCTGCCTAAGGTGGTATTGGAATTTTCATCTTAATCGGTCGGTTCTTTCCAACATTTTTCCCAGGCCGCATGTCAACTTAGATGAAGAAGCACTGCACAGTTTTTCTTGGCCTTCTACCTGGAAAAGACTGAAGCTCTTAAAGTCCACCCAACTCTTTGGCAATAACAATCCCCATCTAAGGAAACAAACAGATGATTTTAACTGGCTAGAAGATTGCATCTCCTTCTGTTATGCCGAGGTGGATTTGAATCTGGCAGCTTATGTCAAGGCTCACTCTGATAAAGCCATGGCAGCATCAGTGGCTTTGTGGGAGACAGTGATTGGGGAAGGAGAAGGGGGGAATAGGGACATGTCTGACATAATCAGCAGTATCTGAGGGATAAAGAAAGTATCATCGATACTAGCTAGAAACATTGCACTAACCTGCTAGCTTTCCCAACTGTTTTGACACACTGCTTAAAGGTTATACATGCTGAATATCCACCCAGGTCTAGTGGCTGCTAGTTCTTCACCTCCAAATATATACTGGCCTTTGGATTTCTGCATCTCACGTGCCACAGAGATCTTGAACGTAAAAGCATTGCTACCCTCGTTGTAATAGAATGCCATGAGACAGTTTTTCATATGTACAGTGTTACAATTTGCATTACTACAATTTAAAAATATGTTTATGTACTGCACATATGTAAAATGAGGACCAGAAGTCATGTAAGATCTTTGACTGAATATGCCAGCAGTATTTGCTATACATAATAGGATGTTAATGTTAGAAAAATACTGTAAAAACTAGATGCAGGTTTGTTTGAAGCCTCACTTCACCATTAGTTTCCACTATAAAAGTTAAAATTCATTCTGTGAAAAAGCAGAAGATCTTTGGGGTAAACACAGAAGGATGCAGAGAAAGAAGTGTCTGCAATGTGGTACTGTGAGGTGCCCCTAATAACTCAACATGTTGCTTGTGTGTTTATGCAGAACCGAATTGGTGCTGTGAGCCAGCTGCAGTATGAATTGGGGAAAGTTCTCTGTGATGTCCATTCTTTTGATGGCGTTGTTATTGCTGGGTAAGTAATGTGGCATAAGTAACACTTTTTTTTTTTTATTGTGACCTTGTTTGGATGCAGCAGCTTGCTGTAAGGCATGTGTGCATCGTGCTTTTAATATAATTACATGATAGAGAAATGTGTTAATGCAAAGTTACTGTTTCTCTTGTCTATTTACAGTTCGTTTAGCTTTTCAGTGATGGGAGTCAATAGATTGTAGATCAGTTGCTTGATAAATTACAGGATGTTGCCTCTCCGGAGTTTTTTCTTTTTGGTTTGTGCAGGGCTTCCCAAACCTGTTCTGGTTTTCCCAAAGCCAGTATGAAAATGTATTTCATAAATATTCATGATGGATTTTCTGAAAAGTTGATTGGCATCACCAGGACAGAGTCTCCAAATGAATTTTTGTTATACAAATACTGTGATAGGAATGAATTTCTTTCTTATACACTGGTAGTGATATCAGCTGAAGACTCAAGTTAAATCCTTGAGCTTAAATCCTACTTGTTGGCCTGCTTGAAGTAGAGGCTGCTGCTTAACTGGTATACTTGACTCCAGGGATAGTTGACTAGACCAGTGATTTTCAACCTTTTTTTCTATCAGGACACATCTGATGCATGACACTCTGAAAACATGGGGGTAAATGTAAACATATTCTGCATCTACAGGAATCTCCCACCCTCCAACAGTGGGTGCAGAGCAGAATGAGAATATTTCCCCATACAACTCGCAATACCAAAAAAAAAAACCCTCTGATTTTGGTGTCATCTTATTTTTATTTATTTATTTAAAACTTTTTTTTTTTTTTTTTTGTTGAAACCAGAGAGAATATTGAACAATGGCAAGTGATGAACATGATAAAATAGAAAAGTCATCATTAAAGACAGGACTGAGTGTAAAAATGACAATCGTCTCTTGGGTTTCATTTTCTAATAAGTTAATATGCATCTCTTCCTCCCCCCCCCCCACACACACACACACACATCACACACCATACATAGGCACATTCATTCTGGGCTGAGATAATAGAACTTTTTTTTTTTTTTTTTTTTTTTTAATGAACTGGTAACTTTCTTCCACATGAGAAAGTAGTCCTTCAACAGTAGCAGGCGCTTAAGGTGCTTTATTGACTTTTGTCGTAGTAATTCCAGCTGGACTTGTTGCATAGACAGTCACCAGTTATAGACCAAAGGCAGAGAGTCTGAATTCCACTGAAGTAGGATCTGTTTCTTAGCCAGTGTCAATGCAATAGAGGGGAATTGTCCACACCCTCTAGGGAGTGCAGCACCATCGCTGGGCAGATGTAAATAAAATAAAGCCCCCGACCAGGAAACTGGTCTACCAAGTATTTTTTCTACAAGTCCCTGGATTTGTGTCCAGTAACTATTCAACTTGGGACAGCCGGTAAACATGTGACAGTCCCCACATGAACATTACATTTAAGACAGTGATCCAAGTCCCAAAGTTGCATGTGTTATAGACAAATTATGTAGCAATTTGAATTTAATCTCTCGCATAGCTGCTGATGGCAGTTGCCGCCAAATTCCTAAAAAGGCTCTCTTTAATATTTCAACTGAGATGGGTTCTTCTGGATCGGTCTTCTACCCGTCGGTCAGGCAAATAAGATGTGGGTCAGGGAGAGTGGGCTTCAGTTGCATGATCTAGACTGCAATTTTATTAAACTTTGGAGGGGTGTCAAAAAAGGAGTCTTCCGCATCAGTCATAGATAATGAGCTCAACTCACCCTTGCAGATTTGAGAGCAATAGTGATGACCTTGTAAATATGCGAAAAACTGTTTTTGGGGAATCTCTCAGCGTGTTTGTAGCTGCTGAAAAGAGTAAAAAACCTTAGTCTCATCATCTACCCACTGGGAGAGAATATGAAAGCCTTTACTGGCCCATGTTTTAAAGACACCACTCTCCCGACCAGGCAAAAAGCCATTATTTGCCTACAAGAGATAGGCAGGGGGGATATGTGACTACTGCGCCCAATAGACTGATACCACCATCGCCATGCCTTGCCATAAGCTCGTAACCGGAAAGGTATGGGAAGCACAGAAGTTAACCGTAATCTGCTGTTCCAAGAGTGCAATATTGTAGAAAATAAAAATATACTGAAGCATGCATCTGAATACAAAGAGCTTCCATCGGTCAAAAACAGCCAAAGTGTATCAGACTTCAAAAGAAAAATCATAGATAACCTATGTGACTTAAAACATAAAAGCATATTTAAGTGCTGATAAGATCTAAAACAGAAATGTCTCGCTCCCAATGGTCATAAACTCACTGCGACTATAGGAGTTAACTGGAACTTGACACACACAGTGCTGGAAAAATGACCTCCTTGGCTGGAAAGAATGGATCGCTGATCTTCAGAATGGCGTTACAACCTTCGGCCTCCTTTAGTTGCTTGTTGCCATTTTGGAAGATTCTCGAAGGTCAGCGCAGGTTCCGTAGCCTTAGGTATACTGAAATTCACCGGCACGCCTGCTTATCTAAAGGAGTCTGCTACTTCCTTCACTGTTTTCACCTTGTGGGATACTCCATCTAAAGGGAATGTCCAGCGATACTTAATGTTGGTAGAGCACAATGTACAATTGACCTCTGTCAGCTCGTTGCGTTTGCGAATAGTAGAAGGAGCGAGATCTTGATATCGCAATCTTGTGGCCCTCCCAGGACCAGTCGGGTTGCTTTCTTGCTGTTTCAGTTGTTTGAGCCTTTTGCTGGAAGTTGTGCAGGCAAATCACAATGTCTCTGGGTCTGCTTTTGGATCTCGGGCCTAAGGCCATATGGGCGCACACAATTTTAATGGTCTGTAGCCGTGCTGTGGTGTCATCTCCTCCTAAAGGGCTGTCATTAAGAAAAAATAGACACATCCTTTCTGCCACGCTCAGTGCATCCTTGTATGCTTCTGTGTCTGGAACCCTGCGCACTCTTATGTTGCACCGGCGAGACCGGTTTTCAAGGTCCTTAATTTTCTCTTGTGTTTCAGTGTTAGTTTTTTGCAGTTTATGCTGCTGGGCCGCCAAGTTAGAAATGAATGCCGAGTTGCTCTCTAAGTGCGAGTCCAGGTCATCAGTTCTGCCGTCCATGGCTGCCAAATCTTCGTGGATTTCAGCAATGGAATCCATGATTTCAGATTTGTGCTGTTTCAGATCTGCTCTGAATTCCATGAACCACCCCCGAATCTCGTGTCTGTTGGGGAAAATCAGGTAAACCTGATTCGGCGGATGTGGTCTGTGTGCCATCGGTGGTCTGGGGCTCGCAGTGAGTTCTTCAGCCTGTCCGTCGTCGGGGTGAACAAACTCAAGCGGTTGCTTGCTGAAGCCATAATGTTTCGAGTCTGTCATTTTCCACTTGGAGGTCATCACGATGGTTAATGTGATGTTGGGCTCCTGTCTTGACCAGAAAAAATGCACTTTTGCTACTCTGGGTGGAAGGCCGAGAACCCGGGGTGAGGAGCACGATCCTCAAGCATCCATCTTGGATGGCTGTATTACAACACCCCCTTAAAAACATTTTGAGCTAGCCTTTTGCTGGAAATTTATTTATTGCTGGAAGATATGATAAACAATGTGGCTGGGTTACAAAATGCTACAAGTTCCTGGAGGAAAAGCCCATAAAAAGTTATTAAGCAGGTAGATTTGGGGAACTCTTTGGGATCTGCCCAAGTGCTTGTGCCCTGGATTTGGTCGTTGCTGGAAACAGGATACTGGACCCTTGATCTGAGCCACTATGGCAGTTTTTGTTATTGTGCTTAGAAGAAAATAGAACAAAAATGCATTTTAAACTCAAAAGTTTAGTATTGTAACATAACTAACCAATTTGATATAGCAAAGTTGCTTACTTATAGCAGGTGTTCTCCATGGACAGCAGAGCAAACAGTGGGTGACATCATCCAAGTCGGCCTCCATTTTCTCCCACCCAGAAACTACTTTGAGTTCGTGCTGGGCATGTGCATGTGTTCCCTGTGCCAGCGTTGCCACTCACCCTCCCTCAGTCTTTCTTCTAGCTTGTGTTTAACTTTCTGAGGAGGGAGGGATTGTGTGGTTGGTTGTTCTAAGGTCCATGGAGAACACTTGTTACAGGTAAGCAACTTTGCTTTTTCAATGGACAAGCATAACAAACTAGCCACACAAAAGGGGGCTCACCAGGTTACTTAATGTTTTGCCCCTTTTTTTTTTTGCATCCCATGGCTATTACATGGGAAGTGGGGCAATTATTTAATAATGTTATAAACAGATGTTGTCAACATTTATTGCCTTCATGAGGCTCCTGCTCAAGACAGCAATATTGAGTAAAAGTGTGTATTGAAGGCTATGTTGCTGCTTTGCAGATATCTTGCATGGATTAGATGATAAGTTTAGATCCATTAATATTGTGGAGACAGCTTTTAGCTGATGGGATTTGATCTTATGCAGTATTTGACAATCTTGTATCCTATAACAATGAGAGAGACATTGGGAAAGCCGTCTGGGTAAAGTTTGTTATTGAGTTTCCTTTTATTTCTATCAAAAGCTATGAAAAACGGAGTCATCTTTCTATGAGATTCAGTTACTTGAAGCAACAGTACCTAACAACTGGAAAACTTTTCCCAGCAAATGATTTGCTGCTATTTATGTCAACCAATATTGTAGCTAGTTAAAAGGAAAGGCTTGAATGTTCTTCTCCCTCCCTTCTCCTATCCCCTCTTCCTCCACCTGCCTCACCTGTGCATACCCGGACATGCTTATTCCTCCTCTAACTGCTGAGCTTACCAATTGTTTTTCTTCAGAGAAAGTGTATAGAGTTACTTGATGGTACTGTACATGCTTACTGGCAGTCTCAAATAGTTTGGATTCAAGCCAGTTAATATATACTATCACTATATCACAGATATGCCTCTCTGCATCTGCCTTTTGAGACTCCCTGAAGATGAATCAATCTCAAGTATTGATCCAGTGCAACCTGAGCTGTGTCAGAGCAGGCTCCTAACATCTCTGCTTTCTGTGAGCGCTGTACATTTATGGCCAGAGATTAGCTAATTGAGCCTTGGCTGTGTGTGGAGCATCTTCTATTTATCATTAAAGTTTTATCACGCAGTTACGATGCTTGTTTTCTGGGTTAGACCTTGAATCCCTTTTCATTTGAGACAGCGGTGTCTGTGGTTACCTCATTCCCAATCAATGTTGTATACAGCAGCCTTTCTACAGTTACCTCTCTCCAAGGATCTTCTTAAAGACATATGACCGTTTACTTTTCTTCTTAAGCATGCATTTTGTGTCAAAACTGGCATGTACTCAATTGCTTACAACTGTGATTTTCTTTTTTTTTTTTTTTTTTGTCGGTAGTCTGATGGGGTTGATAGTCTGTAATGATTCATAAGAACAAAAGACATGCTGTGCTGAGTCAGACCAAAGGTCCGTTGAGCCCAACATCCTATCTCTGACAGGAGCCACCCCAGGCCACGAGTACCTGGCAGATCCCAAGGGGCTCGATGTAATAAGGTACCTTAGATTGTGTGTACACTCTATTCAGAAAGGATGTTTGCATATAAAAAAAATGCATGTTAAGTCAGTGTAAAACTGTATATGCCTCCATTTAAATCCCATGTTAATGAAGACGTTGGCTATTACCGTCTGATACAGAGAGACGTATAGTCTTACTGCATAGTATTTTACTGCTGGAAATTTAACTGTTGGTCAGTGCTGGAGAAGTTACTCTGGCTAATGTTAGGCTGAGGGGCTGAAGTCTGAGTTCATGGTGCTGAGGTCCTGTATTTGGAATTTATGTGCATAAAGCACATTTTATGCACACAGAAAATGCTTTGTGCACAGAATTTATTTTATCTGCACAAATTGTTTTATGCATATAAAGCATGCTTTTATAGCCTGGGTGGTCCTCGTAGGCTACAAACTGGTCAGGTTTTCAGGATATCCTTAATGAGCACACATGAAATAGATTTGCATACAACTGAGACAACGTGCATGCAAATCTCTTATGCATATTCATTGGGGATATCCTGAAAACCCAACCTATTTATGGCCCTCCATGACCGGAATTGCCTACCCATGTTTTACACACAGAAGGTACTTATTTGTCTGGAGAAAACATATTTTATATGCATAAGTAATTTATGCTTGCTAAGTATGTCTTCTGAGCACATTTTCTAGTTATTACTTTTTTCTTTTTTTAAACTCCTGATACATTAGCATACATTAACTTAGTGCATCAGTAATTTAAGATCATTTTATTATATGCAATAAGAAACTGTGCTGACTTTCAGCGCACAGTTTTAACATATGGCTTATTTCATCGAGCCAAAAAAAGAGTACATTCATTTCTGAACCATAGAAACGTGATGGCAGAGAGAGACCATATGGCCCATTTAGTCTGCCCATCAGTCTATTTTATCTAGTCTTTACAATTCCCATCACTCTCTCGGAGATCCCCTGTGTTTACATCCCATGCTTTTCTTGAATTCAGATACCATTTTTGCCTCCGCCACCTCTGCTGGGAAGGCCATTCCATGCATCTACTACCATCTCTGTAAAGAAATATTTTCTAAGATTACTCCCGAGTCCTACCCCCTTTCACCCTCATCCCATGACCCCTTCTTGTTGCACTTTCGTAGATCTACCTGGCTGGCCATTTCCACCAGGAACTTATCTACACCTTTTTAAAACCCAGCTATGCTAGATGCCTTGGCCACATCCTCTGGGAACAAATTCCACAGCTTGATGGTGCATGAAGTGAAAAAATACTTTCTTCAATTTGTTTTAAATCTGTTAGTTTCATAATTTATAAGTTTTTCTTAAATTAATTTTATTGTGAACTCACCTTTTCCCTTCCTTAGTCTGTGAATAGGGAGTAGCATCTTGTTGGGTTTTAGGATAGTGTTTATTATTTTGTAATTGTGTATTAACTTATGATTGTGTTTCGGTAATTGTATTTAACTGATTTATTCTGAGTTTGATGTATTGTACTTTCACATAGAAACATAGAAATGTGCTCATGTATGCCAACTACTCTCCTCTATAATTCCTACCTGTTCCTCAGAAATTGCCTGTGCTTATGCCATGCTTTCAGATAGCTTTTTTTTTTTTTATTTCCACACCTCCACTGGAAGACTGTTCATGCATCCGCTACCCTCTCTGTAAAGAACTATTTCCTGAGATTGCTCCTTTCACTCTCTTCCCATGATCCCTTTTTTCAGAGCCTTCTTTCTGTTGAAAGAGGCCCACCTCTGTGTATTGGTACCCTATAGGTATTTAAATGTCTATCTCCCCCATCACACCTGTTTCTCATTGTGACCCACCTGACAGACAACTTGAGACACACAACCTGTGAGACACACTAGCCATTACCATCCACAGCGGAAATTAAAAAAAAAAAAAAAAAAAAAAAAGGCCCTTTATTACTTTTATTGTTAAGGACACAAGGGAATCTCCATTGGCTTCCCATAAGGTTCAGAATCCTTCATAAGTCCCTCATTATTATCCACAAGACCATACATAATCAGCACTTGCTCGAGCTAAAAATCCCGCTTCGTCTCTACACCTCTAATAGACCAGTTAGAGCTGCCTATAAAAATACTCGCCAAGCTACCCCCACCAAATCCACTCTTCACTCCTCCACAAGGAAACGTGCCTTCTCCACAGCTGGGCCATCTCAGTGGAACGCCTTACCTCCAGATCTACGCCAGGAACACTGCCCTCTGACCTTTAAGAAAAAACTTAAGACCTTGCTATTCAAATAAGTCTTTCCTTAAAATGTTGCGGTACATTCATTCATTGAATCACAATGTAGTTATCATTTAAGTATATTGCTGTAATTATTATCATTCTTGTGTTCCTCCCTTCTCACTCCACCCCTTCTTCTTATTTCCCTAGCTCTAGTCACCCTCCTTTACAGTAATTATCACATAAGTATATCAATTTTGTAACCTTTGTCATTTAGTTGTTCGTTCCTTCCACTCCCCTACCTCCCATATCTTCCTTGCCCTGGTAACCCTTTTCCCTTGTTAATCTCCTCTCTGCTTAATGATTAAGTTTTTATTTACCCCCTGTTCGATGTAACTCACCCATGTTCGATGTAAACCGACATGATATGATTTTTGTCATAAATTTGGTATAGAAAAAAATTAAATAAATAAAGGGTAAGATAAGTACTCTCTCTGAACTGAAATTACATAAATAGTAAACCTACCATACCAGAACAGTACCAACTTCCAGCATTCAAATAGTAACTACCTTACCTTAAAAAAAAAAAAAAAAGCAACACTGAAAATATTACACCAGGCCTTAAAACTGCAATATCCCTCCTATTAGGAAAATGGAACAAACCAGACTGCTGTAGTAGTGCCCTATATAGAAATTACATGCCAGCAGAAAACCTCACCTGAATCACATGTGCAGACCCTCACCTAACAAAAAATAAAGAGACTATAAAGCATAACTAGAAACATGCAGACCAAAACTGAACTGGAAACCACAATAAGCCAGAGACTGTATGCAGTGTAACAAAGGAAAAAGAGAAACAGTACCAGTTCTCATAAAACAAATCAAGAAATATAAAATCAATAGCAGTAAAACCATAATAAAAAGAGCAGATTATTTCAAAACAGCTGATGAATGGAATACCCAATTAGCACATTTAAGACTAATCGGAGAAAATTCTTTTTCACTCAACGCACAATAAAGCTCTGGAATTTGTTGCCAGAGGATGTGGTTAGTGCAGTTAGTGTAGATGGGTTCAAAAAAGGTTTGGATAAGTTCTTGGAGGAGAAGTCCATTAATGGCTATTAATCAATTTTACTTAGGGAATAGCCACTGCTATTAATTGCATCATTGGCATGGGATCTTCTTAGTGTTTGGGTAATTGCCAGGTTCTTGTGGCCTGGTTTGGCCTCTGTTGGAAACAGGATGCTGGGCTTGATGGACCCTTAGTCTGACCCAGCATGGCAATTTCTTATGTTCTTATATAAACATTTATAGACCCCAATACAGTATTTCAAAATAGACATAAAGACCCAATAATTAAAAATAAGGATAACAAAATGCTCTGCTCTCCATACCTGGGAACATTGGATTTGCAGGTGCCCTGAAATTGTTGTGAATTAACAGGAGGGGAAAGGGGTGGGGGTTTGCTAGCAACTTTCTTCTCTTTCTGTCACACACAAGGTCTCTCTCTCTCTCACTTACATAGGCTCTTGATCACACACACACATTCTCTCTCATTTACACATTCTCAATCACACACTTACATATATGCTGTCTCTCTCACTCACAAAGGATGTCAATTACATATACATGCTTTTTCACACAAACAGGTTCTTAGTCTCACACACACATACTCACTCTCACTCTCTCTCCCCTCCCCCACCACCGAAGAGCAGCTAGCGGCAGCAACAGCCTCCTCTTCTTACAACCCTCGCGGCCTCGAGAAATAAGTCCCATTGGCTGTGGGGGCTGACATTGCTCTGGGCCGCACTGATGCAGCCCGCGCTTGTACCTTAGCATGGTCTCTTCTTCCCATGCGCACAGCCACTGCATACCACTTTCTCTTCCAGGCGGCGGGGGCGGGAAGAAGAGACCATGCTGCTAGTGCTGCAGGCTCCAGCTCTCCTGCCATGTTCCACCTGCGCGGAGGAAAAGTTTGCCTCTCACTGTGGGGGGATGTGGGGGAGCAGCTGGGCCAGCAAGGCACCGGGAAGTGTGAAGACATACCTGCGTGTGCTTGGAGACACACTGGTTGAGAGCTGCTGTTCTAAGGTATACATGTATAAATCTTAAATCTGTTCCAATATGTTTTAGAGCAAAGACCATTGATCATTTTAGTCTGACATGGTTATCTGACATTTAAATCAGATAAAATAGGGTCCAAGTTCATGTTAAGAAAGCAGAAGGCCTACCTCTTTCTTGATAGATAATTTTTAGTATAGCAACACAAAATATACAGTGGTTTTATATATGAGAGAGATTGTTTTAAATTTTGTGGTTTAAACAAAATAAATCATTCTTGTTGGAGGAGTCTGAAATAGACCTTATGTTTAGCCCAAAGTTAACTTGCACATCTCAGTCGGGTTTCTAATTAACTATAGAATTAAAGTATTTATTGAAAACTTATTTATGTACCACATGCTCCAAAGGTTGCAGAGGTTCACAGAATTAAAATATACAACGAATTAAAATCGGCACAGAATACATAAAGTTTCAAATGTTTTTATATACAAGATGATGCATCCAAAGCACACATTAAGAATAGCTCATAGTATCTTTACCTTCAAAAAAATGTTTGACCTTTCCTACTCATTAGTTTCTAAACAAAAGACCTTTTGAAAAAAAAACAAACAAGTTTTAAGATGTTTAAAAAATATTTTTTTGTTGGCTGCAACTTGCAGTTGTTCTGGCATGATATTCCACAATAAAGGACCATAAAGCACCAGTATTGATAGTTTTATAATTTACTATCAAAATTTTATATTGAACTCTATATGCAGTTGGTAACCAGTGTAGTTGCTTAAATACATGTGTGATATAATCAAAGTATGAATGACTGGTTAAGATTGTAGCAGCTGAGTTCTGCAGTAGTTGTGGTTATCTAAGTAGTAATTTAGCTAGTTAATTTTATACTGATCAAGAATACATGGAGATGTCTCATGGACAATCTCAGGTTCTCCCACTCTCCACTGCAATCGGGTCATCCTTCTGGAGAATCAGGACCAGAGACTGGTCTTAGAATGGGGAGGGAAAGCAAGCTGGAACCTGGCGGGCATATAGTTTAACACCAGAGCTTCAGGGCAGCAGACCTGAATCTTACAACAAGCTCTGTAAGTTGTGCAAGCAGAGGACAGAAGTGAAGAGTGGCTTAGCCTGCAAAGGCCTGTCAAAGGATGAGATTGACAAGTACTCCAGAGTTAATGGAGTTAGACTGGGCTGAGCTAAGAGCTTGGATTCGAAGCTTAGGCTTGAGCTCAATCTCGTGAAAAGTCTTGGGTGCGAAGGTGTGTGTGTGTATAGTTTGCACAGAATCTGTAAGTCCAAAGTCTTTTCTTTATGTATATGCATGGACTCCAAAAGTTGATACTGATTGGATATCACCACAGTCCACTGGAATAGGATTGGTGGGGTTCAGATGCAATGATTTTATTAGTTGGCATAAGTATGCAGATTCTCGGGTGGATAATAACGTGGGCTGGAAGACATTTGGTGACCTGTGTTAGGCCTCATGGCTGGATACAATGTTTGTCAAGACCACAAATTTGTGTCCGGCGTTGCTATCTAGATTATAAGGTGAAAATGATTGCTGTCTATGGAGAACAATAGCAGGTTTTTTATCCCACTGGGGGGGGGGGGGGGGGTGGCAAAGTATCACATGGGTACTGGCTGGCTTTTGCCTCTATCATTTTAGAAAACGCTATCGACCGGCCCAGAGCCTAAGAGGTGCTCCGGGCCATTGCTGGAATATTGGGGACTAAATTTCTTAGGTAAGGGGCCAAGTAGAGCACCAGGGTCAATTTTCTATGTATGGGAGCATGGTGGAAGTGGTCCACTAGACTATCAGGATGTAAGGGGGGGGGGGGGGGCAGAGGGTGTTTGTATCCAGGGAGTGGGGGTCTTTGTTTGGGGGACAAATGTTGACTAAAGGGAGGGGTTTGGAAAGTGGATGGGGCATTATTGTGCGACTACTTCTAAGCTGCCTCTACAGACCCCCAGGTGCGTTTGCCACATTGGGAAAGGGGGGGGGGGGGTGAGGCGATTAGGGCTGCTGCATGCTTTTTAAGAAGCATCCTGGGGACATCAGAATGTGTTAGTTCCCCAATACCCCCGGGATCATTTAGCTGTAACTCCTAAATGTTTGATAAAATAACGCAGCTTGCTGGTTGGTTTTTTTTTTTATGACAAGCCGCATTATTTTATTTGAATAGGATTAACCATGCATTAGCTGTTTTGTAGTCATTTGAAAATTTTGTGTGTGCTAGAATGGTTATTTGTTAATAATCAAGTTTTGTTAGTTTGTCTACAGTTGGCTTTTACAGAGAATACTGGCAGGCTGATGTCACCGCAAGGGTATATATACCGTGATGTCAGCTTTGCTCTGTCGCCATCTGCTGGTAGAGGTGCATCCCACTGGTTTTGGAATCGCCTGTCTATACTAAAGAAAAGGAAATTCAGGTAAGTATTAATTTCCCCTTAACCTCCATAATCATTTCCTTGTACCTTTGTATGCCATTGGTAACCACATGAACCACGATTACTGGCCCCTTCTGAGCACTCTCTAAAATCCTATCTCAGTGATTTGTCTGTATCCAGAAACTATTCAAAGCCTGAGCAGAGAACAGAAGATTTTTTCCCCATAGTTTTCCCTTGGTAATGTTTTAATCCTGAATTATACAATCTGTTCTCCACTGGACCAGGTGAGTCCTAGGCGGTGGAATATGGGAAGGGATATGCTTACATTGAAATTAAAGCTATTATAATTTTGTTTGGTTTCCCTAAATATTTATAGGTAAAATATTTGTATATGTTTTATGAGCTTATTTTATGATTGTAAAGTTGTAATCCTTGCTGAACATGTTGGTTTTGCGGAATATAATATGTTCAATAAAAAAATAAAAATGACTTAAATGCTGAAATGTACACTGCTTTGGCAGGGCCATTTGACTTATAAAGGTGATTTTTATACAATCCAATTGAGTCGGCTATGTAGCTGGGCCCCAGTGCAGTTGACTTGATCCTGTCTGGTGGGGCTCATTGATATTAAGGAAATGATTTGATCAGGTCCTGGGGGTTAAAGAGGGTAATGGTTGGTACTGTGATGACCCCTGCTGGTACAAAGAGGGTGTTAAGGGGGTTCAGTCTCAGGAAATTTTCTGCCAGCAAGGGAAAAAAATAAATGAGAAAGGTATGAGTTATAAAACAAAACACTGTTATAAACTTGCTTTGCAATAGAAATGTGTGTACTTTAATGAACATAAAATGGTAACAGTTTATATTAATATGAAAAGCCACAGTTCAGGTGTACATGTCCTAAAACACTTTCATTTTTTAAATTGGATGTTTATAATCCATATCTAATCAGGAACCTTTAATAGTTTCTTCCCACAGGGTATAAATAACATCTTTAAATATATCTCTAAAAATGTTCAGTGTTGAAAGATTTTGAACTGGTAAATGATATATAGGTGGTTCTGCTGATATCCTTATTTTGAATAACTACAAAGCAGATTTTGAAATTATAATGCTCTTTGTTCTGGTAATGGCACAGGGAACCATTATCTATGGAAGATTGTATTGCTAACATTTTATTTGAAATATCTTCCTTCCAAGTTCAGTAAAAAAAAAAAAAAAAAAGTAAATAAAATAAAAAAAATAAATATATATCAATGAGTAAACTGTATGCATCAAGTTGCAAATGACCTAAAGGTTTAGGTCAGGGGTGGCCAACTCTGATCCTCAAGAGCTACAAACAGGGCTGGTTTTCAGGATATCCACAATGAATATGCATATGAGAGATTTTCATGCACTTTCTCATGCAGTGGCGGCTGTACAATGAGGCAGGGTGATGCAGTCTCCTCAGGCAGCAAAATTTTGAGGTGGCAGAAAGTGCCCCCCCCCCCAATTAAAACAAAAAACCCCTGCAGTAATTGCAATATTTCTCTGCCCAGCAAGCTTGTCTCCTGGCAGGAAGTGAGTTGCATGGTGCATTTATTCACATGACTGTGGGATTCCCATAAGAACATAAGAAATTGCCATGCTGGGTCAGACCAAGGGTCCATCAAGCCCAGCATCCTGTTTCCAACAGAGGCCAAACCAGGCCATAAGAACCTGGCAATTACCCAAACACTAAGAAGATCCCATGCTACTGATGCAATTAATAGCAGTGGCTATTCCCTAAGTATAATTGATTAATAGCCATTAATGGACTTCTCCTCCAAGAACTTATCCAAACCTTTTTTGAACCCAGCTACACTAACTGCACTAACCACATCCTCTGGCAACAAATTCCAGAGCTTTATTGTGCGTTGAGTGAAAAAGAATTTTCTCCGATTAGTCTTAAATGTGTTACTTGCTAACTTCATGGAGTGCCCCCTAGTCCTTCTATTACTTGAAAGTGTAAATAACTGAGTCACATCTACTTGTTCAAGACCTCTCATGATCTTAAAGACCTCTATCATATCCCCCCTCAGCCGTCTCTTCTCCAAGCTGAACACCTCCAAGCTGAACACCTCTCACCGATTGTGCTTCTCACCCCAGAATTGCTTGGCACTATCACATAGAGCAGCCACTGATGGGGAGGTCAAGCCCTGTTGGTGAAAGAAGATCTATAGGTCCTGCCTTGAAGAATAGTTGCTAATAGGGAGGCCAGGTCCTGCCAGCAAAAGAAGAACGATAGGGCTCATCCCAGAGAGCACCCTTGGCAAGGAAATATAGACTTTACAGATAAAACAAATTATGAAAACTTGTCTCTTAAAATACCTGCAGCATTGTATTCTTTTTGGACTTGCTAATCTTATATGAAGATCATCTTGCTCTTGTCACCTCTTAGCTTGTTTATATTAGAAACATGGCATCATTCAGAGGCAGAGTTCACAGCCTATGGGTGGGAATCATAAACATAGTGCAATGGTGACACCTAGTGGCTGGCTTTAGGGCCCGTGATAGCAGGTTCCAGAGTGAGCCCTACTGCTGATCCTCAACCAAAGACTTGTTGCTTCAGTGAGGGGATATGAAGTGGAGGAGGGGAATCCCTGGGTAGTGTCAAGGAAAAGCTCATGGCACCAGATCCCAGCCCTGGTTCTGATTGATCTGAAAGCCTAACGGAGCAGGATGAAACTTGGGTGTCAAATGAGAGAGAAAGAGAACCGTGACATCATAATGTTCAAAAAGATCAAGTTACAAAAACGGAGGAGGGTCCAGTTACACGGCACACTCGCTTTACTGTCACTGCCACCTGTGAAGAAGAAAATTCTCAGGTAAAACCGAGGAGAAACTTGACTCCTTTTCTCACTGGGAGACCCAGCATATCAACTTGTCTGACCATTAAGCTATTAGTTTACAAAAAGCTTTTATGAAATACCCAGGAGTAGATGCTTTTTATTCACAGAGGTATCTAAAGCTGTGCTAGCCTCTACTAACAATTGTTAGTTGTTAAATGCAAATATCAAATCCACAGCTTTTGAAAGAATGTAATTTAAATCAACAGCTGCTTTTAATTCTGTTTGTTCACTTTTTTTCTAGAAAAAGCTTTGAACCCTTATTCTGAGCTGCCTGTTTCTGTTCATTTATCACCACAATAGGGACTGAGTCTCTAGATGCACTTTCCCTAAACTCCATCCTCACTGACAACTAGAACCCTTGCTCCCCCAAATTCTCCACACTCCTCAGTAGTGATACTCTTTCCTGCCATTTCCTTCACAGTTATTATATTTGTAAAGTGTTACCAGGCATATACAGTGCTTTACAGACATCTATAAAAGACTGTCCCTGCTCCTTGGAGCTTACATCAAGACAGACAGAGACACAAACAAAGAGATACCAGTTTATCTGGTGAATGAGCCAGAAATTAAATCTTTGCCCCAGAAGCAATCTCTTTCAGAAAAACTGAGCATGAGGTTGATGAGTGAGGGGAGACTGGGGAGGGACGTAACAGATTCAATTTGGGTTACAAAGAGGCTGTTTTAACTAAAATGAGTGTTTGACACTGCAGAACAGCTAAATTAATCTTGAAACAGAATGCAAAAGTATAATCGTAATCTCTACCATAATCAAGTCAACAATTTAAAATCTTTTCCTTATGTAACCCTACCCAGGGCTACTAGGCTCTAAAGCTGTCTGGATGGTTCCTGCTGTCCAGGGTTCACTCAGTGTAGAGAGTTCTGTGCGAAGTGCAGAACTTTTGCCCTTTGCACGCATCCCCCCTGTAAGGAGGGGGTATTGAGGGGGGGGATGAGGTCATGCAGTTTCAGAGCTCATGCAAACTGCAGGAGCTGAGAGCTTTACGAATTACTCTTCCTGATTAACACAATAGCGGCCCGGCTGAGGTGGGCCACCATTGTGCAGGCAGGCCCCATACTGTGGCACTATTTTTTTTTTTTTTGGTCTCATATTTGTCCTGCAGTAAAAATCATGGCATCATATTTTGTCAGGGATAGGCCCTATATTGCAGGTACTCCACCCAGCAATAAAATATTGCAGCTTGGTAAATCTCTCCTTTAACTCGCTAAGAGGAAATATTTAGCCTTATCCAGCTAACGGGCCGAAACAGTAAGGACACGTAAGAAACAGTGCAGCAGTGCCAGGCGCCCGCTCGTTTGCCGCACGCACAATTTGGTTCACAAGCCGCTCGATTCAGTATTCAAATGAGATGCAAATGCAAGCGGCGTCCAAAGCGCGTCCATGAAGCGGTAGGCTTGTGCAATCCATTTTACTGTATAGAGCGGTATACAGCGCCTATACAGTATCCCGGGTGCGCCGGTACCTGTCATTTCAAATGTCATTTGAAATGTCATTCCATCAGGTAGTGGATGGTTCTTTTCTCGTGGCTTGGATGCCGTTGGTGGACCTTCCTGCTGCCTTTGGACATCCGGCCGGGCGCTCAAGGTCCATGAACGTCCGAGGTCGCGGCGTCCGTTCATGGACCTTGAGCGCCCAGCCGGACATCCAAAGTGGCGGCTTGGACGTCCAGCCGGGCGCTCAAGGCGCCTAGTGGACGCCCAGCTCTCCAGCGTCCATAAAGGCGTCCATGTCCGGAGCCTCAGAGGCGCCCAGAGATGGATGGATGGATGGTACAGTTCAACTGAAACATATCACATACCTCCTCCGGTCTTGCTGCTGGGTTCTCCTTGCTGCTGGGCTCCCCTGTTCGCCTCTCCAATCTGCCGAGCATTTCTCATTCTGCTTCTCAACTGAATGAAAAATAGCGCCAGAGCAATAATATATATGTTGTCCATGGCGCTGTCTGGTACGAAGCTGACCGAACACCACACTAACACCAGGGTCAGGGTAGGCGGTAAATTTGCAGGTTAAAGATGCGGCAAATAAGCTGGTTAAAAAGGCGATAATCTGGGCCCATGTTACTGTATCGGAGGGAATAGCTAAATCGATCATTAACATATGTGCTGATTGGAGCAGGGGAAAGCAGTTCATAAGTAATCTACTAGATAAGGGAGCCCTGACCGACGTGCCGCAAATGCGCAGTAGAGAGCAGCTCTACCGCGCACGTCTGTCAGAGCCGAGCGTGCCTGAAAAAAATGGCGCTGGGAGGAGCAGTGGTAGTGGCGGCAGCGCGTGCGAGGGATGGACCACCCCCCCCCCCCCCCCCCCCCCCGGAGATCTTCCGTCTGCGCCATCCGAGGGAAGAGGTTGTGGATTAGCTGAAAGGGGAGGGGATTGAGAGGGGGGGGGGGTGTGAGGCGAGGGGAGTGACTGAGGGGAGGGGGGAGTGACTGAGGGGAGGGAGGGGGGAGGTGAGAGGGAGTGGGAAGGAAATGGACAGAAATTTTTTTTAAATGTAGCCCGTTGTTACAGGCTTAACGGCTAGTTTTAAATAAATGAGAAGGACAGCTTCAACTGAGCTTATCAACTTTCCAAATCCTATGATCTCAATAGATTGGGAAGGGCGGTTGCCTAAAGAACTCTAATTGGCCGGTTGATTTTATAGTGCACTTACATGCTGGCTGGCTTGGAGATTACAGGCTCTATTAAAGCTCATTAATGGGCCGATTCACTAAAGTCAGCGGGAGAGCGGACGAATGCCCGCTCTCCAGGCGCGCGCACAGGCAAGTGGCCTGTGCGTGCGATACAGTATTTAAATTAGGTGGCGCGGTAGAAACGGGCAAAATGAGGTGCTAGGGACACCAGCGCGTCCCTAGCGCCTCCTTTTAGCCTGGAGCGGCGGCTGTCAGCGGGTTTGACAGCCGACGCTCAATTTTGCTGGCGTCTGTTCTCGAGCCCGCTGACAGCCACGGGCTTGGAAACCGGATGCCGGCAAAATTGAGCATCCGGTTTTCCGCCTGACAGCCGCTGGCCCATTAAAAAATTTTTTTTCTTTTTTTCTTTTTCAACTTTTTTTTACTCTTCGGGACCTCAGACTTAATATCGCCATGATATTAAGTCGGAGGGTGCACAGAAAAGCAGTTTTTACTGCTTTTCTGTGCACTTTCCCGGTGCCGGCAGAAACTAGCACCTACCTTTGGGTAGACGCTAATTTCTTAAAGTAAAATGTGTGGCTTGGCTGCACATTTTACTTATTGTATCGCGTGGGCATACCTAATAGGGCCATCAACATGCATTTGCATGTTGAGGGCGCTATTAGGTGCCGCGGGTTGGACACGCGTTTTCCTCCTCTTACTGAATAAGGGGTAAGGGAAAACGTGCGTCCAAGGGCAGGTTAACAGTGCGCTCCGTCGGAGCACACTGTACTGTATCGGCCTGAAAGTGAGAGCCATGGCGACTCCAGTAGCTCATTCTTGGGGCCACTTTCATTGAAGATACACACATTGTAGCTCTAGTTAATGGGTTTTGTGAAAACATTTTGGAGGGGGGTAGTAGACACTAAGGGGCAGATTTTAAATACTTGCGTGAGCGCGTACCTTATAAAATCCGGGGTCGGCACGCGCAAGGGGGTGTACATTTGTGCAACCTGCGCACGCCGAGCCCAGCGCGGCCTGCCTGTTCCCTCCGAGGCCGCTCCGATTTCGGAGCGGCCTCGGAGGGAACTTTTCTTCGCCCACCCCCCACCTTTGCGCGTGTCGGCCGGCAGCCCCGCTCCGTCCTCCGGTCCCGGGGGCTGGTCCGGAGGCCTCGACCACGCCCCCGGGCCGGCACCACACCCCAGGGCCCGCCCCCGAAACACCACATCATTTCGGGAACACCCCGGACACGCCCCCTCCCTCCCCTTTTCGAAAGCCCCGGGACTTACGCGTGTCCCGGGGCTTTAGGCGCGCCGGCGCGCGTGGGCCTTTTAAAATCCGCCCCTAAGTGGAGTATATTTAGGCCAGTATCCTTAAAAGAACTGGCTGCAGTGGTGGGGCAATTGCTTTCACTATACTGTCAGCTGAACCCTTGTCATTTTACGATTATTAATGGTATGGATATAACCTCTTTTTCTATAATTCGAACAGTGAATAAGAATTTATTGGAGGGGGTGGTTTCTGATCAATTGAAATTAGACACTGAAAGACCATTTCAGAAAGATAGAAATTTACCACCCGATGTATTAGCTTACTTTTGCTGAATATCTAACTACCCCACATTGGCAAAGGTGCTTGAGAAATTCATCTTATCTCAACTGAATGATTACTTAGAAGATAAGACCATTTTGTATGACAGTTTTCATAGGGGATGCAGTACTGAATTGTTATCTTTATTATATTTCCTGTACAGTAGCTTTGAAAAGGGGGGCTCTGGAATATTAGTACAGTTAGATATTTCTACAGCCTTCAACACCATCAGACACACCAGATTGGTGTCGGAGGGGTGATTTTAAAGTGGTTTGAATCGTTCATTTTGGGAGAAGACAATGGGTGCAGCTGGGGAGTACATGTTCATCCTGAAGATCCCTTTGTTCTGGGGTTCTTCAGGATTCTGCATTTCCCCCGTTTTATTTAATGTTTATTTAGCTTCTTTGGGTTTTCTCCTTAAGTTCCAGGGGATTGTTTATTTCATTTATGCAGATGGTTTATGGTTTTTTTATGGTTTATTGGTTTTTTAAATACAGTCACATTAGTAAAACCATCATAACGGTGTACAATATATTAACAGTAAGAAAATACAATAAGCAATAATATCAAAATAAAGGTAAAAAACAATATATAAATTGCTAAATAAAATAACTATTAATGTATAAAATATTGAGACATAATAAATTAATTTACATTAATTTACTAATTTACATTTAGTAAAATATGCTGCAGCCAGGCTACTGTGTGGCTGGGGTGATATTTCCCCTATTCTGTGGGGTCTACATTGGTTTCCAGTAAAATATAGGTCTGTTTGAATTATTAGTTATGTAATACAAATTATTGTATTCTGAGAATAAGTGTACAATTCTTAATAAACTTCATTGGTATGAACCTGAGTGTTCATTAAGATCTGCAGGAAGAAAACTGTTATCAGTTCCAACTTGTGATTATCATCTCCAAATAACGCGGTAAGGCTTTTTTTTTTTTGTGTCACCTACACTGTGGAACAGTTGCCCAGGGGAATCTTAAAACTAAGATTGATCAGAAGGCATTTAGGAAGGGAGTTAAAACCTTGTTTTTTTAGAGAGTATTTTAACTAATCAGGATTTTATATTGCCAGTGTATATATAACTAGTTTAATTTGTTACTAATGAAATTATAATTGTTTTTATGTACTCCATGCTGAAGGATGTGGGAAGTTGCAGGCTACAAGGTTTTTAAATAAAGATGCTGTCTTTAATTCACGCCTGTATATCCCACTATTGTCTTGACAACATGTCTTGAAGGAACAGTAACTTTTGACAAGCAATTTTGTGCAGCCTGATCACCCGGTAGCCTACTTTCCATGATGGGATCTGGGTTACCTATTTATTTATGTGCAAAATTTAAATCCAGCGAATTACCAAACTCTGTTCTATTTCAGTAATTGTTTTGCAATTAAACCCTCAGCTTTGGACTCCCCGTGCATTATGGCTAATTCATCCCTGCTTGTTGATGGAGAAAGCAAATTTGCTTACCTGTAAATAGGGTTCTTCGTAGACAGCAAATTAGCTTTATTTAATATCCACCTGCCGCCCTGAAGAGTTGGCTATTTTGCTAAAACTTAAGGTCTGGAAGAGACTGAGAGGCTTACAATGTAGTGAGGGAGATCCTGCGCTTGCTCAGAAGACTTTTACTGATCTCTGAGAACTGGGGCCATGTTGGTGTTGGATGGTGTCACCCACACATTATGGCTAAGTCATCCACCTGTCTTCGGAGATCTGTTTTCAGGCAAGCTGACTTGCTTTATTTACTTATACATGTAACAGAAGATTTGTCATGGATGGCTACAGTACATGTAATCCTGTGAGAGCAGAAAATCCAGAAGATCTTTTTATCTGCAGATTTATTGCAACTTTATGAAGAAAGCCACTTTGCTAGCCAGTGTTGTGTTGGAGCCCAACTGAAACTGGGTTTTAAGATTAATTCAAAATAAAGATAATTTCTTTATTAGAAAGTGTGAGTATATTCTGATAATTGACTAATGCCTGTAGAAGACATTTATTTATTTTCATCATTATGGTACATATGGATAGAGAATTCTCCCGTTTACCCAGGAAAATGTAAGGCAAGTAATAGACATTTATTTTTTTGATGCAGTTTTTCATAATTTAAATAGATGTTCTTCAGAGAATGTTCCTACTTTACTTGTCTCTTCTAACCTTTCAATACTGGCGTTCGTTAGAGGCTTGAATGTTTCTTGTTATCTGTAGTTATTGGTGGTAAAATTTGTTACAATTTGTCAGTTGTGTTTTAAACGTTTTGTCTAAGCTCTGTTATTGAATGTTAAAATAATAATTTGGTTATAATTCCACTTTTGATGTTCCTCCTCTATCTTTAAAGTTATGGATTTACATAGGTATATGGGGTTTATTTGTATTAGAAATATGAGTATGTATAATGATACTATCTTCAGTTATATCTAATTCAGTCTTTGGAGTTTCATTTATGTCTAATTCAGAAAGATATCCTCCAAATAAAATGAGAATAATTATATACTTTATATAGTTTTTTTAACTGGTTGGTTAGAGCTCAGAACTTGCAGGTTTCAAAGGGTTAAATCAACACCACTAGCACTTAAAAAATAAATAATAATGCTTCTCTTCCAGTTTTTCCTTTGAATATTTGTCATTTGTATTTTGCACAACACTAATTTATACAGCCATTGACATTGCAGTCCAAAAGCTTACTAACAATGCAATTGTCATAGCAATTTCTTAATTGGTTGAGTGTAATTGTCATTAGGCATCGATGAAGACATCTGGGGCTCTGGAGAGAGAGAGCAGTCTTTCCCCTCCATTCAACATTTGTTCTGGCTACTGTCACCCAATGTGCTTTTTGAGATTAGAATTTACATAGCATCTAGTTTCCAGTATTCTCATCTTTGTAATAATATGGGCTATATGCCTCTTCAGCATCACTCCATTAGAGCAATGTTCAACTCCCACATCTACTATCACTTCTGCAAAGCTTTTGAGGCAGCAGAAGGGTGACAGCTGAAGTGGAATGCAATTTTGCATTCTCCCTTTGAGCATAAATACAGAATAAGGTATTTGGACACAATAGTGTGACCTTCCCTTACTGCTTCTCCTCATCTGTGTCCTGCATGCTAGATGTTTAGTTAAAAATAAGTATTGGAACTATGTTGGAAGTCTGACTATAGCTTTATTACAAGTCACATATATTCTTAAAACAAATTTTTACATCTTACGCAATCTCTGGGTAAAGCATGTACTTTTAACTTACAACTGTCCAAGAGAAGGTGACAGATGTCTTCAGATGATCCACCCAAGCCCAGCTCTTGCATGATTGGCCATTTACAGCCAACCAAAGCCCTCCCTACAGTTCCCACAAACCTAGTTATATGTGGAGATTAAACTTGCCATACAAGCACAGGGATGAGTAGCTCCAAAACATGTTGTACCAGGTACAGAAAATGTCTTACCATTTGACTACACCGCAAATCTCAGGAATACCTAAACATATATCATGCAGGGCATAGATGGGGGATGGGATGGGGGGGGGGGGGGAAGCAGTGAGGAAAACTCTCAAGGTTGTATCCAAATGTGCTTGTGCTTTCTGGCTATCCTCAGCAGCACTCACATACCTCTGCCTCAGGTAGGAAGGGGAACAATGTGACAGAATATTTTATTTTATTTATTTGCTTTTATATACAGACGTTCATCAGGAACATCACATCGGTTTACAATGTAATACATAAGAGACAGTTAAAAGACAAACAATCAGTTACATCAAGAATTAAGAAAACATTCAACTAAAATATACAATAAAAATTTCTAAAAAGTGAATGCTAAAATCTAAAAAGATAAAAAATGTGAGCTGTGTAGAAAGGTGCTTTGCTTTTGTGAATAGTATATAATCATATGTAACATTAAAAGGTATGAAAATAGCCATTAAGTATAGGCTTGCTGGAACAACCAAGTCTTTTTTTTTTTAATTTTTTCTTAAAAATACGGGGGTTAGAAGTGGAAGAGTTTGCCAGTTCAGGGTTCTGATTAATTCTTGAGAGATTGCAGATTACCTTGCTTCTTCAACTAGCTGTGGCCCTTAGAAACCTTAAAGAAACTCATATCAATGGTAATATTTTATTTAAGATCTCTTTTAAGCCTCTTATACAAAACCCTAAGCGGCATAAAAAAATCCATTCACAATAAAATCAAAGAACATGAAATTAAAAAAAAACAAATATTAAATAAACAATCATTAGACACACCAAGTTCTACCTCCTTGTTATATGTAACTTTTGCTTCTTGTTAAATGGTTGATCAATGTTATCCCCCTGTTATATGTAAACCGATCTGATGTGAATTTTTTCATGAAGGTCGGTATAGAAAAGTGTTAAAAGCAAATAAAGTAAAATCAATAAAACAGGATAAATACATGACTTAAACATGTAGAACATTCTCATATCCAGCTTGTCACTGTTATTGCAGATGTCAGCTCTGACATCTGAGAAATTCACCTATTCATCTTGAAGAATCTTATGCATTCAACCTCAATCAGCTTATACCTAAGAGTCACCTAAGGTTCTTGATGACTGATAATTTCAGTATTAATCTTCTTCCTGGATCAGTCAGCTTCCCTCTAATAAATGGCATATCTCCATACTTGTCTAGGAAAAATGTCAAACTAACAAATCTGCATGTTCTGAATTAAAGCCAAAACTTGAGCAATATACTTTTTATTTTTTAACCAAACCAATGTTTATGTTATAAATGATGTTGCTGCTCAGGTGAATACTTATTTGTCAGCTGGAATGTAGTTTAGATGCCTGAAGAATAAGTGCAATTAATCGCTAGCATTATATTCCATGATATTGCTTCCACGAATGCACATTTCTCCATTGGCCAGATCCAAATGCACTTTTTTCCAAAAGCCATAAGATGGTAACCATGGTTTTGCCCAAAAGATATGTTAGCTATGAATGCAGTGTCTCTATGAAGTTAGTGAGTGCCAAATTCCCTTATGTTTTAACCAATATGGGGGCAGTTTTCAAATATGAGCAGACAAAGGTCCATATTTTAAAGCATTTGGCTGGTTTACTCAGAAGTTATCTGGCTAAATTAATATTTGGACACTTATCTGGCTAAATTTCAGCCAGATAACATTTTATCCAGCTATAATTTGGCTGAGTCAGGGGCATTTCAGGGGTGTAACTGGAAGGAGTTGAGTCCTCCCGGTCATTAAGTCAAATTTGATCGTGTTATCACTATTGCTGAGTGGTCCCCACTACTGTTACCTCTTGCATCACATCCTGTATTCCACTAAGAATTAGATCTAAAATGGCTCCCCCTCTCGCTTCCCAGACCAGCTGCTCCATGAAACAGTGAATTATTTCATCTAGAAACTTTGGTTGGGATTTACTCAGTTAATATTGAGTAATTGGAATCGCCGATTACTGAGCTGCCAAATTTATTAGCTTCCCTAATTTCTGTTATTTCGTTGTACATCTATTCATTTTGGCCAGGTGTATGGTAGTATACCCCCCCCCACCACTATATTCTTCTCATCACACATGGAATTTCCATCCATAAAGATTCTACTGAACATTTAGGGGTAGATTTTAAAAGGTGCACACACTTCCCAGCGCGCACACATGGACGCGCCGATTTTATAATATGCGTGTGCCAGCGCACACATTTTATAAAATCCCATGACCATGCACACATGCACACCAGATTTTATAGTCCACGCATGTATGTGCAGGTGGCACGCATGGGGGGGGGGGGCTCAATTTTGTAAGATTACACGCGGCAACACAATCTGGCCTCCCTGAGTTCCCTACCACCCTACCCATACTCCCTCCCTCTTTCCCTCTCCTCCTCACCCCCTAAACTCTTTTGCCTACCTTTCATTTTTTTTGTGTTTGTTTTATTGCTTACTGCTCCGTTGAAGCAGAAAGAAATGTTGGAGTTGGATCAAATGTGTCAGGCTTATTTGTTAAGGGTGGTAACAGCCACATCAGCAAGTTACCCCCATGCTTATTTGTTTCCCAGACCGTAAAAGTCAGGATCTTTTTGGTTGCTGTCTGAATCCAATTCCCCATATCAACAGTATGAAGGCTTATTGGTTAAGGGTAGTAATTGCTACTACAGCAAGTTACCCCATGCACTTTTTTCTTCATTTCCATCCTCTAGCTTTTAGAGATCTACAAAGTTTATCCCTTGCCCCTTTGAATTCTTTCACTCTTTTTGTCTTCACCTCCTCCTCCAGAAGGGTATTCCAGGCATCCACCACCCTCTTCATGAAGTAATATTTCCTGACTGTTCTGAGTTGTCCTCCCTGGAGTTTCCATTTTGTGACCCCTAGTTCTACTGATTTCTTTCCAACAGAAAAGGTTTGTTGATTATGCATCATTAAAACCTTTCCAGTATCTGAAGGTCTGAACCATATCTCCCCTGCACCTCTTCTCCTCCAGGATATACATATTTAAATCCTTCAACCTCTCATCATAAGTCATCTGATGGAGACCCTCCCACCATTTTGGTTGTCCTTTTCTGGACAGCCTCCATCTTGTCTCTGTCCCTTTTAAGATATGGTCTCCAGAACTGAACACAGTACTCCAGGGATTATCACTCCCTTGAACATGTCCAGGCCTGTACAAGGAGATGATAATGCCCTTATACAGGCCTCACCAAGGACCTGTACAAGGGGATTATCACCTCCTTTTTCTTACTGGTTATCCCTCTCTATTCAGACCAGCATTCTTTGACTTTAGTTATTGCCTTGTCACATTGCTTTACTGTCTTCAGATCACTAGATACAATCACTCCAAGGTCGGTCTTGGTCTATGCACAATAACATTTCACCCCCCATCACATACAGCTCTTTTGGATTACTGCACCCCAGATGCAGGACTCTGCACTTCTTGGCATTGAATCCCAGCTGTCTTATCTTCGACCACTGTTCAAGCTTCCTTAAATCACATCTCATTCTTTCTACTCCTTCTGGTGTGCCCACTTTATTGCAGATCTTTGTATCATTCACAAATAGACAAACTTTAACTTCTATTTCTTCCGCAATGTCACTCACAAAGATATTGAACAGAACCGGTCCCAACACCGATCCTTGTAGCACTCCAATTAACACTGTTCTGTCTTCAGAGTTTGTTCCATTTACCATCACATGCTGTCTTCTATCCCTCAACCAGTTTGTAATCCATGTCACACCTTGGCGCTTATTCCTAAGCTTTTTATTTTATTCATAAGACTCTTATATGGGACCTTATCAAAAGCTTTGCTGAAATCCAAGTAGATCACATTGAGCGCTCTTCCTCGAGCTAATTCTTTAGTCACTCAACCAAAAAAAAAAATCAATCAGATTTGCCTGACAGGACCTTCCCCTGATCCACTTTTTGGAATACCTAGGTTGGGTCATTAATTACATGAAGAGTATCTTATCTACCTTGCAAGACCTAGATTTCTAGGCCATTTTCAATATCGGGTAAAGAAGGGTGTCATTGACACACGAGAATATTCAAGGTCACCTCCTCAACATAGGTCTTCTGGGCCTAGGATGTCGCCAGGGTTTGGGATTATCTGCAGCTTCTGAGGCTGATGACATTAATCGTAGACCCAAGTCCCGAGGGCTGGGGCACATATGAACCCCCTGCATCATTCCTTCCTTTCCCAATGTCCCCTATCCTATAGAAATACAAGGTGGGTCTCTTTCTACCTCGTCTGGTGCAGCAAGGGCTGGTCTGATGAGAAGATCCCAAAAACCTGCAAAGGGATAAAGCTAGATCCATTTGAGTGGATCTCGGTGACCTCTGATGTCGGCTTACATAGGTGGTGGTGGTGGGAGGGCACACTGGCAGAATCAGTTCAGGGAGAATGGATACCAGAGGAATCTTCTTGGTCTATAAAGCAAGGCATTCAGGCTGAAGCACTTTCTCTCCATGATCCAGAGAATGGCCATCAGATTGTTGTCAGGCAATGCCACAGCAGTAACAAGCATAAACAAGCAGGGAGTAACCCATAGCATTACCTTATTGGAGGAGGCGAAGCACCTATTCAGCTAGACAGAATGAAATCTGTGTCAACTGTGACCCATTTTGCGGGAAGCGAGAATATTCAGGTAGACTTTTTCAGCAGAAACAGGTTGGACCCCTGGGAATGGGAATTCAGCAAGGAAACATTCTAACTAGTAGTGGACAGATAGGGAACCCTGTTCATAATCTGATGGCAAATGCCAAAGCCAGCAGATTCTTCACCAGATAAAGGGAAAGACAGTCCAGGGGCCTAGATGCACTGATCAGACTCTGGGCAAAGGACTCCCTCCTGTATGAGTTCCATCTCGGGGTCAGTCATAAGCAGGACCTTAAAGAGGATATAAGATTACCCCTTGACAGTGATCCTGATTGCTCCTGACTGGCTGAGACAACCTTGGTATGTGAACTTAGTGAGACTCCTGACTGGCCTTCCCCTGCCCTTTCCCAGAGAGTATGAGGTCCTACGACAGGGTCCGATCATGATGGAAAATCCTGGTCCATTGTCACTTATGACCTGGCCCTTGAAAAAGAGTGCCTATGTAGAAGAAGCTATGATCCCTTCGTCATATCTATTACAATTTGGTTGTGTAATACATCAATTTCCATAGTACATATACGGATTTGGTGCATGTTTGAGAGTTTTTGCTGCAAGTTCAAGATATCTTTGTTTAAGGCAGACATTGCTAGAATCTTGCAGCAGAAGCTGGATAAGGGACTAGCCCTTAACTCCCTCAAAGTACAGGTGGCAGTCTTCTCTTGTTACAATAGTCAAAGGGGGAGCAGATAGTGGTTCACCCAGATGTAGTAAGATATCTATGGGTAGTGAAGCAGATTCACCCTCCAGACTGGTAGTCCTGCAGTGGTATCTTAACCTGATGTTGGAAGCCCTAGTAAGATCCCCATTTGAATCATTAAGACATTGTTCTTTGAAGGACCTTTCCCTAAAGACAGGTTTTCTTGTAGCCAACTATTCTGCTAAGCGTATTTCAGAGCTTCAGGCACTCTCATGCAGGAATCCATGCTTGTCCTCCTAGAGGCTGTTACCCTACGGTTGGTACCAACTTTTATACCAAAGGTTGTTTCATCTTTTCACTTGAAGTAGTCAATCTTTCTCCCTACCTTCAAAGGTAGAAAGAAGAGGATGGGTGGCAGGGTTCCTTAAGGCAATCTTGTCTTCTGCCTGCCCAACTTAGGTACAGTACAGCTTATGTACCTCCCGTTGGTCCAAACTTATCTAGCAGGAAGCAAAGAAATATAAAATTTTACCTGTTAATTTCCTTTCTTTGAGTCCTGCTAGACCAGGCCAGATTCCCACCTGGGAATACAGGGATTAATAGGGCCGGATTAACCTCCAGAAGGAAGCGCATCTTTCCTTATTTACTTTTTCTGCCTTTTCTTTCCTTTCTCCCCACTAGGAGAATGTAGTCGGGGTCTCAAGCTCCCCTTTGATTCAAATTTCGTAAGTTTCTTTTTCTTAAACTACCTATGTAGGTAGGTTTCAAAGTATTGGATCATCCTAATTTCAAATGTTTTTCATTCTTGTTACTGAAGTTTATAAGTAACCTGATTGTGAGCATGTTAAGGGAATGTTTTTCCTTTTTGAGAAGTGTTCACCTATTGAGCTGTGATTTTAGTTTTTCTCAGTAGTGTTCTGTTTTATGCCTATGAAAATTGATTCCTGTTCTTAATGTGTAGCTTGCTTTACCAATGTTTATCCTTCATCACATTTTTGTATTGGATTATGATTACAGCATTCATAGAGAATCATGAATGTGAACTTTTATTTATTTATTTTTTTTATTTTTTATAATGTCATTCCCTTATGGGGGTAGCTGTAGGGTCCTGTGTTATATGCTAGAATAGTCGGCATTGTGGTATTTTGCAGGATTTTGTGCCAGTTTATTCTATTTGGTTTTGGTTTGGAGCTTACTACTTATAAGTTTTTGTTTTGAGTTAGGTGGTTATCAAAAAGCTAGAACTGGGGGAACAGGGAATTTTTTTTTCAATAATTTCCATGTACAAATAATTCACATGGGGGTCCATATTCAGCCACTGAGTGGCTAGATAAGTTAGCCGGAGCACCTATCCAGCTAAATTAACTGGGATATTCAGCAGAACGGCAATGCTGCTGAATGTTTTAATTTATTTATACAGTTTTTATATACCGTTGTACAGAAACAAGTTCTATCTCTACGGTTTACAATAATCACATTTTAAGAACATGATAAAAAGAAAATAACAATACATCTTAAAATATCCAGAAATAAAATTCTATCAAAACTTTCTAAAATAGGACTAAAATTAATATTAAAATAGAGAAGAACAGACTAAAAAGGGGAAGAATGGATCATGTAAAAATCTGGATTATGCTTCAGTGACAATTTCAAAAGCTTGTTTAAAAAGCCATGTTTTTAGATCTTTCCTGAATCTCTTCAAATTATCTTGTAGTCATGGTTCCTGAGGCAGTTTGTTCCAGAGGGACGGCCCAGCGATAGAAATTGCACGGGCCCTTACTTCACTTAAGTGTGCAGACCTTACTGTTGGTACTGTCAGAAGGGCTTTATTGGCGGACCTGAGATTATGCTGAGGGATATGCAGTTTTATTGTAGAATTTAACCAGGCAGACATATCACATATAATATTTTGTGGATAATGCATAAGGTTTTATATGTTGTTCTACTTTCTACTGGCAACCAATGTAAGTCCTTTAAAATTGGAGTGATGTGATCCTTTTTTCTGGTATTTGAAAGAATGCGAGCTGCAGTATTTTGTAGGACTTGTAAAGGGCGCATTGTCACTTTTGGGAGTCCTAGCATTGTGGAATTGCAATAGTCTAATCCGGTTAATAGAGCTTGGAGTATTGTTATGAAATTTTTATTTGAAAGGAATGGCTTCAAATGTTTTAACATCAATTTACTAAACCCTTCTTTAACTTTCTTAGAGATATGAGCTCTAAAATTTAGTTCATAATCCATGATTATTCCTAAATTCCTAGTTGTGTCCACTAATTTGTAACTGGTTATATCATTGAGGGTAACAACTTTCTTTTCTGACTTCACATTTTTCCAGTCTAAAATCATAAAAACAGACTTCTCTAAGTTTAAAGTTAATTTCATTTGATTAGTAGTTGTCTAATAATTTTAAGATACATGTCTACTAGTTTAAAAGTAGATTCTAAACCGTTTTCTATTGGGAATAAAATCTGGATATTGTCTGCATAAATAAAAATAATTTAGGCTAAGACCAGATAAAAGATGACACAGTGGGAGTAAATAAATAGTAAAAAGTAGCTGATAATGCAGAGCCCTCTGGCACTCCTGTTTTTAGTATACTTTCTCAAAAACGGTATCATTAATTTTTACTGTAAAATTCCGATTCTCTAAAAAGGATGTAAACCACTTCAAAGTGGTTTTAGTTAAACCTATATCCTGCAGTCTATCAAGAAGAATTTGATGATCCACTGTATCAAAGGCGGCAGATAAATCTAAAAGGACAAGTAAATAACTTTGTCCGTTGTTGAAATCTCTGAGAATATTGTCAGATAATGAAAGTAAAAGAATTTCGGTGCTATGTAATTTCTCTAAAATCTCATTCGATTCTAGATATTCACTTAATTGTTTGACTACTTTTTCGATTAATTTAGCTAAGAACGGCAGATTTGAGATTGGCCTGTAATTTTTTAAGTCGTGTTACTAGATCCTTTTGTTTCGATATTGGTTTTACAATTGCATTTTTTAACATTGGGTGCAGTTTCCCTTTTACATGGGATTGATTTACTACCAAAGTTAGAAACGGGGTTATAATTTCAGAGCATTGTTTAAGAGTGACTGTATTAATTACATCTAAGGGAAGATTGGCAGGATTTAGTTTCCCTAGCAGGCTTTCTATTTCCTTTTCAGAGGCAGTATTGAAATCTGACCATGGTGGTAATTCTCTTTTGATCATATTAATTTTCTGTTTTGGAGTTTGATCCAAAGACCTTATAAGAATATCAACTTTGTTCTGAAAGAATAGAACGACTTCTTCACAACGAGATTCTGAGAGAGTTTCGTTTTTAAAAGGATCATTCGTCAATTTGTGAATATACTCAGCTGTCTTAAAAGTTAGCCCCCGTTAGGTATATGCAGTTAACTTTAGACCTGCCTGCAGCATGGCCAGAGTTAGCTGGTTAGGTTCACTGGCTAACTCCGCTCCGCTTCTCCCTGGAATGCCTACTGCCCGCCCCAGAAATGCCCCTGACATTTTCAGCTAAATTTTAGTAGGGTAAAGTTATCTGGCTAGAATTTAGCCAGATAAATTGCCGAATATCGTGGCTAAGCCATTTAGATGGATAACGTTTTTCATTTAAATGGCTTTTGAATGTCTACCCCATAAATATCAGGTCACAGCTGTAAAGAGCCTATAGTCTGTGTTTGAGTGTGTCAAGGATAAATGACTTCCTCAAGATCACCCAGTACTAAAAAGGGGACCAGAAGGGGGGTCTCCAGGTTTGCCAGTCCATACTCTAAGCTAGTGGGCCTCAATTATATTCAACAGAGAATGTTTAAATAACATGAAATGGAGGGCCAGTCATGACTTTCTCTCTCCACCTCTTTCATCCAAACTTCCTCTTTCTGACTTCAACCTACTGTATGTCACCCTAAAAGCGAGTGTGCAACTGAACCAAACTTTGCAGGCCTGAGCAACACAAGATGGAAGTCCAGTCATGTGATGGCCCCTGCAATTTTAATGCCTGTAAAAACTACACAGAGGAGAAGAAACTGCTATTCTTCATATCAAGCTATCTGTCTTAACCTTACAATTTTGCTGGTACAGCCAACACAGCTTGCTGAGTCTGTGGCCTTGATCAACTTTGTATCCAGCGATTAGACTCAATATTGTTTGATACATGTCTTCTGACTCATGCCAGCATCTTCCTGAGAATATGTATATACTACCAGCTAAGATGAAGCCATATCAGAAGTCCACCAATCCTGTGCCAATGAATTTTGGTAACATCCAATCGACAGTTGCCCATAAGTGCATGGTTCGGAATGATGTATATTTGAAGGTTACTAATACAATAGGGAAAATAAGGCATCCTGACAAGGAGGTTGCAATAAATGCTAAGTAGCCTGGGTACCTTTAAGTAAAGAGACAGAGCAGAAAGATTCCAAATGACCTCTGTCAACTGATAATCAGGTTGTTGTTAGAAACAGAAAACGTACTTTGAAAGGTATGTATACAAATTCTGCACAACTGAAAAATAAGATGGGAGAGTTATTTATCTATTTTTATATACCGGTGTTTGATTTTACATATCACATCAGTTTACATTCCA
Organism: Rhinatrema bivittatum; assembly: GCF_901001135.1. Classification (NCBI taxonomy): domain Eukaryota; kingdom Metazoa; phylum Chordata; class Amphibia; order Gymnophiona; family Rhinatrematidae; genus Rhinatrema; species Rhinatrema bivittatum. The sequence continues at coordinate 59,994,373 of NC_042625.1, read as the reverse complement.
ACAAAAAATGCAGGAAATCAAGCTTTTCCTTTGTCAATACATTGAACAATAATAAACATGGAAATTGTAAACAAGGGAATGGTTAACACTAAGGGGTGCACAAAGGGAGTTAGAATGAAGAGCTAAATATTGGCATTTCAGAGATCTAGTAGAAGCATAACCAGTGCGACACTGTGATACTAGGGTACAAAGGATAAGATGGATTAAATTGGTGGAAGAGTGATACTATATGTTAGAGGGCATAGAGTCAAATAGGATAAAAGTTCTGCAAGAAACAAAATACACTGTAGAATCGTTTTGGCTAGAAGTTCCCATTTGTGAAGGGGAATACAGTAGCAGTGGGGATGTACTATCATCCACCTGATCAGAATGAACAGACAGATAATCAAATGTTAGCATAAATTAGGGATGATCACTTATTATAACTGTGTTGCTAATTTTATTTGTTATGCTGGTATTGACTGGGTAAATTTCATATCAAGTAAAGTTTCTAGTTTAAATAAGTGATTGCTACATGGAGCAGCTGGTACAAGAGCTGACAAGAGGGGGAACTATTTTAGTTTTAATCCTTTAGTGGCATGCATGATTTGTTATGAGATGTAACAAAATTGGGGCCACTTGGCATTAATGATGATTACATGATCAAATCTGACTTGATAACTGGAGAGAGAACACTAAGGAAATCTACTGTGATATTTAGCTTTCAAAAAGGAGACTATGAGAAAAATAGTTAAGAAAAGCTGAAAGGAGTCAACTACAACGGTTAAGAGTTTATATCTGGCATGGATGTTTAAAAATACCATTTTGAAAGCCCAGATCTAATGTATTCAATGCATTAAAAAAGACCAAATTGCTGTCAGCATGGTTAAAAGGTGAGGTGTGAGAGGCTATTCTAGCCAAAAGCTAATCTTTCAAAAAATGGAAAAGGGATCCAAATGAAGAAAACGGGAAACAATATAAGCACTGGCAAACTTAGAAGCAAAGCATTGATAAGGAGGACAAAGGGGGAATTTGAAAAGAAGTTTGGCATGGAAGCAAAATCTCATAATAAAATCTTTTTCAGGTATATTCAAAGCAAAAAGCATACGAGGGAGTCGCAGACCATTATATTATTGTTGGGTAAAAGGGAAATTAGGGAGGACAAGGCCATAGTAGAGAAGTTAAATGAATTCTTTGCTTTGGTCTTTAATGAGGAAGATGTGAGGCAGATACCCATGCCAAAAGTGATATTTGAAGGTAATATTTCAGAGGGACTGGAAGAGATAAATGGGCAAATTGAAAAACCAAAGAGTAGCAAATCACCTGGACAAGAAAGTATTCACCCCAGAGTGCTAAAAATAATGAAATTGCAGACCTACTAGTAGCAATCTATAAACTCATTAAAATCAGCTACAGTACCTGAAAATTGGAGGATGGTTAATGTAACCCCAGTGATGGGAAAACAGTTGAAACTATTATAAAGAACAAAATTACTGAATTATATAGATAGTCATAATTTAATGAGATAAAGCCAACAAGGCTTTAGCCTTACCAATGTATTACATTTTTTTGAAGACATAAAATAAAATGTGGGTAAAGGTGAACCAGTGTACCAGGATTTTCAAAAAGCGTTTGACAAAGTACCTCACAAGAGACTCTTAAGGAATTTAAAAAGTAATGGGATAGGACGCAATGTCCTGTTGAGGACTGGGAACTGGTTAGAAGATAGAGAGCAGAGAGTAGGGCTAAATGGTCAATTTTCTCAATGAGAGAGTTGAATAATGGAGTGCTCAGGGATTTGTATTGGGACCACTGCTTTTTAACATATTTACTGTATAAATGACCTAGAGGTGGGAACAACAAATGATGTGATCAAATTTACTGATACAAATGTATTCAAAGTGTTAATTCACAAGTTGATTGTATTTAATTATCAAATGATCTTGCAAGACTAGAAGACTGGACATCCAAATGGCAGATAACATTTAATGTGGACATGCAAAAATGATGCATTTAGGGAAGAGCAACCCAAATTATAGCTACATGATGCAAAGTTCCACATTGAGTGTTACCATCCAGGAAAAAGATCTACACATCATCATGGATAATATGTTGAAATCCTGTGCTCCGTGTATGGCGGTTGCCAAGAAGACAAATAGAATGCTAGGAATTAAGAGCGGAATGAAGAATAAAATAGATGGTGTCATAATGCCTCTGTATTGCTCCATGTTGAGAACACATCTTTAGTATTGTGTGCAGTTCTGGTCACCTCATCTCTAAAAAGGTATAGCAGAATTCAAAAAGGTACAGAGAAGAGTGACTAAAATGATAAATGGGCTGGAATGATTCCCGTGTAAGGAAAGGCTAAAGAGGTTAGGGCTTTTACATTTGGAGAAGAGATGGCTGAAGGAGATATGATAGAAGTCTATAAAATGAGTGGAGAGGAACGGGTAAATCCTTTGGTCAGCTAATTACTGCCCAACTAACAGAATACTTTGACAAATACAGTCACTCTGACATCTCACCTGCGATAATTTGGGGATGTTCTAAAGCAGTAGCCAGAGGCTTATTTATATCCCAAGCAGCTCATATTAAGCAGGCCAAAGACCAGAGATGAGTTATGTTAAGCAATGAGATAAAGCAGCTAGTGAGTACCCACATGCTGACACAATACAATGCTTGCTATAAGAAGTTATTGAAAGTGCGAACCAAACTACAAAAGCTAGATGACTCCCTAATCGCTCACAAGCTCAATATGCTTCAAAAGATGCTTTTTGAGGGGGGAAACCGGGCGGGCCACTACTTAGCCAGATGGTTAAAGGCTCTATAAACACAGAACTCCATCACTAAAATTAAAAATGAACAGGGTGTGATAGTTATCCAATCTACAGAGATTCACCAAAGTTTTACCTGTCTTTTTATATAACCCTGTATAGTACTAATTCTATATGCCTGGACAGTATTGATGAGTAGCTGAACACATTGACCTTACTTTCCCTACCTTGGGATCAACAATTCTACCTAGATAGCCCTATAACCACCTCAGAAGTATTAATGGTTATTAAATCTTTAAAAGGGGGAAAATCTCCCAGGTTAGACGGACTCTTTAGTAAATATTATAAACAGCTTTTGCATGTTTTAGTAGCTCCCCTGACAGCTTGGTTTAATTAGCCCCTCTGGTAGAAGCCATACTCAGTGTTGGCGAATTATCTCATATACTGGATCTCATTGGCCTTGATATATGGACTTTTCCAAAAGATATAACTTCATATTACTGAACAATTTTCATCGTTCAGGCACTGTGTAGTGTGAATGACTCTCTATTTATAATTTATTACTTTTTATATACTGATGTATTAGAAATCCATCACATCGGTTTACAATAAATAAACATAAAACAATAAAACACATTCAATAAACACAGTAAAACAATTAAATAAACAATGTATAATTCTAAGATAATGCTAAAAATATCAGAACAATATAAATAAGTGCTAAGATTAATTACCTACATTAATATAAGCTAAAATCGGCATAAAATTATTCTTAACCAATTATCTTAACATGACTAGTTTAAACAATGACCTAAGGTTGAAGACTTGTCAGTTGGTTACTACATACAATTTTCAAACTTATGTGTGAGCAATCAGACTGAATATCACTAGAAAGGTAGCTTATTCAGTCATCTACACTTAATCCCTCCCGAAGAAGCCGACAGGCAAAACATGGCTGTGTCAGGGGACCACAGCTTTTGAAAGTTTGAATTGACAGTGACATCGTTGGAATTACAATTTATTAAATTACCAATAAATATGCAATACTGAAATAAGGAAACTGTGATCTTTGATTAATATTTGAGCACCTGATATCTCAACTTGATAGTTTGGATTTAAAGCTGCTCCTCACATCTTCATTTGCTATGTTTGGATATCTATGTGAGGGTTGACATCCACTTGACTGTACTACGTTATGTGCATACAGGCCAAATAGAAAGCCCTAATAGCACGAACTCTGGGTTCAGCCCCATGGACTAACACTAGCCCTAGAAACTTTATTCCACCTCTGACCCAGGGGTTAAATTTCTAGTGTTAAGTAAACATGTAAAGCCTGTCTGTATTGGGGAGTGCTAACTAATGGCTTGATTAATATGGGATTTGTAAGGAGGAATGCTAATCTCTGCCCACAGTTTTACTCATGTTTGTAAATCATGCTTTGTGTGCCAATATTCATTAAGCCAGTTAATAGACAAGTTATGCAGCTAAAGTTAGCTGGCTAACTTGTCCTGTATATTCATTGGGATGAACGACCCGCTGAATATACTTGCCTAAAGTTATCTGGCTACATGTAGCCAGATAACTTTTAGACATGACTGGACAGATTTTGAATATGCCCATAGGTCTAAAATTATCCGGCCTTGTGTTTTTCCACTTAACCGGATATCTTAAAAAGATATCCAGTTAAATGGTGATCAGTTATGCTGATAGCTTATGCTTTCAGCATGCTTGTTGAGACCTGTGCTAGAAGAGCCCGAGATTGCATCCTGCTGTGTGGCTAAGAACGATGAAGCAGTTGAGGTACTGGGTGGGGGAGAGGGGAAGGGGTGAGTAGCGTGGGGATGGGGGACCAAGGAGCCCCTTTTTTTTTTTTTCTTTTTTTTTTTTAATTCCACTGTGAGGGGGGTTGTTTGGCCAGCAGTATTAAAACAGGTTTTCCATGTTGGAGAAATTGAGGTTGGGGGGGGGGGGGGGGGGGTTCTGGAAGTTGGGATTTAATGATTTATTGGTGATTAGTGTGGGAATTGGGCCAGAGGTCTGAGGTTTGTGGGTTTTTTTAAACACTGTAGGATCGCCATTTAACTGGACATCTTTTGAAGATATCCAATTAAGTGGCAGCTTATCCAGTCACACAAGGCCAAATACCTTTCGACTTGCTTCAGAACAGATCTAAAGTTATTTGTCTAATTTAACTGGTTATAGATGAAAATTGGCTGTTAGCCAGATGACACAAATCTTTCCTAAAACGCCACCAGAACACTTTTTTTTTTTAATCCAACTAAATTATAGCCAGGTAATGTCTGAATTTTTATTTGGCTAAATTTATCTTATTTTTTTTTTTTAATCCAGATAAGTGGCTGAATATTGCAAAACTTGCCATTTAGATAGATAACTTGTGAGTTATCTGTCTGAATTATTTTGAATATTGGCCTTGTTACATCAAGAGAAAAACTGTGTGCACACTACATGCACCTTATTATATTGGGGCCAGAGCTTGCCCTCCAGTAGCAACTTCCTGATAGACCCACCAGGACAATAGTGGGCAGATGGGCAAACGGGACGCAGGAAAGCGCTCTTCAGTTAAGTTGATGTTTCAGGTCACCTGAATTGAACTACTCCTGAACTAGCATAATTTCAAGGGGTTTACCAATCAAGCCAACATTAGGATATAAACGCCTCCGCTGTCATTTACGTCAGCATTATTTTGTTCATTTTTAGTAGCAAACAGATCTAAACAAAGCATATTTAAATTTTTCTTCTGATACCTCTGTTTTTTTTTTGTTCATTTCGAGTGAGCAATGCGCTTCTCTTCCAGATATACATCGGGGGATGTGCGGCTGTGGGACACTCGCACCTGGAATTATACTGCCCCCATCCTGGAACCAACACGGGACGCTGTCGAGCTTGGATGCTGGCCACATGTTTCCTTTGTGAGAATAAACAGCTCTCTGGCCGTAGCAGCTTACGAGGACGGTAACTAACCACAACCCTTCTCCCTATTTAAAAAAAAAAAAAAAAAACCAACAAAACAAATGCAGGGCTTTTCAAAGATGCAGCAGCTGTGGCTGGCTTTTTTTTTTTTTTTCTTTCTGTAATCCTCTATACACACGCCTGCTTGCCTTTATGTGAAAAAGTTGGCCAGTGACCCTAAATACATTAGCAGACATTTGAACATTGCACCCATTACAATTGGTGTTTAATTCCCCTAGCTTTGCTGCCCAGAATTTTAGTGCCAGGCTCCAGTCCAGCCGAACCATCTTAAGCAAATAAATTGTTTGCTGTAAAATATTAATACACTTAAGTTTTCTTTTTCTCAGGGCACTTAAAGCCATAATAAGCAACTGAATAGAGAAAAATGTGAGAATCTGGCATGGATAAAAAGAGCAATAAGGTAGCTCTTTTTATGGTCATATCCACTGTAGGCTACCACTTTGTTTCTAGGAAAACTATTGTAATCTTCTTGTCTTTCACTTCCATTTAAGGCAGAAATACTAGAAAGAATGCTCAAAATATTAAATTACCTGTATTAACTATATTGATTCTTTTATGTCTTGCACATGCATCGCCTTATTTTAGATTTCATGTGCTTTGTACATTTCTAGAAGAAAAAAACATGCTTTTTATTCTCATCTTCTGTTAAAAATCTCCTTCACTAAGTTCACTCTGGTTTGGTTCAAATTATTTGTGGTTTACATCCATTCCTGTGATTTCTGATACGTTACCACAGGAGCATTCAGGTTTACTTAAATTCACAGACTTTTATAAAGAACATTTTTTTGCTAGTAATGGTGTTTTTAGTACTCCATCAGAGTTGTCACTTAAAATTCTATCTTTGGGTTACCTATGTGTGCACCTGTTAGCATTATGAATTTTAAGACTTATCTGCATGGTTTACTGGCTAAGATCATTTTTTTTACCCCGTTGAATGTTGCCTAGTGAGAATAGACTCCAAAGCTCAGTTTGATACCAGCTAATTATCTAATGAGGACTACACAGGAAAGCATGCATGCTGAGCTTGGTATTATTTTCACTGTTCAGGATTTGTGTACAGAAAAAGTCATTTTAATCAGAAAACTGAGCCCACATGATTTAAAGATCATAGGGCAAACTCTCTCAGGGGAGTCCATAGGTTTCAGTCTTAGTGATTTTTATTAGGGGAGAGAGAATTCAAGGGAGAAGTGAAAAATAGCACATCTGTACTCATGGGCTGTCGTCCCAACTCTGCTGCTAACTTCACATCACTTTTGGCCAGCTTCTTTACCTCCCTAAGCCTTATTTTACCTATGAGACTACTAACTACATTGCTGTTTGGTCCAAATGTAGCCATACTGCTGCTATGAATGAATACCTGTTCAGAGAAGCTGAACTGAGAGCACCAGTTAGAATCACATGGGCCACTGAACAGCTATCTGGTGGTAATGATGAATGATCACTACTATCGCTGTTAGATTCACATGGCATCATAAGAGACAGTCCCATCTCCATGGAGCTTACAATCTAATCAAGTTGTAGAGACAAGAAAAATAAGAGACTCTGCTACCAGTCTGAGCCAGAAGCAGACCAGCAGCATAGAGGTGAAAAGCTTTGTAGATATGCTTCCCAGTCCTGTAAACTGGCCGTTTCCTCAGAATTTGGTGGGTGGTAGTAGGAAAGGGTATTCCTTTTTATTATTTCTTTTTCCGATTTAAAAAAAAAAAAAAAAAAAAAAAAAAAAAAAGCAAGCTGTCAAGCAGTTTAGATATTCCAGAGATGGCAGCATATTGGTTTCTGAAATACATAGATTATGAAGTGTTTTATAGCTTTTATTTAATTAAATGCAATGTAAGGTAATAAAAAATCATGCACATGCCTGAATTTTTGGTGCTGTTGAACATTTATGTTAGTACCACTGATGCGGTACTACCTATTTGCAGTAGTGTGAGTTTCAGGACCTTTGACATTCATTCAGTGTTTAAAGTTGATTGATCATCTTTTACTGTCGATATTGTGCCCACAGATAGCTGGATCGAATTACTGCCACAGTGCTTTCAGCCCTGCTTGAAAAATATTAGTAAAACCAATTTACTTTTTCTCCTTCTGGAGGTTTTTAAAGTGTTTGTCTATATCCTGCAAGATGGACACACATGGTTTGTTGAAATATGGGTATTGGAACATAACATGACTTTAGAAAAAGGCAGAATATTAAATGTATTTAATAAGTGCTCCTTTTAAGCACTTTTGTTTCTTCTCCTTTAAAGCCCTTTTTTGTTTGTTTTTTTAATTGTGCAAGTATCACTATTAGCAAAATCTGCATATGCTAGGTTGGCTTGAAGGCCAGAACCGTGCTTGGGAAGGTGGTGGAAACTGGAGCAATTGTTGCCACAGTAGCCCCACCTCCATCATCACTTCCAAAAAGCTAGCAGGATGGGACTGATTGTGGTGGGAGCTGTCCATCATGCTTCCAGATTCAATGGTCAGCTCTAAAGCTCGGTGTCTCTGCCTTTCTCTCTCCCACTGGGTGTGGCAACCCAGCCAACAGTTCTGAGTTTCATGACTGCTAATGACCGCATGTTCTCCTCACTGCTCCTCCTGCCAACCCTCTCAAGCTTCTGCCTCTTAGAGGCACCATCCCCAATGAAATAGGTAAAAAAAAAGAAAAAAGAGCTACCTAGTATTGTAGCCATAGTAGTTACCAAAGCAACCATGCCTATTAAAGGGCAGTTTTTAAGGCACTGGCTATCAATGTAAAGGTTTCCCCCTTCCCCTGTTCCTTGATCTTTGGGGGCGTTGTGTATAGAATTTTCCTTACTCCTCAACCTAGGGAGGATGGGGCCCCCATGCCTCACAAGAGTCAGCCCTGCCAGTGGCTCAGTGGCCAAGTACCGTACACTGCCATGTGGGGAAGGTCTTTGGTTCAAACCCCAGCCAGGTGTTCTGCTCCCCGAATGGGCTGTGGATGACACCTAGTGGCCAGATTCAGGATTTATGGCTGTAGGGTTCCGAAAGGGGCTGTGGTGTATGGTCCCTGACCCAGGATAGTCGCTGCAGTGGCCAGACTGTGTCCTTTGATATGAAGGGAATATAAAATATGGAAAAATCTCCAGGTACTGTAGTTGCAAATGAAGACTCATGGTGGCAGATCCCAGCACTGGTTCCAATTCAACTGAAGTATAAAGGAGCAGGAGGAAACTACCAGGTCAAAACTCGCCAGACAACTGATCCGTAAAGATAGACTTTTATTGCCAGCAAGATGCAGCTAAGACAAAGGCTTAGTACAACTGCATGCCACGCCCCCTTCGGAGCAAACCTTTATGCACTTTACAGTTCTTATCTTTTACACATGCGTTCTAAGCATTGCTGAGCAAGCATATTCCGGCTGAAGGGGCTACTGACCCCCTCCCTAGACACCCTGGAACTTTCGTGAAACTTCTCCCATGTTCTGCAGGAGAGGCTGCTGGGACTTGCAGTTCTGGAAAGGAATTCGCGAGTCTGCAGTAATACAGCCCATCACATAATACATCCATTGTTCTAATCTAGGTTACAGCAGTGAAAGCTTATCAGAGAATAAGAACAGCAAAGCCAAAAAAATGAAAATGTGCAATGTGCTGACAGAGTTTCTCAATGTCCTAATTACAGCTGTATTGCAGACTGTAAGTAAACCCATCATGAAGCAGGGAATTCTGGTACATGAAGTCCTTTGTCAGGTTGAAGCTTTCAGACTCCTTCATTCCTCCCTTTGATACTTATCATTCTCTATGAAAAGTATCACACCATCACACCTCCTGGCTGGCTCGCCAAATGTAACCGTCTCTTTTTAGTCAGTAAGGAGGTCCAGACAACTGATCCGTAAAGATAGACTTTTATTGCCAGCAAGATGCAGCTAAGACAAAGGCTCAGTACAACTGCATGCCCCTCCCCTCCAGGAGCAGACTCTTATGCACTTTACAGTTCTTATCTTTTACACATGCGTTCTAAGCATTGCTGAGCAAGCATATTCCGGCTGAAGGGGCTACTGACCCCCTCCCTAGACACCCTGGAACTTTCGTGAAACTTCTCCCATGTTCTGCAGGAGAGGCTGCTGGGACTTGCAGTTCTGGAAAGGAATTTGCGAGTCTGCAGTAATACAGCCCATCACATAATACATCCATTGTTCTAATCTAGGTTACAGCAGTGAAAGCTTATCAGAGAATAAGAACAGCGAAGCCAAAAAATGAAAATGTGCAATGTGCTGACAGAGAGTTTCTCAATGTCCTAATTACAGCTGTATTGCAGACTGTAAGTAAACCCGTCATGAAGCAGGGAATTCTGGTACATGAAGTCCTTTGTCAGGTTGAAGCGTTCAGACTCCTTTATTGGGAGAAACACTGGTAACTTGAATAGTACTTTATTAGTGTGCACTAAAAGTTCTAAAGTAATCTTGAAAGTTCTAACATTTATAACATCATAATATAGTAATGATAGCAAATAAAAACCAGGTGGGCCATCCAGTCCACCCAGCAATTTGCTTATGGTAGCACCTGCTGCTCTGTGTAGGTTACCCCATGTGTTCTGTTAAAGGTAGTAAATACCGCTCCATGCAGGTTACCCCCATGTGTAAGCGGTAATTACATCATAGAACACACAACACTGATATGTAAAAGCAAATATTCAGTTTACTAAATATTGTAATATATGGTAAAAAATCAGCAAAGACAAATAAAATCACACAGCATCACAGCAAAATTGCATGAATCAGTAAAAAAGCAAATAGTGTTATAATAATAACAGAAGATAAAGATTTTGTGCAAGAAGATACCTCCCTCATAGTCCCTCTGTTGTGAGTCAACGTATCTGTGACCAGATCGAGGGACACAGGCCTGAAGACGCCACAATGTGGCTGATGGCCCTTCTCTTCTAAAGAGTATTGTCAGTTGCTAGTTTCTTATAGTCTCATTTTCAGGCTTTAATCCAGGTTTTACAAAGCCATTCTAATTAAAACTCACAGTTTCAACAAGATTTATAGTTGGGCTCTGTCTTATTAGAGACATCCTGTGCCTGACTCTTCAAGCTCTGTCCTTCACTGGCCTTATCAGGTAGAAGAACAGATGTCCATTGTTCTTATCTGAGCTAGTTATTACTAGGCAGACTAGAGAAGAAAAAAACAATATGCAGCAGTATAGTGTTTAAAAATGTCTTAACAATCCTTATACTAAGCTGTGAACTATATATTGATCCACACTTATTAGTTTATTGGTGATTGCTTTGTTCCGCTATTAACACCACCTGCACAGTACAAAGTCTTTTGGGGAAACTAAAAAAAATAACTCCTTAAAATAATTTCCTACACCATGTGTTCTGTTAAGGATAGTAACTGCCACTTCGTGCAGGTTACCTCCATGCATAAATGTCACACCATCCCTTTCTGTATGCCTTTAGACATCCACAGTGGTTTTTCTCATGCTCTTTTGAATTCATTCTCATCTTCACCACCTCTTCTGGGAGAGCATTCCAGGCATCCACCACCCTTTCCATGAAGAAATATTTGCCGATATTGGTTCTGAGTCTTCCCCACCTAGTACTACTGTTTCCTTTCCAACAGAAAAGGTTTGAAGTTTGTGCATCGTTAATACCTTTCAGATATCTGAAGGCCTGTATCATATCTCTGTTGCTGATAATATAAGGAAAATGTTTGGAGTCGTGCATATACTATAGTGTATACAGTGGTCATTCTGGGCAAAATTTGAGGGCCTTTGATTTTCCAAATCATGGTGGATTTAATTCCAATATTGCTGATAGTATTTTAGCGAATGAATACCTACTTTCATGCAATTGTGTGGAAATGTCTAGAAAGAACTCTGTATTATGCTATTTATGATCAATAAAATTAATATGCACTTTTGTACCCATGCATTCTTAGGAAATGTAACTATTTAAAGTGTGTGCATATATGTATTTATTTATTTATTTATAACTTTTCTATACTGAAGTTCAATTAACAGAGTTAATTATCACTCCGGTTTACATTACAACCATAAACAGACAGTAACAAAAATTGTCTTACATAGAACAAGGAGGAGATAAACTTAGATACAACTTAAGCAAGGGGAAATGTAGTGTGTCAAACTAATCGGAACTGGATTTTTGGGGTAATAGGCCAATCTGGGATAGGGAGGTTGACAAGTGGAGGGGGTGGAGGGAAGATGGTTGCTATAGCTTTATTGAAAATCAAATGCATATAATAGAAAGCCTAGGCAGTGAGAAAATATACTTTGGAACAAAGCTTGGGAAGAGATGTTCCGTGGAGGTTGTGGCGGTTGTATATGTGTGTGTGTGTGTGTGTGTGTGTGTGTGTGTGTGTGTGTGTGCGCGTCTCTATCAGTCAAGACTCTCTCCACTCCAGCCCTCTGTACCCTTTTCTTTTAAGAGAGGGAAAGGAGCCCATGAGAAGCATCTGCCTTTTATTTTTAATTCGTTGATTTGGATTCTAGCACTAGTGTAGGTCCCGGTGTATGATATGCTTACAGCCTGCCAGGATACACATGGTAGGGCAGCTCCATTGCATTAGGTTTTGATGTCTGCTCTCGTCATACACAGAGGGGTAGATTTTAATAAAGTACGCCCGCGCGTACTTTTGTTTGCACACCAGGCGCGAACAAGAGTACGCCGGATTTTAATAGATGCACGCGTAGCCTTTAAAATCCGGGGTCGGTGCGCGCAAGGCTGTGCAAAATCGGCAGCCTTTTTTCGCGCCGAGCCGCACAGCCTGCCTCCATTCCCTCCGAGGCTGCTCTGAAATTGGAGCGGCCTCGGAGGGAACTTTCCTTCCACCCCCCCCCCCCCACCTTTGTTTGAAGAGTTACGCCTGCGCAAGCCCGGGAGCAGTTTCGAATGTCTCGGCCACGCCCCCAAAATGCCCCCGGGCCGGAACCACTGCCCCGGGACTTGCGCGCACCGCTGAGCCTATTCAACATAAGCTCGGCGCACGCAGGGGGAACTTGGGGCAGGTTTTCGGGGGGTAGTACCCCTTTGAAAATCTGCCCCTGAGGCTTCCTATAATACCAAAACGTGGCCCTGTTTTATTCCACAAATTATAAACCAGCCTGTCACTATTTCAGCACTAAGCAGGAGTTAGACTTAAAAACAACTTGTTTTAAAACAATTATTAAAAAAGGATGGTTGGGAGTCTGGAGCTCCTCTTTCCTTGTATTCAAATAAGAAAGGAAGTCACTGGAAAGAGAGATATTGAACTATAAAGATAATACATTTCTTATTGAAAACACTTTTTAAGCTTCTTTTTTCTAACAGAAAAGAATATTTTTCTCCCATTTTTCCTTACAGCCAGATGAGAGAAAGTATATGTGTCAGGAAAATAATTCTGTAGCAGTTAAGTTTAACTGCAGAAGTATTTGCAGTTCGCAGACTTTAAATATTTTTAAAAGCATGTAAAGAGACAACTCGCAAAGATCTAAAATTGTGAACTTCAAAATCCCTCCAGTAATATCTAGCATTACTGGAAAGATTCACTACATTTTAAACATTTTTTAAAAATTCTCTTATTGAAAAAGTCTTCCATTATAAGTACAGAAGCGTCGTACACAAAGTACATAGAAGTAAACGATATAAATCAGGAGACAGCAGCAAAGGGATCTAAAAACTTAAATACATGACAGATTATTATTTATAAACTTTATTACTTTATAAATGTTTAAAATTTAGAATAAGAACTAAGCATTTGTAGCCACATTCATTTTTGAAGAATTTACACAGAATTGTTTCGCTCAGCACATTGGTTGCACGGATATTATTTAAACAAAAAATAATGACCAATGATTATACATGACAGCAGAGTTAATATATTGTGTCTTCATACAGCACATTTTACAATGATGCCATATATGAAGGTCATTATATCCTAGTGAACATACTTTAATACACATTTCAAAATCTTTTTGGTAAAGATTAGGGGAGATAATTTTCCTTTTTTGTGTTTATATCTACTATTGCCTGAAAAAAAATACCCAAGTTGACACACTGTTCCGTTAAATTATTATTTATATACACCAAAAAGAGCACATAACCTCGATCCCATAAATCAAATCAATGTCAAACAGGGGAATCGGCAACAAAACTTCACATTCGCTCTTCCGTCAAAACAGCGAGTTTTTTTGTAAGGTGCCGCATCAGCAAGCCTGACTACATGTTCTGTGATGTCTAGAACCGTCCAGACTGTTAATCATTTGCGGCTAGATGACAACTCCTGTTTTGTCATCTAGCTGCAAATGATTAACAGTCTGGATGGTTCTAGTAGACATCACAATCATGTCATCAGGCTTGCTGATGCGGCACCTTACAAAAAAACTCGCTGTTTTTTGAACACAATTCTTCAGATTTAACACTTTTTACAGACATCTTTTGTTTTGACGGAAGAGCGAATGTGAAGTTTTGTTGCCGATTCCCCTGTGATTATTATTTATGGCATGCTATTTTTGTTTATCTTAAAGAAGAAACCTACATACCATTAATTTTCAGCACAAATTTTCCAATGACCATCATATTTGGGCAGAATGTATTTAGTGTACATTGCAGTAAGACGTGAACATGTCTAGAAGTTGACTTTCACAAAGCCGGAAGAACACCGGAACAGTAATTAGCCCCGTGAAGAAGGAATCCCGCTTTCCAAAATACGGACCGTGTCGGGCGTCTTTGCATCTCAAACTTGACAATCAGTTCTTTGGGCTGACAACATGCAAGTTAAGTTAAGATATCAGTATTAAGACTGCGGAGCAATTTTATGAATTTGTGAAAAATATTTTATTATTACTCACAATTACTTCAATATTGCATCACTTAAAAAAAAATCAAAAAATGACCAATGATTAAACATTGTGGCAACGATTAGATGTGCGGAGCACACTGAATAATGTGTACCTACTAAACACATTCTGCCCAAATATATGATGGTTAATGGAAAATTTGTGCTGAAAATTAATTATGGTATGTAAGTTTCTTCTTTAAGATTCCATTCCAACTACTACCATTATGAGAATACTGATAAATAGTGACACTATTTTCAATTGTGAATAATACTATTTTTTTTTTATCATTGGAAAATAAGCAAACATTTCCTACTGGCTGCACTTCTTGATTGCCAGTAGAAAGGCTCCCATGTCTCTGGTGTGCTTGGCCCCGAGCATCTTAAAGGTGTGATGGAGCAGTAATCACATTAAAAAAAAAAAAAAGTCCATGTGCACAGAGTGAAAACATCTTATTACAAATGATATTGTTCCTCAAGTGAGATGTCATTTTATTTACATCAGTTTTTGTAATTTTTAAAAAATAAAACATTCATAAATTTTAGGGAAATTGGGGTCATAGTTAAACATAATATTTTTAGTCCTAACATGTATATTATTCAACATTGTATTCTGTATGGGCTCAATTCACCCAGATTCAAGACTTAGGAAATATTTGATAGCTCCTGTGAATCAAATAAAAAGTGTGTCCCATGTTTAAAAAAACAAAATTGTTCTTGGTGGGGGGCATGTATAGCTATATAGTATTGAGTAAATGGGATTTGAAAGGTGTGTTCTTCACTCTTTTCTATGATATTATGGACTGATACCCTTATGTTCAAATTGTGCTATCAGAAGGTAGGGTGGAGGATGAGGAAATGGGTGGGAAACTGGGATCTCTCACCTCTGCTACACAACTCCAGAACCACAAGCTCCTTCCTCCCTCCCTCCCTCCAAAATCAAAATATATATATTTGTTTAGAATTGTTACTACGTTGTGATTTCTTATGTATGTGTTTGGAAGAATATTCTATACATATGTGAAGTAAATTATTTCTAGTAAGTGTGCCTTTGAATGCATGTTACTGATAAAGAATGGGAACTTGAAGTTCTACAGATACAGTCTATAGGAATTGTTTTTAATTATTAAAAAGGGATTATGATTTTGATCTTGGGAGAGTATATAATACTATTGTTGGCATTTTGCATGTAAGGAGTGTAAAAAGTAATTCTTGAAAGGGTAAGGGATACATAGTGTCAGTAGAGAAAAGAATATGCATCAATGGGACATAAGAGGGAAGAAAATCACCAAGATGGCTACAAGGTAGTGTAAGTAAAGTTGTAGTTGAAGATGTCATGGTTCATGTGAAAGTTTAACATATTCAAAAATAATTTGGAAAAGGGAACGATGAGTGAGTTGATCAAATTTTCAGATCACACCAAATTATTCAAAGTTGGTAAAACAGCAACAGATTATGAAGAACTGCAGAAGGACTTTGTGAGACTAGGGGACTGGGCAACTGAATGGCAGATGACATTGTAATTTGGAAAAGTATAGGTGTATAATACTGGGTCCTGTATTAGGATAGCTCTTGCTGTCCCTGGGAGTGAATAACAGGAAATAGATCTCCTTTATGAGATCTGCCATGTAATGGCAATCTAGACCGGCCACTGTCGAAGACAGGATGCTGGGTTCCATGGACTTTGGTCTGACCTAGCATGGCGTTTCTTAGCTGCTTAAGGAAGATGAGGTTGGCGAAGAAGAGTTTAGAAGAAGAATGCAGTTACAAAAAGCCCTATGTTAAGTGATCCTTAACTTCATTTTCATATGCTTTTCATCATTCTAAAAGGTTTTGAAAGGAGAGGTCCCTTAAAAGCAGGGCTAACGGCAACATTTCACAATTAAGAATTGTTGGCATGTAGGTGAGGGAGAGTTAAAATAATATTTAGTTATATCGGAATATGTTAACAATCTGAACTATAGGCTTTCTGATAGAGTAAGAAACGAGAGCGGATCACTGAAAGGGAAAAGTAATAGGAAAAATTAGAGGAAGGCTTTATAAAGATCAAAACTGCTTTCATAGAAATGACTGGATCAGGGGAAAAATGCGTGTCCAAATATAAGGGCGCAGTTTTGTGGCTCAAATTGAGGGCATTAATAAAGTGGCCGTAGTGGCCTTTTCTCCTCAGTCTGAATAGCTTTCATGTGTTTTCCAGATTTGGTGTCGTGTTTTTTTGGTTTTTTTTTGCTGGGGAGAGATGCTTGAGTAACATGTCTAATTTTACACAAGTTGAAACTTTGTAAAACTCAATTGACTCCCACTGTTCGCAGTCTACAAACCAAAAATATTTTGGGTGACTCAAGCCATAAGTTCACTGCTATTCATTATTTATTATGGGTTTCACTACATTATACTGACTATCCCAGTAATTTTGGACACTTAATTTTCTGAATTTCATGCCATATGATTATAATTTTCTACAAACTTTGTGGAGCTTGCTTTATTTCTTTACGTTTCTGATTGTTTTCATTTCTGTGTTTTTTGTTTTTTTTTTTGTTCTGCTTGTGGATGGAGTTTACAATATTTCAATTCCCAGTATCAAAAATTCCTGATAAGTGCAATAGAGAAAACTATTTATATTCTGACTGGCTCCTAACTTGTTTTCTTTCCCTTTCCTTTTCTCTCTCTGATCTCAACCCTAATTGCTCACCTGTCTAATCCCTGGTTCTGATTCCTCCCTCCCCGTCTCAGATCAGATTTGGATGTTAATCACTCTCCCAGCCCTCAGTGTGCTCTCATTTAGAGCACCCATTACTTGATCACCAACTTTGACCTCCGAAGTCACCTCTTAGTTCAGTGGAAAGGTTTAAATCTATAATCATCTCCAGATTCACTAATAGAATCTTTTTGAAGTTTTAAAAAAACAAATGTAATAAAAAGTACAAACGCTCGATTATTATCTTGAGAAAACTGAATTTCTTTTTAAGACGGTGGTGAGAGAAATATTCTGGCTTTCACACTCCATCAATATCGCACAGCAGGTTTCTAAGGCTCAATATGACAGGCCAGGGGTCATTTTACTGGGAGATTATAGTTTATGTGTATCTGTGGGATATCAGAGTAATGAAATGGCCTTGCAAACTTCAGCTGTACAGTTGCAGCTGCCAATGCTAGCAAATATCAGCATGGGTACCGCCACAGAGGAATCGCAAACAAGGCGGACGAAGTGAAAATTATTCTGGGCAGGAAGGGAAAAAAGGCAGCATCCTCTTTGCTCCTCCAAACCCAGTATGAACACCATGCACACACCTGGGGCAGTGAGATTTGGCAACTTAATCCACAGTTGTGATTTTTTTTTTTTTTTGAATTCCAACCTAGTGGCTTAATATTTCGTCTGCCTTGTTTGCCTGTTGTCAGCACTGGCATGGCTCCAGTTTGATTTTACCACTAATTGTGTTGCCTGTTACCACACAGAAATGAATCAAATCAAAAATGCTTTTCCTGAAGCATTAGATAAAGCAGGCGAGCATTCTGTGTAATGAGCAGATGCTACTAATGCATGGATAGCATGGACCTTGCCAGGACTCCATCTGCTCCATGCTTGCATGACATTGGCTATAAGCCACAGCTACTGGGACGAGCAGTTTATTTGAACTCCCTCCATGTTCCCTGATTGTGTGGGTGAAAAGTTTACTTCTTCCAGAACTCTCTTCTCCGTGCCTTCTTAAAGTTTGGGATCAACAAAATGTTTAGTACTAGAGGGATTCTTAAAACTGGAGAATTAAATTCCATTCAAAAGCAGCTTAAGAACATAAGAAATTGCCATACTTCCTAAATCAAGTACTGGTAATAGCAAATATCTAGAACATTTGTTTAGATTCAGAGCAACTTCACAAGGTTGGTAGACTGAGTGTAAAGAGCTGTCAGATAAGGCTTGATGGAAGATTTTATTTGAAGCTGTTAACAAGCAAAGTACCTTCAAGATCATTGGGCCTGACAGTTTGGCAACCTCAAGTCCAAATAGATTTGTTGTTTTTGTAATCAGTGATAGTTTGTTTTTTTGCATGATACTTGTAAGATAACTGAAATATCGGGAACACCTGCATTACTTTACCCTTTTTCAGCACCGCCTGTGTGTAAGGGTTTCTTACTAGAATGGGCATAAAGGAAAATTTGACAGCAGTAGGCATTGGCGTTTAAGTGATAAGTCTTCAAATAGCGCAGAAGACAAGAACCAGAAGCTCGACGTGAGTGTAGGGAATGGAGCAGGTAAAGCAGGACTGTCTGGTTAATTGCTTGGTTTGATATTGTGGTTGGGTTGGGGGGGGGAAGGGAGATGGGTATTGTCATTTCCACTAGATGGGTATTGTAATTTGGAGGGGAGGAATAATAAAAATTGAAAACCGTATGTACTGTTTTTATATCGTGTGCAGCAGGCATCGATTACTGCCCGCTGCATATGGTTTTCTTTGTATTGCTCATTTTAATACACAGTTTGAACATTATGCAGGGATGCCCAGGTAGTCCCACAGTCAGTCAGGCTTCTAGAATATACACAATGAATATGCATAAAATAAATTTGTATATAATGGGTCTCCAAAATATGCACATTTGTCATGTATATAATCATTGTGGATATTCTGAAAACCCAAATGAGTGGGGTCACCAGTACAGGTTTAGGACGGCCTGAAAAAAAGGAAGATGATGAATACATTTTTGATAAGCCATCCTTGGAGGCACGCACATGGGGTTGTAACATCTGAAGAAATTTCCAGAAAATGCTTTTGAGCATGCATGGGAAGGGATCTGCATGACATCGGACCAATTGCCTCTCTGTTTTGATTTTGTTCATCATTTGAGAGAGAGAGTATTCAACTGCTCTTTGCAGCTTTTTTTGTGTTATGTGAACAGTGTGAGCAAATATCACTACTGAGCTAAAGTCAGTTGGCTTTGTGATTAAATTCCATCTCTGCTTATCGCTCCAATTAGCATTTATTATGTCTGTGCTTACACATTATGTTGGGCAAAGGCCTGTCTCTCTGAATCAGAAAGCCTGGGGCATCATGGCGTCAGCAGGGGAAATAATTCAGAATCATCTGACATCAGCACTGTCAATGCTGGGAATGCCAGGCCTAATAGCAGCAGCAGTAGGAGTTACTCCCATGGCAAGGCTTTCATACGAGGCAAACCCAGTACACTTTGAGGTTCCAATGGTCCCAGTCCACCCAGACACTGCTGTACTATGTCCAAGTCACATGTGAGCTACCAGTTTGTGTTATATTGCTTTGATTAATGGGAAATGTTTGTGATTTTGATTCAGAATTCTGATTTTTCAGTCTTCCTTTAATATTGTTTATGTAAATAGATCAATTTACAGCAGTGATGATGCTTCACCCAGTTTTAGGTAAATTTGAGTTAGTGATGGCCTGTCTCCTTTAAGTAACAAATATATCTCTTGCTTCTAATGACTTGAACATTTTATAATAATTTTGAGGCTTCAATATAAATATGGTCATCCGTTCACATCTTAGATTTTTCTAGTTTGTAGCCATGCCTGTCTTCCTACCTCTCTGTTCTTTGCTGTAAAGCTTCTGTTGCTCTTATTCTTTGGCCCACCTGCAAAATGTACCAAAGCATTAACCAAAAAAAAAAAAAAAAAAAAAGGGTAATCCATGTTTGCCACAGAAAAGCTCAAAGAAGCATCCACATACAGCACCACAATGGACAAAAATGGCCACCAGAAACATGTCATAACTTTGAAACCTGCCCTGACACAGGTGTTAAATTTCTCTTGCTAAAAAACAAAGCACTAAGATGTCTCCCCACTAACACAGCTATTTACATTGCCCTGTAATAGCTAATGCCATCTTTTACATGTAATTTCTGTGCACCCATCTAAGCGTATTGCAGGTTTCATAGTGTGGGATTTTTTTTCTGCCCTAAAACCCCATATTACATGCCTGAGTAAGGTTAGTGCTGCAAAACCTGTGCCAAAACCGGAGTAAAAATTCTCTGACTCTGGAATTCATTGCAGGAGGAATTGGTTAAGGCAATTAGCATAGCTAGGTTTAGAAAAGTTTTGGACAAGTTCCTAGAGAAGTCCTTAAACGTCTCCTCCAGGAGACCAAACTGATAAAGGGAATTCAATGGCTCCCATATGAGAAAAGGCTAAAGAGATTAGGGCTGTTAAGCTTGGAGAAGCGATGGCTGAGAAGGGGATATGATAGAAATCTATGAAATCATGAGAGGACTAGAATGAGTAAATATGAATCTATTATTTGCTCTTTCAGATAATAGAAGGACTAGGGGGGCACTCCAAGAAGTTAGCAAGTTGCACATTTAAAACAAATGGGAGAAAATTATTTTTCATTCAATGCACAATTAAGCTCTAGAATTCGTTTTCAGAGGATGTGGTTAGGGCAGTTAGTGTAGCTGGGTTTAAAAAAGGTTTGGATAAGTTCCTGGTGGGAAAAGGCCATAAACTGCTATTAATCAAATTGACTTACAGGTCGATTTTAAAAGTGTTGCTCATGCAAAAATGCCCCCATATGTGTGTGTGTGTGTGGGCCACACATGAACAATGTGGATTTTAAAAAAATCGCAAAATAAAAAAAATTAATTTACCAAATGGTCCCTCCCCCAGTTGAGAATTCCTGAGGTGTTTTCTGTGGTCCCTCAGATGAGTGCCTTGAATCCGGTAGCTGGTTTTCAGCCTGCATGGACTTAGCTGATTAAGCAGCTGAAAGGTAGCGTTTTTGACCCTATAAAGGAGCGACCTTTTCAGAGGACTCTACCCTTCGGTAGGCCGTAGTCCTTTTGTCTCAGACAACCCAGAAGGGGGCACAGGCTCAGGTAGTGGAACCTCCCAAGCCTCCCAATGAAGGTTTGCTGACCCACTCCTGGGAATGCCCCTCTCTCTCTCTTTTATCAGAGGTGGGTCGAAATCACATTGGATCAATGGGTCCTGGAGGTGATACAAGAAGGATATGCGATGGAGTTTCTCAGTGTTCCTCAGGACGTATTCATGGAGTCTCCCTGCCACTCCCAGCAGAAGAAGCAGATAGTACAGGATACATTGGCAAGGCTCCTCAGTCTGAGGCATGTGGTGCCCACATCTCAAGAAAGTATATGGTGATATTCCATTTATTTTGTGTGCCCAAGAGCTCTTTTCGTCCCATCCTGAATCTCAAAGGT
The DNA here is from genome assembly GCF_901001135.1 of Rhinatrema bivittatum. Taxonomy (NCBI): domain Eukaryota; kingdom Metazoa; phylum Chordata; class Amphibia; order Gymnophiona; family Rhinatrematidae; genus Rhinatrema; species Rhinatrema bivittatum. The sequence goes on along the minus strand of NC_042625.1, from coordinate 59,972,674 downwards.
GTCAACTGTCATCTGCGAGTGTAACATTTTCACATGGAAACCTTGCGCTCGGTGATAATGGCCATGCAGTCGGTGGAATTTCTGACCTTTCTGGATCTGTCCTAGGCTTATCTTCACATTTCCATCAGACTAGAACATCAATGCTTTCTATGGTTTTCAGTTCTGGAATGCCACTTTCAGTTTCAGGCACTGCCCATTGGTCTTGCCACCGCTCCCAGGACCTTTTCCAAGGTAATGGTAGTAGTTGCAGCAGGGTTGAGAGAGGATGGGATCCTACTACATCCATATTTGGATGACTGACTGATTTGAGCCAAGTTGCTGGAGGAGAGAGCCGCCTGGTTACTTGCAAGGTGATTTCCTTATTGCAGGAGCTCAGCTGAGTGGTGAACCTGGCCAAGAGCAGTCTTCAACCTGCTCAGTCATTGGAATACCTCTGGGTTTAGTTCAACATGAAGCAGGGCAAGGTTTTCCTGCCGGAAGCTTGAATTCAGAAATTACTGGCACATCTCCTTCTGTTGCTGAACACTCTGCGCCTGACTGTGTGATCCTACCTGTGAGTACTTGCTTAATGGCGGCAACCCTGGAAGTGATACCATGGGCAAGGGCACATATGCGTCCTCTTCAGCACTCCCTTCTGTCTTGGTGGAACCCGCAGTCTCAGGACTATTTGATTCAGCTCCACCTGCCAATGGACCATCCTGCATGGTCCATTGGCAGGTGGTGTTATGGGAATTTCCATAACACCAACGGACTGGCTAGTACTGACAACCGATGCGAGCCTCCTTGGTTGGGGAGCTCACTGTCAGGAGCTGACTATGCAAGGGCACAGGAATGCAGAAGAGTGTCTCTGGAATATTAATAGGCTGGAAGCCAGGGTGGTTCATTTGGCATGTTTACAGTTCAGCGACAGGCTGCAGGGTCGATCGGTCTGGATTATGTCTGAGAATGCAATGACTGTGGCTTGCATCAATCAGCAGGGAGATACTAAGAGCCAACAAGTGTTGCAGGAAATGGATCAATTTATGGAATGGACAGAAGTGCATCTTCAGATAATCTGTCTTGCACATAGCTGGAAAAGACAATGTAAGAGCAGACTTTATTAGCAGGGAGAGTCTAGACCCAGGAGAGTGGGCGTTGTCAGACAAGGTGTTTCAGCTGATTCTGGATCTCTGAGTCTCCCATTCCTAGACCTGCTGGTGACTTTGCATAATGTGAAAGTTCAGTGATTCTTCAGCCACAGGAGAGATCTGAAGTCATTGGAGATCGATTCCCTAGTGCAGGAGTGGCAAGAAGACAAGTTGCTGTACGCCTTTCCTCCTTGGCCTATGTTGGGCAGATTGGTTCAAAGGATGGAGTGCCACAGAGGGATGGTGCTCTTGGTCCCTCCAGTTTTGGCCCAGGAGACTGTGGTATGCGGATCTATGGTGGACTCTCCTCTTCATCTTCCAGCATACAGGGACCTGCTGCCGCAGGACCTGTTCTTCATGAATATCTGACTCTCTTTTGTCTTACGGTAGGGCCCTTGAAAGGACTTGCTTGCTGAAATGTGGATACTCTGTGGCAGTGATTTCCACCTTGCTAAGAGCTAGAAAGTCCTCCACCTTCTTTGGCCTGTGTGTGGGTTTGGCAAGTGTTTGAGGCCTGGTGTGAGGATCAAGGTAGTCTGTCTTCCTTTGGTCAAGATCCCGCTCATTTTGGAATTTGTACAGGATGGCTTGAATAAAGGTGTGGCCCTCAATTCCTAAAAGGTACAAGTAGCGGCTCTTGCCTGTTTCAGTGGTCAGGTGAATGGTGGTTCCCTGTCGGCTCATCCTGATGTGGCCCGTTTCCTGAAAGGAGTGAAACATCTTTGTCCTCCTTTGCAGTTTCCGGTGCCCCTATGGAGTTTTAATTTGGTATTGGATTTCTTAGCAGACCTTACATTTAGACCGCTGCGTACTCTGTCCTTGTGTTTGTTTACTTTTTTTTTTTTTGCAACACAAATGCATGGTTTTGCATTTTTTTAGCATTACATTTTATCTGCTAGACTCTAGACCATTCCTCAAGCTTCACTGGATCTTTCTCATGTTTTCTACACCTTCCAGGTATCTACCCTGTTGCAGTTTTTGGTATCATCCACAAATCTTTCCTGACAAGTCCTTCTGTGATGATATTTACAAAAATGTTGAACCAAACTGAATCAAGAACTGATCCCTATGGCACACCACTGATAACTCACCTTTCCACAGCATGAGCTTTTTACCCTTTGTCATCTCTTCTTTTCACATCCCTAAAACCACCATCATGAATTGTCATTTTTGATGGCAGTTGTACCAAAGATTGAATAGGCATGGAAATTCAATTACCCTCCCACTGTTAGAGATACTTTCTCCATGGCAAGGTTGATGCACCCTGGCAGAGCAATATGGAAACCCTTCCACACTGCTACCCTTACGGTTTTCAGCGCTGTCATTCTGGCATTTTCATGAGCTCTGAATTCACTAGAAAATTACATTTTTATAAGAGAAAAGAGAAGGAAAACAATGGAAAACATTATTTTTTAAACAAACATATTAAATCTTTGGTACTTTGGGTGTCTGAGTATTTAGAAGTGGAATACACTGCATTATGCGTGTGGAGAGAAGATAGAGAGGGCTGTCCTTCTGTTTTTAGAAACCAGTTCAGCAGTTATTTACCTTTCAAGCTATTAACATAATTACCATTATGCAAAGAAGTAATTTTGGAAAGTTGTGCTCCGAGCCCTGATGGCTCCACTGGGACAGCTTTTCTCAGGACTTATCTTTTTGATGGAAGCCTAATTGTAGTTTTGGCTTTGTGCACACAAACTGAGGCAGCTAATTGTTTAGGCAAATAGCAGATTAATTTAAATATGCATTGCTAATAAAAAGAAAATGGTATCCATTATGTGCCTCATTCCCAGGCTGAGGAATATAAATATTCCATGGGAGTGCCATTAAGCAGAGAGGGCTCCAGAATCGTGTTCATTACTTTGCAGTGGCAGTGCTTTCTAGATATCAAATAATCCTTTACAAAAGTGGACATAAATCAGTTTAAACTCATTTAAATACCATTTGCACAGTATACTGTTTCATTACTACGCTTTCAGTCTTCTTGAGGAAGGGGGAGGAGCATGCTACAGCTGGTTTAGGTGTCCCTCCAAAGCTGCCTTTATGTGCTCTTCTCAAACCTTAAATAGTCTGTGTATCTGAAAACCTACCTATATATTTTAGAGGATAGTTGTCAAGGCATTTCTGCAGTTAAACATTTTTAGCCACAGAAATGACCTTTTTCAAAATTGTCTGCCTTGTATGTGGGTAAACATACACACACACGTCTGCTGTATGTGTCTCATGGTCTGTCACAGAGTGGCTTGCAAATCCACTGGCCAATGGCAGGTGGACATACTCTTACTTAGGACTAAGTCTAGGGCTTCACATATACGAACCTTGTTCCCCACAGGTTGAGACCTTGAGCTCCAGGGGCCCATAAGGCTTAGGCGAGAGTCCAATAAGGAGTGATCAGATGAAGCTGGGTATCAAGCCAAGATCAGGTGGACAATGAACAAGCGGCATTGAGGTCCAGGCAGAGGTCAGGGCAGGTGGAGATCAGGCAGTGTAGTCAGGGACCAAGGTCAAAATCCGAAGTTAGACAAGACAAGGGCAGAAGCACAAAGGGACCCAAAACACACTGGGAGCAAATAAGGCAAGGTGAGGCGATCACTAGGCACCACAAGGTGAGGCTAGAGGATAGCAAGGCTGTAGGAGGACCTATTGCTGAGACATCGGCTTGTAGTGCGGCTGGGGTTTACATACCCAGCCACATGATGTCATCACTGAGCACCAGGAAGAGGATTTCCCGCCTTGAAGCCTTTAAATGGTGGCATGCAGTGCATGCCTAGGAGAGCCCAGAAAAGGAGCAGTATGGCAGTGTGTCCAGGCTGCGGTGCTTAGGGGTCAGTGCGGCCGGTTGTGGGATGCCCCACAAGCAACCAATATTACAATGTGTATAAATGTTACCTGGATTGAGTCAAGGTGTTTCCAGAAATGGAGTTGGGGAAAGGTTTGGACTTCCATGCATACTTTTTGATTTTCAAAAATATGCATGTACAGTTTCCCCAAAATTTTCCACATGCATAATAGGTTTGAGAGTAAGTTTGGTGGGATAATTTTCATATTATCATGTTATTATTATATTATTATTACATTCAACAAGGAGAGTAAACAAGTTTACTCTCCTTGTTGAATGTAACTTTGATTCTTCTGTGTATATAAAAGTTTTCTGTTACAGTTTTCCCAGTTCGATGTAAACCGATCTGATATGGTCATTTTAACCATGAAGGTCGGTATAGAAAAGTGCTAAATAAAATAAATAAAATATTAGACTTACTTGTATAATCCAGTTTGAAAATTGGTTATTTTACATGCATTTTAGCCAACTTTCTTATCCAGGCTGTTTAAAAATTACCTTTTTAAGGCTTAGAGTTCTTGACATCTGTATTTTTTACATTTAGCATCAAGGTAAGTCTCTGGAAATGCAACCATAATTTTAATTTATAAAACTCATTTTATCCAGGTTAGAGTCCTAGCTTTAAAGAATGCATTTGAGTGTTACATGTGTAGATTTGTACAGCTAAATAGGGTCTAGAAGTTTTGTACCGTTTCTTGATTTAATATCACAGGAAAATTATTTTTAAACATAAATATTCCCAAATAACTGGCAATTTGCTAGATTTGACCCTGTGTTTCTTGGTTTATTCATCTGACTGTGTGTCTCGCAGTTTCCTCTCTTTGTAGCTAGCATGCTCCTTCCCTACCTCTGTTTCTGTCCTCCTGTCTTCTCTTTTTATAGACCCACAAGACTTTCAAGACTCTCTCCTTTATTGCTGGCACCACTCAATAGGACGGTAACTTTCAAACAGGCACGCAGGGACTCGTCAAGATACGCGATCATTTTATAACATATGCATGCATGTTCTAAAATAGCCTAGCCATGCACGCCAAATTTTAAGTGGATGCGTGCATAGGCGCATATATCCCAACTCTACCACATAAGTCGGGGAATTTTAAAAGGGGCGTGCGGCCACGCCATTGCCAGTTCAACCAGTTCATCACCAAAGCCCCCCCTGGTTTAATAGCTTACCCCCCCCCCCCCAGTTAACCTATACCCTTAAATCACCACAATTATGGCTAGGTTTTATTTATTTATTTTTTAAACTTATACCTCCTTCATAGCAGAAGTAAACTTACGCGCCACTGGACCTGGGCATGTGCCCAGGCGCATAAATATTTACATGCATATCTCTTGGCCATGCCCCAGAATGCCCATGTCACGCCTAGACCATGCTCATGGCCTCGCCCCTTTTTGAAAAGTTTTGAGATGTGTGCACCGTGGGAGATGCTGGAGTATCTGAGTGGCTTTTAAAATTCAGGAGGCACGGCTTGTGCGCATCCCCCAATTGATGCGCGCACTGGGCTTTTAAAATTCACCTTTAATGGAGGACATCTGGAACCGCTGAAAAAGGACAGGGGGAGGAAGGTGTGGGGAGAAGACGTAGATAAGGGGGCGGTGGTAAATAGGGAGAGTGAGGCCAAGAAAAAATTATGAAAGAAATGGCGGGGTAAAGAGACCAGCAAATATGGAGAAACATTGGAATAAAACAGTCGTGCATTAAAAGCGAGGGAAAGGAATGACACTCGATGAGCCGGGGTAAATGTGGTGCGAGGGAGAGAAAAAACCTAGAATAAGGCAAAAATGGGAGCAAGGAATCTGAAGGGAAATATCTGTAAATGAAGACATTAAAGCAATATGTGACTTTGTATTATCTAAATAAAATGGCTTTCAGGATTCAGCAAATTGTGTATTTTGAAGTTAACAAATAGTCTTATCAAAGAGTCAAAAGAAACTGGGGATTCCTAAGAGTGCTCATAGAAACAGTATCTGATGGGAAATCAAGAGCGAAAGGCCTGTCCAGTCTGTCTACTTTATTTCCTGTTACAATATCATTTATTTAAAAAATGTATAAACTGCACAATCCACAGTTCTTGCCATAAACTTCTCTTAATCTGCCTTTTCCCATCTCTTCTTCCCAATTTAGGGATCTTCTGTGCTTACCCCATGGAGTTTTAAATTGCATTTATGATTTTTTTCCATCTTCCCTGAAAGGCTACTCCATTAATCCTCCACACTTTCTGTTCCATCTTTATTTTAAGAATATTAGTCTGCCATGGCTCTCAGTGGTGAGGTTATTTATAATTTGCAACCAAAAGGATGAGGTATCTTATTTATTTATTTATTTAGGATTTTTATATACCGACATTCTCGATACAAATATCAAATCAAGTCGGTTTCCATAGAACAAAACTGTCGCGGCTAAGGCGTTACATTAAACAGGCGTTACATAAAACAGGGTTTCTGAACATAAGAACATAAATATTAAATAGACAACAATAATATCTTAGCAGTGAGATCAAAGATTACACAAGCATGGAAGGCCGAATTCCTCTCCTTCTTAGATGTGTTCCCTCTAGGGCAGGGCTGAGGCATATCAGAAGGACAATGTGGGGAAGGTTGTATTGCTTGATGCTGCCCATGCTAGACCTGTTAAATGGCGGGGAAATGTGTGAAGGGAAAGGTACACGGCTGCTGCCTGTTCCGTACATAATTGCAGGGCTTTGGTTTTCTGTATTACCAATCTAGCATCTTTTCCAGGCACAAAATTCAATAAATTAAAAAAAAAAAAAAAAGAGGGGGGAGAAATATGAGACATTGAGACGTGGAAATTTCTTATGATCAGTCTAAAACCATGCTGATCACAGTATATAAATTAAAAATAAATATCTCTGCCCCTTAAAAAAAAAAAAAAAAAAGAAAAAGAAAAAAAAAAGACCTTTCATATATTATGCAATCTGAGCGTCTTAACTTCTGTCTGGAAATATTTTCTATAGTTTTACATTCAAATGCGCATGTAATTGAATGCTTTGACAATCAATCTATATCAAAGAACTGTTACCATGCCACTTAGCTTTGGGTATGTGGGATAAAGAGATCCTTGCAAACCAAGGAAAAGTTTTGAAAATGCTGTGAATCTGTTAAGCAACTCTGTTAAGACATATTGTGCCATTCCTTAGACAATAAGGGACAACTTCAGACACCACCTTTATCTTATTTAAATATATTAATTGCATTTTGTTCAATGCAACTGTTGTACAGTCAGAATGTCATATTCTCAGTAGACGAGCAGGATGAATCAGCTACACAAGTGGGTACCGTCGTGGAATGTTTTTTTGGCAAGCTATAGAAAAGCCCAGAAGGCTTTACTTGAATTCTGTGAGATTTGCCACCCTGTTGCTGCTGTACAGCCCTTAGTTGTCCTTTTTTGTCCTCAGACCTAATAGGATGTGTTTCATGTCTTCTCAGATTTTTTGCTACAGTTGTTGTCATCTTCCATTATTTTCCTTACATCCTTAAAATAACTTTTTCTTCATTTTATTAAGTTTTATTATTTTACAGCAGGTGCTGGGCTCCTGGAGCCTTCTGTTTTATTCTGATGAGGCCTGTTGAGGATTCTCAGTTGACCCTTATATTTTAGCTTTTCCAACAAGCACAACACACTGGTAGTTGTTTATACCTTTATAAATCAAAAAATAATTGTTAATGTGAATTATTTCAGTGCTCTTTTTACCTAATGTCTTTTTTTTTCTTTCACAAAGTGGGCAGACCTTAGTATTCATAAATAATTGTTCAACTTTATTTTTAGAATTTGTATATATTGTTTAAATTATCAGTTACTTTTCTGAAAGCGAAAACCTCAAACAGCTGTTGTTTGTTTATTTATTTTTTTATTTATTTAAAAACTTTTCTATACTGTCATTCAGTGATATACCATAGCCACTGCCATTAGCAATGGTAACATGGAATAGACTTAGTTTTTGGGTACTTGCCAGGTTCTTATGGCCTGGATTGGCCACTGTTGGAAACAGGATGCTGGGCTTGATGGACCCTTGGTCTGACCCAGTATGGCATTTTCTTATGTTCTTATGTTACAATGGTTTACAAATAGGCACGTAAATAATTTCGGAATGGATTATAAATTAACTAGTAGGTGCCAAAAATTGTTCAGTTACACGATTCGAAAAATATACGCGATATGAGGTGGATTGTAAATCCATTTATGGAATATCCATACATGATATATACTGTAATTCTTTAAGTTAATATTTAAGTATGTTAAAATAAAAACGCATATGTTCTTTTTATTTTATATGTCCCGAAACCCTCAGAATTTTATAAGTACCTAATACGTTTAATCTCCTAATTCTCAATTGTTCTTTATTAAACTCTGTACCCCTATCCTATTTTCCGGCTATTCTAGCCTCCAAGTTATTCAACCCTGTTGATTGTAACATTTTTGCTCCCTGTTGTTAAATGATTTGTTAAAGTTATACCCCCTTGTTCTATGTAAACCGATCTGATATGGTTATGACCATGAAGGCCAGCATAGAAAAGAATTAAATAAATAAATGTTATCTGGTGACTTTTTTTGTTTTGTCTGTTTGTAGGAATCCTTTTCTTATTAGTACCACCTATTTCCCACTCTCACTTTGAAAAGCTTTTTTGAAGAGCCATGTTTTTAAACTTTTTTTGAAGAGTTGTGGAATACAACTTCCATAATGTTTATGCTTCAAGCATGCAGGCAGGCTGACATGATGGCAAAAAAAACCCCTTTCGTATTGCAAATTGATTGCCAAAAATATTGCTTTATCAAAATCGCTCATAAAAATGTTTCCATTATAATGTTCATCTGCCATACTAAGGTGCCTCAAACATGCTTATTGTCTCTTATAATTACAGAATAGTTTCCGCTAATGAGCAGCAAGTGAGCAGCCGCGATAGTACTTAACTTATCCAACAAATGCTGACATGGCCATGTTTTGCAAATTCCGCTGCATCAGGACTATAATGTAGAATTTTTTGCAATCTCCATTTGCTTCTGTCTTGGCACAAGATAGATCTTAACAGGTGTTGGCTGATATGCCATGGAAGTAGGTCTTCTGCCTAGCTAACCACCTCAACCTTGGATTGAGCACACAGGTTCTGGTGGCTGGCAGGACCTTCCTGGTTTGAAGTGAAGATGGTGGCAAGCAGAGTAGGCGAAGTAGAGATCGAGGTACACAGTGAGCAGAGTGAAGTTGAGGTTCCATCCAAAGTCAGGGCAGACTGAGGGCAAATGAGGCCAAAGTCCGGTCCAAGGCGGAAGACAAAGGCAAAGTCCAGATTTGGTCCAATGTCGAGGTTGCGAGAGAGACAAGCTATAGGGAGAACATAGGGACACAGACAAGGAGAAGGTAAGATATGGGAGACAGGAGATGATATCAAGAGCAGGGCAACACAGACACAAACTGGTGCCCTGGCAGGAACACAAGCAATGGAAGCAGAAACACTGAAGCAACTAGCACTGCTGGAACGCAGGAGACCTGTCACGAAGGTGTCAGAGAGGGGCACAGCCCACATTGACACAGTTGAAAAACTTGATCCAGAGGTGGCGCAATATAGGCACAGGTTCTGGCATTGACATCTCTCATCCTCTATCAGGTGGGAACGGCCTTTTTGCATGGGCTCGTCTGGAGTAGCCAAAGGACTAGGCACTTTGATTGGGACCAGTAGAGGGTGCTAGAACCTGGAAGCCAAGTATAGTGCTGATCGAGATTGGCCTTGCTCCCACGATCTCTTCTGGAAATGGATTGCGATCTGCGTGCAGAGGCTGATCAGTGCATCCATAGATGTTGGGAATCTCCCTCCCAGCAAGCTTTGCTTTGATTTGGGTAGTTAAGCCTTGACAGAATACCACTGTTAAATTTTCTTCATTCCAGCGCAGTTCTGCCGCCAGAGTCCAGAACGTACTGGCCCACCATTTGTGAACCCTGGCGGAGACATAAAAGGTCGGCTGAAGCAGAGAAAGAGCATTCCAATTCCTCAAAACCTCAATGGAAGTGTACCAGGAACTCAGCCAGTTTGTTTAGCATGGAGTCATTGCATTTCCACAGCACAGATGCCCAGGCCAAGGCCTATCCATTGAGGAAGGAGACTCTTGTCCAATCTGAGGGGAAACTTGCCACTTGTGGTTCAAAAATGATCTGACACTGGTTCAGGAATCCCTTCCAGGTCTAGGGGTTACCGTTGTAGTGGGGTAGAGGGGAAAGGTGAATGCCAACTGCCCCCAGATGGAAGTTGCTGCACAGAAGGAGTCTGCATGAGAACTAGAGGCTGAGGAGCTATGCTCTGCAACCGAACAGAGTCCATCCATTGGCATAGAGTTTGTACAGAGCCTGCAAACTAGATTTGCCAGCCAGTAGGTGCAGAAGCTGAAGTGCCAGTGAGTCAAAGGAGCTCATGGCCTTCACAGTCTGTCCTGATGTGAGGTAGTGAGCCCTTGTGCCACTGTTAAGTTGGCATAGCCTATCTTGTGCAAGCACAAGATAAGCAAACTTGCTTTCTCTGTCGACAAGCAGGGCTGAATTAGCCATGACACATGGGGAATCTCAAACTGAGCATTGCAAACAGAGACACTAATCAATATAAGCAACCTGGCTCCCCCTGTGAAGAGCATTCTACGGGGTGAACAGGCTGTGCAAAACTGCTTGCCCAAAGTTAGTCGTTTCTTGAAAGATTGTCCAGCCAGATGGCTAACCAGTTGGATAAAGTATATTGGCAACTGCTATTCCCATTCTATTGAGATCAGTTGAGAAGCCAGATGACACGGTTGCGTTCTCATCAAGTAATAGGCCAAGTCTTTCAAAATCCAGCAAATAAAGGGCCTTCTGTCTTTTATGCACATATGGCTTTTGGAAAAACATGAGCAAAACAATGGCTTGATGAAGGTAAAAAGCAGAAACAATCTTAGGAAGAAACTTAGGATGGGTGCAGAGCACTATTCTGTTTTAAAAGAATTACAGATAAAGACAGTATGAGACTAACACTTATACTTTGACTCTTTTAGTCAAAGTAATATCAACTAAGAAACTTCAAGAAGGCTGACTCCAACAGCTCAGTTATCAGTTGTACTAGGACAATATTGAGAATCTATGGCACAGGAGGTTTCAAAACTGGAGGCTTTATATGCCACACCAACTTCAGTTTTCCCAACTACTTGGAAGTGGAAAGTGGCGATGGCATTATAGTGCACTTTCACTGATGAAGTGCAGAGACCCAGTGTGGAGAGGGCAAATAAGTACTTAAACAAATCTTTGAAAGAACAGGTTAAGAGTCCAGAGAGCACGCTTGGCGCCAGGATGACAATCTCCTCTATTTAAACCCATATAACCTCCTGGTAGATGGCTTCCTAGTCAAAATGATTACTTTAATCTCTAAGGACAGTTAAAGAGAAGACTACTGAGCGTTTAACATCTATGCCATCAGTTTGCGAGAGTGGAGATTCGGGTGTTATAAGACTACCTTGTTCTTGCATCAGCAGTAAGGGGTCAACTCCCAGAGGAATTGGGAGGGTGATTTAATAACTGGATGAGAGAGTGCTGACCATAAAGATAGTCTTGGGGGAATTCTGTGCTACTGTGGAATGCAGAATTTCCACACATTTCCCCCTTCGTGCAGATTTTCATATTTACCTCACAGAATTTTTCGCTTCCGGGCCTCACCGATGCTCCGACCTCAAACGCAGGCAGCTTTGCCGCAATAATGACTCTGTGAGCCTGCCAGAAGAGGAGAGGCTTTAACTGTAGGATTCCGTGATCATGGAAGCATGGGCCAGGTTCACAGGTGGCAGTGCAGCACGTGACAGGCTTGGGGGAGGCAGCACAGCACTGATTATTGCAGAGCTCCGCGAGCCTGCCAGGTAAGTTGGGTCTCAACTTGAAGATTGCACTTCACTGTTTGTTTCCCAATCAGTGCATATTATTCCTGCGCTGTGAGAAAGAGGTGAATAAACAGCTGTAAACGGGGAGAAAGCAGGAGGAGGAAGGAAAGAGGAGGGGGAAGGAGGAGGAGAAGAGGGAGGGGGAAGGAGGAAGAAGGAGGGGTAAGTAGAGGGGAAGGGGTAGGACCTGGTAACTGGAATCATGTTCAATCAAACGTTATCTCCTGCTGCCACGGGGTCAGTCTCGCAGCTCTTATCACAAGACTTGCCCCAGTTAAACATGACTTCTGCTGCCGCACACGCCACGATCTGGCAGACTGCCACTGCGAAGTAGAGCGAGAGAGGATCCAGGGGCTGCCAGCGGACCTCATCCTGCTGGCAGCTGAAGAAGAGGCCCAGGCCCTGGGACACAGTGTGTGAGCCCGTGTGTGAGCCCGTGTGTGTTGTGAGCTGGTGTAGGTTGGTATCTGCCTTAGAACCTATGTGTGTAATTGCATATTGTGGAAGAGTGAGTGAGTGTATATGAGACTGCATGTGAATCAGAGAGAGAGACTAATTGATTCTCAAATGAAGAAGGTAAACATTTTCTGTACAGTTTGATACTTTCTGCCAGAAGGAAATCACTAAGTATCTGATTTACTAAGGGTTTTTCCCACAGACACAAAATGGGAGAAATGCCTTAATGAATCTGGCCTTAAGTGAGAAAAATGTGAAGGGTCTTCGTTTTCTGTACTATTATTTAAATGAGGAGGGAGGTCTGGTTATTGGGTGGAGGGAAAGGGAGAAAGGACTCAAGATGGATAAATATAGGTAGAGAGGACCAGGGATGAAGATGATTGGGGGGGGGAGGGGGCAGCAAGAGATGAATCCAAGAAGGTATATAGGAGGGAATGGATGAGAAATGGAGCTTAAGAGAAATACGAGAGAAAAGAGGAGGAATAGGGAAAGGAGAACAGACAGGAAAAGTGCAGGAAGACAAAGTATTAAAATATCTATTCTGAAGGAAAAGTTCAAAGAAAGATAAGAGAACTGAAACAGAAAAGGAAAAAAAATAAAGGACACCAGAGAGAGAAAAAAAACAAAAAATGAGAGCCAAGGCCAGAGAACGATAAAAAGATACACTGAGCCAGAAAACCAAGCCAGAAGCAAAGTTTTTAAACTTACTGTCTGATAGAAAATATGAATAATTGATTAGTGTAAAATATCCTGGAATCCAATATAAAGCTTCAGGACCTGCACATTTCTTTCACACATAATTTACATGCTAGAAACAGAGGGATTTTGTTGGTGATTCTGACTTTTTTCTAGTGCATAGTCTGGCAGCCCCAGTGCTGCCTTGGATCATAAAGGTCTCCCAGTAGGAGAACATCACCCTGGTGTAGCAGGAAGTGATCCTGTAGCAAGGACCTGCTCTCCAGGTGATGTATTGTCCTCTAGCACTGAGGACAAGTCTCCCAGGGCTACTGCCCAGGAGGGAAGGGTTAGGCTGGCCATCATAGTTGGTGATTCGATTATTAGAAATATAGATAGCTGGGAGGCTGGTGGACATAAGGACCGCCTGGTAACTTGTCTGCCTGGTGCAAAGGTGGCAGACCTCATGCATCACCTAGATAGGATTATAGACAGTGCTGGGGAGGAGCCGGCTGTCGTGGTACATGTGGGCACCAACGACATAGGAAAATGTGAGGGAGAGGTTCTGGAAGCCAAATTTTAGGATTTTAGGTAGGAAGCTGAAATCCAGAACCTCCAGGGTAGCATTCTCAGAAATGCTTCCTGTTCCATGTGCAGGTCCCCAGAGGCAGGCAGAACTCCAGAGTTACAATGCATGGATGAGACTATGGTGCAGAGAAAGGGATTCAGCTTTGTAAGGAACTGGGGAAACTTTTGGGGAAAGGGGAGACTTTTCCAAAAGGATGGGCTCCACCTTAACCAGAGTGTGGAACTAAGCTGCTGACACTAGCTTTCAAAAAGGAGATAGAGCAGTTTTTAAACTAGAACAAGGGGGAAAGCAGACAGTTACTCAGCAGTGCATGGTTCGGAGAAATGTATCCTTGAAGGATACTAATGAAACAGGAGAGTTATGGCATCCCAACTGAGAGGTTCCATTAAAAGCAAACATAGTCCATGTGCCTATATGTAAAAAATCACCGAAGCTAATGATTTCCAAATTATCCCTAACAACTGAAAAGCAGGTTGTTAATACAAACAAAAAACACACTTTGAAATGTCTGTATGCCAGAAGTCTAAGAAGTAAGACGGGACAGTTAGTGTATAGCAGCAAATGATGAGATTGACATAATTGGCATCGCAGAGACTTCGTGGAAGGAGGATAATCAATGGGACAGTGCTATATCAGGGTACAAATTATATTGCAAAGATAGGGAGGATCAACTTGGTGGGGGTGTGGCACTTTATGTCCGGGAGGGTATAGAGTCCAATAGGATAAAGATCATACAAGAGACTACATGCTCAGTAGAATCTATATGGGTAGAAATCCCATGTGTGTTGAGTAAGAGTACAGTGATAGGAGTATACTACCATCCACCTGGACAAAGTGGTCAGACAGATGATGAAATGCTAAGAGAAATCAGGGAAGCTAACCAATTTGGCAGTGCAATAATAATGGGAGATTTCAATTACCCCAATATTGATTGGGTAAATGTAACATCAGGACTTGAACATCAAGACACGAGAGGTCTTGAACAGGTAGATTTGAATAGGTTATTTACACTTTTGAATAATAGAAGGACTAGGGGGCATTCCATGAAGTTAGCAAGTAGCACATTTAAGACTAATCGAAGAAAATTATTTTTCACGCAACGTACAATAAAGCTCTGGAATTTGTTGCCAGAGGATGTGGTTAGTGCAGTTAGTGTAGCTGGGTTCAAAAAAGGTTTGGATAAGTTCTTGGAGGAGAAGTCCATTAGCTGCTATTAATCAAGTTTACTTGGAATAGCCACTGCTATTAATTGCATCAGTAGCATGGGATCTTCTTAGTGTTTGGGTAATTGCCAGGTTCTTATGGCCTGGCTTGGCCTCTGTTGGAAACAGGATGCTGGGCTTGATGGACCCTTGGTCTGACCCAGCATGGCAATTTCTTATGTTCTTACTTGTCTTGTAGGCAGGACATATTCACTAGTCCTGAGGCTTTTGTATTGGGTCTGAAATACTGTAATTTGTGTTAACAAAAAACTTAAAGAATATGCTGCTGGGTATATTTTGAGAGTAGATTTCTACAATGTTCTATTGAGACAGTCTACTGAATGCCTAAAATGAACTGCTCGCCTGCCATAGGTATTGTAGGAAACATGTGTCCCAGATCCACTCAACAGAAATCTGGTAACCTTATTTTAACCTCAGTACACCAGTCTCTTGTAAGTGATGTTCAGGCACGCAGTTATTGTTGGGGGAAAAAAAGAGAAGCCCATGAAGAGCTCCATTTAAATACACTAGGGTGTTGGGGATTGGGAGATGAAGAGGGCAGGGCAGCAAAACAGATGACTGAGAAGTCTCTCTATATGGGTATATGCATTCTTCAGAATCAGAGAGCATGGGGTAGATTTTCAAAGCAGTGTGCGCTCGTCCATGTGCTTGCAGTTCCCGGCACGTGCACATGGACTCGCCAATCTTATGTGCGCGCTGGCACACGCATGTTATAAAATCTGTTGGCCTTGCGAGCATGTGCGGGGGGGGGGGGTGTGAACTTTAGCAAATTACCCGGGGCAAAGCAATCAGGCCTCCCCCCCTGCCCTCCCAGTCCGCTCCAATTAAGGAGCGGACCGGGAGGGAACTTGCCTATCCCTAACACTACTCTTCCTACCTCTTCCCCTCTCCACCCCGACCCTTAAATCTTTCCTATCTAAACTTTTTTTTGTTTTGGAACTTTCTTCAGGCCCGGGTAGCTTTTCAATGCTCTAACCTGAAAGCCGATGCAGAGGGGCATTATTTAGTTGTGGAAAGCACTTTATATGGCAAGCCTATAGTGCTTAGTATGGTGTATGCTCCTAACAATTACGAACATTCATTTTTTGTGAAGCTTGCTAGGTTATTATTGGCTTATACCAATAATACTTTGATAGTTGGGAGGGGGCATTTTAACTATATTCATGATAGCCAGTTAGATAAAACATCACCAGCGCCTCAATCTGGCATAAGGCCATGTAAAGGTATAACTTATCTTTGTAAATGTTTGGCTGTGATAGATGCCTGGAGAGCCCTTCATCCTCTCGATAAGGAATTTACTCGTATATCCTGAGCACATAACATACAATCTCACCTCAATTATTTATTAGTCCAGCAGGAAGACTTTTCTAGGGTCCCCTGCCAATATCTGATCACGCGCCACTATGACGAGATTGCGGGGAACTGGCACTTGGGTATGATGAAAGTTTTTGCGGTTTCCCTAAATTTGTTTATACAGATTTCAGTTTTCACCCCAACATCTGTATGTAGTTCTCACAACCTGGATGTTGAAAGTGAAAGGTGTCTTACTATATCCAGGCTTCTAGGATAAGGTGATAAGTCCTGTGCAGCTCAAGTAAAGCTTCTAGGCTTTCCCACAGCTTGCGAAGAGACCCTGCATTTGTACCATCAAATTTGTGGCTGATTATCCTGCTGTCCATGGAAAAGCACTGAATGCTCAGTATTGCTGCTCACTTTCTTTATCATCCCCATTACCTTTTAAAGACTAACCATGAAAGGGTTATCAGGTTATTTTGGTAACCAAAAATAATCAGCCTTCATTGTTTTGGTTTATAATGTCACAAGTGTTTCACTCTAGAACCATTTAGTAGATTAGTGGTTATCACTTCTTATAGATGCTTGTGAATTGTTTGAGTATTGACTTGAATTATCTTAATGCAGCATTAAATACCTGATAACAACCATAATGGTCCATTGGGTGAACATTATCTGTGTCACTTTAATCTTCAGCACTTTCATTGATTGTTGTTTTGGGCAAGCAATTTTCCCACCTAAATTTGTATGAGGTAATACTCCTGTCTGATGACAAGCAACTCTGGAAACACCTGTTTATTTGTAATTTAAGATTTTAAGGATGGCCCGGTTAAATTCCTCTAGTATTCCTGTTAGTCATTCTGCTATCATAATTTGTTCTGGTTTCCTGTCATTCCCATTCATGTGCGCCTGCTATCATAAGTGTCTTGTCACCCTCCAGTTTTGAAAGGGAGTAGGGGAGAGCCGATGTGCTAACTTTGAAGTGCTAAGGGTAACCTTACCCAATGAAGATTGTAAATTAATAAATAAACGATCACTATTTCTGTTTCTCTGTGCAGGCAGTATTGACATATGGAGTTTATTAGTTGGGAGGGAACCGATCCATCACTACCAGCACAACCAAAGAATACAGGCTTTGGCACTTGACTGTAATGCTGCCACCGTTGCAAGCGCATCCAGCTTCCAAGTCAGAGTGGAGTGCCCTGATGATAACGGATACTGGCGATCCTTGGCACACTTTGAAGTCCAAAAGCTGGTTAGTCACTGACCCAGACAACTACTTCAAGCATAATCATGGTTAATTGATCAAGTTCAGTATAAATATGGTAGCGCACGCCAACCAAGTGAAGAGAATGCTATAGCTGTGTTGGTACCATGCTAAACTTGTGGCCTGCCCAACAGAGATGTGCAAATCTTTCAAAGAACATAATACTCATCGCAATCCGTGTTCTTTCAACAGACTTCTGAGTGTGGCAAACCTTCAGACAAATTCCAGAGATTCAGAAAGTTTGAATGTTTGTGGTTTTGTTGCAAATGCTACTAAAGGAGCTGGCTTCAGGAAATGTTTTGTGGGTTTTGTGAGGTGCTAGAGGAGGGAGGCAGGAAGGAAAAGAGAAGTGAGTAAGAGGTTAATTTGTTTTCTAGAACTGTGTTGCCTCACCAGCACCCATCGCAGGATGGGACTGCAGGGTCTACTAGGTCCTGCAGCAACCGAAGAGGGTGGAAGAGAAGAGAAAAGAGAAGCTACTCCTATACCTGCTGCTCCATGCTGCCAGAAAATTCTGGTTATATTAGGACTATTTTAGGCTCTCACTGGGTGGCAGTATACATATCTCTGTTGTGATTTGCTGTATAATATGATGCTGCTGTCTGTTGGTGGAAGAGGGGTATGCATCTAGGAACAATTCCCCAACTCAAAAAGAATCACCCTAGTCTGCCTTCCAATGTTCAGGGTGCTACCTGGTGGCCACAGACATGACAATGTGACTGACCAACACTTAATAACTCATAAAAACCATCAGTAAAATCAAGGACAAAAGCAAACAACATAATAAACCATCAGTAAAATCAAGGACAAAAGCAAACATAATATATTGCCATAGTTTTACCTTCCAATGTTCAGGATACCATCTGGTGGCCACAGACATGACAATGTTGTCACATTGTCATGTCTGTGGCCACCAGGTGGTATCCTGAACATTGGAAGGTAAAACTATGGCAATATTTATGTTTGTTTTTGTCCTTGATTTTACTGATGGTTTTTATGAGTTATTAAGTAAATCGCCTTGCAATGGTTTCCTCCTGTTAAAGTGCAGAATATAAGTTTTTAATAAATTCAAATGCACAGATACATCACAGGCAGCTTATTTATAACATTTCTGCGCATAACATCCCACACAAATGTACCTGTTAATTGCACTAAATTGTCTACTAATACTTTAGGAACTCTTAGCAACATGCATGCGTTCGCACAAAAGACAGTGTTACTGTATAACATCTGTATCTCACACATTCCCAACTCCACTGCTGTAGCACTGCTGCTTTCTATCATGGGTTTGGAAGAGTGGACCTGGGACTGCTGACTGACAGGGCCAAGGCACAGTACAAAATTGTGAGACAGAGACGTGGTCAGGCAGACAAGACAGAGGCAAGCGGAGCCATTCAGAAGCAGGAAACAAGCAAGGACCAGGGCAGGCAGCAGACTGAAGCATGGTCAGGAACCAGGCCGGGTTTCAAACGGTAGTCAGAATCAGAAGCAGCCAGATGCAAGAGAACGAAGAAACAGAACCTGTTGCTCAGGAACTTGCCCAGAAGAGTGTGTGCTTCCTTTTAAGGTAGAGCAGGGCTGATGTCATCGGTCTGCCGCACAGGAAATCCTGGGTGTTGGGCCTATAAAGCTGGTGAGTTGCTGTGGGCCTTTAGTCAGAATAGCAGGATGTAGGAGAGAGAAGCAGGATGCTAGCAACCATGCTGGGAGGTGCCAACAGGTCATAGGACAGTGCTGAGTTTGGTACTGTAATGAACAGGATGCAGACCATGATGTAGCACCCTGTGGTCAGTGGCATGTTATACTGTCACTGGTATAGCCAGTGGTAGCATCAGGTAGTCGGGGTTTGTAGTGCAGCACAGTAATTATAACACGTATCAAATGCCAACTACACCAGCACCTTACAGATTCATTAATTCCTCTGCACTTCTCCACAGATCTGCCAGATGGTTGTGTACAGCACTGGTTGTCAAACTGGGCTGTGAAGGACAGGATGGATTGTAGTCGGGGAGGGGGGGGGGGGGGGGGGGAATGCGAGATGTTTGATTTGGCATAACTTTAATTGCAGCATGCTATCCTGAAACTTATTTAGTTAATTTTACCATTTTGGGGGGATGGAGGAGAGGGGGGTTAAAAGTATTGTTGAGAAGGAAAATGGTCGCACAGCATAAGAAATTTGAGAAATGCTGATGTATAAGATGAGCTGGATAGTTGTATACATGCTTCTACCTTCCTCTCCAAACTTTAACTATGTAAGTGAGAGCTCCAAACCCAAAATGACAACTCCAAGTTTCATCAGCGCACCTCTAGAAAGATTTGAAAATAATTGTTCTTTGCATTTAAAATGAAAACAAAAACATCTTTGAATAATAGTTTTGTGTGCTGCTGTAGGTGAATTTCCTTCACGTGGTTCCAGACACAGGCACGCACCCTGTCACTGTTGCTGCGGCTGAAGAAATCGTGTATGTCCTGAAAGCAGGGGAGTCGGACACGGTTCTTCACTCTGTGTATGGCCATCCAGTCACGTGTTTGGATGTCTCGGCCAATCAAGCAGCCTTTGGCGTCAAAAGCTTTGGCTGGTTAATGAACGAAGGAAACAAGGTATTTAAGATATATTTGTAAAGATTGAAGTTTGGTTCCACGTCTCGTTCCACTGGGAAAAAAAACGTTTGGGGTGGCTATATTAAATAATTTAAAAAAGTTATCTTGCTTATCATATTAAACTGCTTCACAGGCCCCATTAACACAGTTAAATCTTGGGTTAGTGATAACTGCAGATAGTGGTCAATTGATTGTAGTGCTCAGGTTCCTCTTTGATAAACTCTCGGTTTACTGATGTAAGAATCATGAAATTTATGTGAGAATGCATTACAGTGGAGTTTCAGGGTATACAGATAATCATGCTTTATGTACATTATTAGTATACTTTATGTTAACCATAGGGTAAGTTCTAGAATCCACGTAAAGCAATCGGTATCCTTCATTGCTTAGAGTTGCATTTCCTTATTTAGTTCTGAAGTATTTGCATTTGATGGTAGATTGTATTACACAGGACATCAAGCACGCATCCTAATCAGGGAGATGGGAGTGAAGTAATCCAGATGGCTAGGGTGTGTTTGACAAATATGGCTGCTTGGCATTGCTCTACCAGCTGACATCACACTAGAAATTAATTACTAATGTCTATTAAGATAATTATTCCCTACACGCAAATGGGAAGTGGCTTGGGATTGGCTGGTCCTGCTGGCCACAAGTTTAAAGCACTATTTCTGTATATGATGTAAAGCTCTTTAAACAAGGATCAATGCTGTTTTTACTGATTTCTGCCCAGGTACCTGCATCTCTATATTGCTTAAGCTCCTGTACTACTTTAATGCTGCTTTGGAACAAAGCTCATGCACAGAAGATGATTTCCATGGAAATGCCAAGGAAACAGTTTTGCTCTGTTAAAAATCATTCTCCTCTCTTTTCAGTGCTACGCTGATTTCTGATATAACCCAGAAAATCATAATCTGTTTATAGCATTTTGCTTTTTTATTTTACTAAGTTTATTTTGGATAAAAGATCTCGTCATCTTAAGGGTGAAACTAATTTTAGGTCTTTAACCCCTTTAAAGCACATTATTTTCTGCTGTAGCCTTCAACATTACACTCACCAATTATCAGAAAAGGTCAATTAAATATGACCCTCCGTGTACGTCTGTCATTCATGCTATGTGCTGTACTAGATATAGAGAGATATAGAGATAAAGAAAGGGATAGAGCGCGTTAGTAATAAAAGAAGGTTTGGCACAACCCACTGTGTACAGCAGCAGCTCGAAGAGGGCAACATCTCGCAGTTGAGCTGGTCCATGGAGACTAAGCAGAGTCTGACTTATCCTTTCCACTCCCCATCCCACCCCCAGCCAGCTGTCAGTAGAAGTCGTGCTTAATGCAGCATCAACGTCCTGTGCTGTGAGGGACCAGTCTCGTGGTATGAGGCATAAGATCTATGGGATTCACGCAACTCATATTAATAGAGTGGACCCACACAACTCAGGAAGTTAACACTCTTAAGCACAGCTTCTTCTAACAAGCGGAGAGGATCAGGATGAGGCCAGGCCGCATTGGGAATTGCAGGGCAGAGAGGATTGGGGGAACTAGGGAAGGGAGAACTTTAGGAGGATAGGAACGAGGGGAGAACTTTCAGTGGGAGGAGGAGAATGCAGAGAGAGCCTTCGTGGGGTGGGGTGAGAAAATGGGAAGCGCCTTCCAGAGGTGGAAGGAATATGAGGAGAGCATTCTGGGAATTGAGGGGACAGAGAGAGGGAGAGAGGACATGGGGATTAAGGAGAGGGGGAAAATGGTCCACGATGGAAAGAAAAGGGATAGGGAATTAGGGACTGAGGGATAAAGTATTTTGGCTAGGGCAAATGTGAAAAGAATGAGGATGGAGGGGAAAGAAAGGAAATTGGTGGGAGTAAGGGGGAGAGGAAAGAAGGTGAGAAGATTTTAGATTTGATGGGTGGAAGGGATCCAGGAAGATATGGGGAGAAGAATAGAATAGAAAACATGAAAGAGAAGAGAGAGAGAGAAGGAGAAATAGGAATAGGTGAGCAGGTAGCTAGATTCTGAAGAGGAGACAAGGAGAAGAGATGGAAGAGAAAGTATTAAAATATCCACTTTGAAGGAAAAAGACAAAGAAGGAACATAATTCATATAGAAAAGAAACAAGGACCATCAGAGAGAATTGTTGGTCAGCATATGAACAATTCAGCTTGCAGAACTTCAAGAGAAAATGTTTGCAGTTTCAGGCCTGCCTTACCTGAACAGCTCAGAAAAAACCCCAACTTTACCCCCTTTAAGAAACAGCTTAAAATGCACCACTTTAAGGAAGTGTTCAGCCTCTAATTTTGACTGTACCTCCAACCCCCACTTTGCAGCACTATATGAAAAGATGCGGGTGTACCTTATAGACCAGTGGTTCTCAACCCTTTTTTGGTCGGAACACACCTGACAGATGGTTCTCACATGCGTGACACACTGAACATATGACCATCACGGGGCTAAATGTAAACATGCACTCTGCATCCACAGGAATGCCCTCAACCCCCAGCAATGAGAGCAGAGCAGATCTAGGGCATTACCCTATACAACTCACCATACAAAAAAGATGTTCTGATGACATCTCAGTAAAAGCAAAACAAACTCCCTTTACTACCAGGCACAATAGCCTTCCTTAGGAAAAGACAGTAATTTACCACTAATGCATATCCTATTAAGAAAACACAACAAATAAGATTGATACAAATGCCTACATGCTAGTTAAATACCTCACCTCGGTCACACACCCTTCACCAAGAACAGAAAAACCACAAATTATAAATATGGAGACAGAAACTGGAATGGAAAACCAAAAAAGCCACTCTGCATGCAGTGCAAACCTGGAGAAATGGAAAGAGAAATATAGCACCTCGCAGACTCTCAGGATTTGCAATAATGCACACAAACTAACCCGCACAAAGTTACACCTGTACTATGGAACACACTCACAGTAACAACCCTATCTAAGAAATACAACTATTAAACCAGGCCCTAAACATTAATACATTTCCTATTGGGAAAACAGAATAAGCCAAGCTGCTATAGAGCCCCACACAGAAATAATTGTAAAGCTATACTAAAAATGTTATAAAACAGCTGCTGAACAGAATAATATTCAACAATTAAAAACTCATAAACATTATTAAAACATGTCCAAATGTCAATAAAATATTTCAAAACAGCAGACATTGCATAATACCCAATAATTAAAATGGCAGTCAATCAAGAAAAATAAATTTTAAAAAGCCACCTTTACTTACCCTCTCCAGCAACTCTCCTACTCCTTTCCCTTCCAGGCCAATAGCACTCACCAGAAGCAGCAAGGGCTGCTGAAGCTCTGTCCTCACAGTCCTCTTCCTTAGCGCCCACAACCAGACACACACACACACACACACTCTCTCTCACACTCACACACACATCTCTCTCAATCTCACACACTCACACACACACGTCTCTCTCAATTGCGCACACACACACACACGTCTCTCTCAATCGCACAAGCTCTCACCCATTCACGCCTTCACACCAAAAACGTTTTCTTCCTTCACTGCAGGGATGGGCTCCAGTTCCGCCGCAGCTTTACTCCGGCGGGCCTTCTTTTTTTGCTGCCACGAGGATGGGTTCCCATGGTAGCCTCGGTCGGGGTCGGGTTTTCCTCTTCGCTGCCACGGGGATGGGCTCCCGTGGCGGCCTTGCTTGGTCGGGGTTCAACACTGCCATTCCTCCCACCCCCACCCCCGGGCTATGTGATGCTTACCTCACCGGCCAATCAAAGGCTTCCTCCCTTCTTCCTACTCCCACTGGCAGATAGAAGGGAGGAGGCTTCCGATTGGCCTGCGCATGGGCAGGCAAAATGAAGGAGGCTTCCCATTGGGCAGTGGGGGTAGGAAGAAAGGAGGCTTCCAATTGGCCCACGGGGGCTGGAAAAAGGGAGAAGGAAAGTGCAACGAGGCAGTGGTGTGTCGCAACACACCAATTGAGAAGCGCTGTTATAGACTAACCAATTTATTGATGCATGAGGATGAAGTGTAATGCAGGAGGTATTGGGGGGGGGGGGGGATACAGAACAAAGAGAAGGCACTGAATTAGGCAGGGCAGGGTGTGGAAGAGTGTTAATAGCATTATAATCCAACCTACTGACAAGTGAGGTAAGTGTGAAAAGATGGAATTATCTGAGAACATAAGAAATGCCACACTGGGTCAGACCAAAGGTCCTTCAAGCCCGGTATCCTGTTTCCAACAATAGCCAATCCTGAGAGAGGCGTGTGTAATACAATCTACCTGGCAAGTACCCAGACATTAGATAGATCACAAGCTACTATTGTTTACTAATTACCATCAAAGAAGTTTATAGGTGTAACCTCTAGGATTTATCCAAACCTTTTTTAAACCCAGTAACACTAACTGCTGAAACCACATCCCCTGGCAATGAATTCCAGAGTTTAACTTTGCGCTGAGTGAAAAAGAAATATCTTTGATTTGTTTTAAATGAGCTACTTGCTCTCTTTCACACACACATGTACTCTCACACATGTGTACTCTTACTCTCACACAGGCATGCAATCTCGCACTCTTATACACACACACACACACACACACACACACACGCTCTCTCACACCCTTTTGCTCATCCCCCCTTCTGTCATTCTCTCAATGCAGCAGCAGTAGTCTCCTTCAGCAAATACCCCCCCCCCCCCCCTCCCTTGCAGCCGGCAGGACTACTACTTCAGGCCAAGAAAGGCAAGCCTGCTGTGTCCATGTTTTCTTTCCTGCAGGGCCTTCTGCGAATCTCCTCCTCTTCTTAGGTCCCGTTAGCCACACTGCCACTTCGGTTGGGCAGCACAACACAGTGCAGCTCCTCCTCTTCCTAAGCCCTGCTGCTACTCTTTTTTTTTTTTTTTTCTAAGGCCTCACTGTGCAGGTTTACTTTTCTTCCTAGGCCCAGCCAGCCATGTTTCCAATTTCGGTGGGACCACGCTGCTTTTGATGGCTGCAGCTGGCAGCATCTTCTCTTCTGCCCTGGCGGCGCTATGGTGCCCTGTAGATAGCAGTGCCTAAGGCTGAAGCCATATTGGCCATAGGCAAGCCATGGCTCTGCCTGCTATTTATATGACTCCCATATGCAAGCTGCTATTGGGGCTAGGCATAGAATACAGACTGCATGTGGGTGACATACAGTTCTATTTTCCAGCAATGACAAACTGGTCATCAGCTTTCACTATGTTGTCCATTTGTGTATTCGCAGTCAAACAATGGCTCTTTCATAATTGGCTAGCTTTGAATGTTGAAAAAAAGTGAGATGATCATGCTAAGCTTCCACCCAGAGACTGTCCCTCTACTTTCTTTTTTTGAGGGCATTGGTTCAAATATTGCAACTCAGATGAGGAATCTGGGCGTTTCACTTGAATCAGATTTATCTCCCTGGACTCAAGTCATTTTGTAAATTGTTTGTTAGGTAATTTGAAACCTTTACTTAACCTGAATGATTTTTGAGCTGTTATAAAAGCGTTAGTTTTAGCAGGCCTCGACTATTGTAATTTGATCTGTCTAAGATTATCAGCAAACGTGCTACAAGCCCTACAGATTGTGCAGAATTCTGTCTCTCAAATCTTTACTGAAAGATTATATGAAACCTATTCTGTGTTTCCTTTTGTTGGATCCTGACACAGTAGGGGATAAAAGTTAAAGTAGTCTTGTTGATTCACAAGCTGTTGGGCATTTCTGCCTCCCTGTGGATTTGCACCATTTCACTTATTTATTATCTGCAGTGAGTATCGAGGTTTGTTGATCATGCTCTTTTGGATGTCTCTTCCCCTCATCTGTCCCATTTTTCTGAGACATGGGAAGCCTTGTTCAGTGGCAGAACCTTTTTTTTTTTTTTATGGAATTCTCTTCCATAAAATTTATGGCTGATTTACCTGTACAAAATCTTTTAAGAAGCAGCTTAAAACATTCTGTTTTAGACAGGCAATTGACATTGCAAGTCCCAAGTATGTGCAGTGCTGCCGCCTCATGCGAATTCTATTATGGTCTTTTAAATCATTTAAAACTATTATCATTAGATACATAATGGTATGCTTATGCTGCTATATAGTAATGGTGGGCTCGCTTTGAGAAAGCTTGGTTGTCTGTTTTTCATTATGAATTTATGAATGTTATGATATACCCCACTTGAACTTTGGATTTTTGCAGGCTATAGATTTTTTAAATAGGAAACTCATGAAAAAAAATTAGCAGCCTGAGAGTGGGTCACAATGTAGTGGAATGAATTAAAAATTAGTGGACTGATAGACAACAGCAGGTAGTGTAAATGGAACTCACTCTGAGAGGTGATAAGTGGACTCTCCTCCAGGGTTGGTTCTGGGTCTGGTTCTGTTCATCTTTGTAAGTGATATTGTGGAGAGGTTGGAAGATCTGCAACAGAGTTGACACACTT
Organism: Rhinatrema bivittatum; assembly: GCF_901001135.1. Taxonomy (NCBI): domain Eukaryota; kingdom Metazoa; phylum Chordata; class Amphibia; order Gymnophiona; family Rhinatrematidae; genus Rhinatrema; species Rhinatrema bivittatum. The sequence goes on along the minus strand of NC_042625.1, from coordinate 59,946,284 downwards.
GAAAGAGAATGAGAAGTGAAAACTTGAGGAATGGTCAAAGGTTTGACAAGATGTACAGAGTGATGCATTTGGGGAGTAGTTATCCAAAGCAGTTGAACATGGGGTGCAAGTTCAGATGATCTGGGACAAGGGAGAGAGACCTAGAGGTGATAGTTTCAGATTTATTTATTTGAAAATAGTTATAGCCTGCTGATTCGAATGACTTAGGCCACAGGAATGCTCTGCTGCATAGAAAAAGGCATAACCCACAGGAATAGGGAAGTGATCACACCCCCTGTACAGATCAGTGGTGAGACCTCACCTGGAGTACTGTGTTCCATTCTGGAGACCGTATTTCAAAAAAGATAGGGACAGGATAGAAGCAGTCCATAGAAATGTAATTGAAATTGTGTGGAATCTGCATCGAAAGACACATGAGATGAGACTTGAAGACCTAAATATCTATATGACAGTTTAATCCAATGGGATGTTTGCTTCCTTCAACAGTGTATTGCTCATCTTGAGAGAGTGCAGCACTAGTTTCCTGATGGCCAAGGCCAACATCAAGTTGGCCTTTCTCTTGCTCCCAGTCTACCCGAACTGTTTTCCTCTCCTGGGCTTTAAATTCAACAGTTCTTGCTAATTTGACAAATCAGTGCCAATGGGCTGTTCCATCTCATGCACATATTTCAAGAAGTTTAGCTCGATCTTGTACTGGGTAGTGGCCCACCACAGAGGAATGGACAATATTGTCCATTACTTGGATTTCTGTTCATGGGCCAGAGTGGTTCTCAGAGTTGTAACAATGTTGTTTTCTCTTTTAGCAGATGACACGCAAGTTTGGCATCCCCCTAGCTGCACACTAATCGCAACCCCCTTCCACAAGACTGACTTTGCTAGGGTTAGAGTTTGACTCAGAACACATGGTATGCAAGCTCCCCTGGGAGAAGCTTGCTGCCCTGGCAGGCCTTGGGTAATGTCTGCCTGGGGCAGGTTTGGCCCCATCACACAACAAGGGGTTGATGATCAAACCATGAGAGTTCAGCTGCATGGCCCTGGTAGGAACTCTGTAGGCTTGAGAAGTGAATTTGGGCTGACTTGGTGGGGGGAGGACATGATGGGAGGGGTATACCAGTTGAAGCTCAGCATCTACATTTTCAGTTGTGTTGCATCTAAGTTTTTTTTAATAAAGCTGCAGTCTTTTCATTCCAAATAAAACTCACGTTTCAGTTGTTATTACTAGAGACCTGGTTCTGGGTGGGAATGGGAAGGGGGTGGGGGGGGGGGGTGGCAAATGTGGAGCTGCAGTGGCAACAGCCCTGAGTGCCCATGTTATTTGTTTGATTCATTTTTTTTTTTTTAACAATTTGGTTTGTTTTCAACTGAAATGTGATTTAAAAAAAAAAAAAAAAAGACCATGAGTGATCAACATTGTCTATAGATAAATCTCCTGGCATAGGTAAGGCAGAGAATCATGATTTTTTTTTTTTTTTTTTTTTTTTTTTTGAAAGAAGGATGCAAAGGGCATTTGGATGAATAACTGATTCAGAAGGTAGCAATTCAGGTGTTTATATCTTAATTTGTCAGTTTTGTCACCGGAAAAAAACCAAACCCTCTTTTGTGCTTGTAGAGTGAATGGATTTGCGAATAAATGTTTTTTGCATTTATAATCTGAGATCTGTACTTAGTGAATGTTAATTCATAGGTGGCTTTTTCTTCCTCCTTGTTTGCACCAGCATTTTTTCATGCCTTCTGTACACAAAATGAGAACTAATCCTATTGTAATCATAAATCTAATTCTGCTAATTTATAATGCAGTCTAAATATCTTTTCTTTTTAAATGTTTGTAATAAGTTGCATTTGTCACTTTTTTCAGCAAAAATACCTGAATACTTTCTAGTAATATTGTTGCATCCATGGATTTGTGTCTGCATTCTATATAACTGCCGCCAAAGGAAAGGGTGATAATGTGCCTTGTTTAAGATTACAGAGTCCTTGAACATCCAAAAACCCTGTCTCCTATCCCCCATGCACCTTTCCTCATTTTTGAGAGCACCGAGACTGCATGTAGGTGCTTTAATGATTTTCATTACTACTACTGCTTATTTCATATATTATTGTAAAATCACCTTAAGTGGGTGTTGCTCTTAAATGCCTGCTTATTAGTGGTGATAGAGTACAATCTCCTTGGAATGGCAAATACATGGCAACAACAAAACAAGTAAAGCACAAGAGGTTTCCCTCGCTCCCTCAGTCTATGTAATACTACCTTTAGCTTTTTAAACACCTCCTACTCCCCTTCCCTCTTAAAATATAAATCTAAGATCCAGTTAGGATAGGGATGAGCAAACTGACGGGCTGAACAATCCTGAAGGAGGGCCGACTAACTGTCCGATCAAGGAAAAAAAATGGCTGTGCTGTCAGTTCTCAGTACCGTGGAGGGCGTACTGCAAGCTAAGGAGCGAGGGAACCGCTAGAACGTCGCGAGATCGTTGCAAGCTCGCCATAGCTTAGCCACACTTCTCTCAGTGGGCCAGGGGGAGGAGCTGCTTCTGCTGTGACAGGGAGTCGCTTACTTGCTGGCAGAACTGGACATAGGAGCAGCCATTGCAATGTTCCACAACTCAGGAAGACCCGCCTCTCTGAGCTCAGCCCGGGTGGGATACTTGCTGTTTCCGGGTCCCTAATCAGGGTGAGAGAGATCACACCCGTTGCCCACCCGGCGGAAAAGAAGTGGTGAGGTAGGGAAGGGGAATGGACAAAGAGGCCAGAGAGAATGAGGGGAAGGCAAAAAGTGAACAAAAATTAAAAAAGCAAATAAAAAACATAAAATAAAAAAAGATGAGTGAAAAGAGTAAAAAAGCTAAAATAAAGTTGGGCAGATGGCATTTTTCTCAGCTCTTAAAAAATTTTGGCTGGCACAAGGAAGACTCATCAACAAAATGAGAAGCTTGGGAGTCAGCTCCAAGGTGTTGGTGTGGATTACAAACTGGTTGACAGACAGAAGACAACGGGTGATGGTAAATGGAACCTACTCTGAAGAGAGAATGGTGTTAAGTGGAGTGCCACAGGGATCGGTGTTAGGACCATTTCTGTTCAACATCTTCGTGAGCAACATTGCGGAAGGGTTAGAAGGTAAAGTTTGTCTATTTGCAGATGATACTAAGATCTACAACAGAGTGGACACGCCGGAAGGAGTACAGAAAATGAGATTGGATTTAAGGAAGCTGGAACAGGGGTCGAACATATGGCAGCTGGGATTCAATGCCAAGAAATACAGTCATGCATCTGGGGTTTGGTAATCCAAAAGAACTATATGCGATGGGGGGGTGAAGGGCTTAAGTGCACAGAGCAGGAAAGAGACCTTGGGGTGATGGTGTCTAAGGACCTGAAGTCAACGAAGCAGTGTGACACCGCGATAGCCAAAGCCAGAAGAATGCTGGGCTGCATAGAGAGAGGAATATCTGGTAAGAAAAGGGAAGTGATAATCCCCTTGTACAGGTCCTTGGTGAGGCCTCACCTGGAGTACTGTGTTCAATTCTGGAGATCATATCTCAAAGGAGACAGAGACAGGATGGAGATGGTTCAGAGAAGGGCGACTAAAATGGTGGGTGGTCTCCATCGAATTACTTATGAGGAGAGGTTGAAGAACCTGAATATGTATACCCTGGAGGAGAGGAGGAGCCAGGGGTGATATGATACAGATCTTCAGATACTTGAAAGGTTTTAACGATCCATGGTTGTCAACAAACAAACCTTTTCCATTGCAAACAATTTAGTAGAACTAGGGGTCAAGATTTGAAACTCCAGGGAGGAAGACTTAGAACCAGTGTAAGGAAATATTTCTTCACTGAGAGGGTGGTAGATGCCTGGAATGTCCTTCTGGAGGAAGTGGTGAAAACTAAAACTGTGAAGGATTTCAAAGGGGCATGGGATAAACACTGTGGATCCCTAAAAGGCTAGAGGATGGGAATAAATAAAAAAGCTAAACCGGCACGGAGCGGCAGTTACTACTACTGGGAAGCATGCTGGGCAGACTAGATGGACCATTGTGGTCGTTTTCTGCCGTCATTACTATGTTACTATGTAAACACAGATGGTAGGTAACAAATCTTCAACTGGCCTGCTGCCCCCCCCCCCCCTTGAATTTTTGCCACCTTAGGCACAGGCCTAGAATGCCTATTGGCAAATCCAGGCCTGAGCAGGGCTCAAAAAGTCTGCTCACTCCTGCCTTTCATCATGTTTTCCTTTTTTTGACCGTGGTCATTTTGATGTTGCTCTGAGCCTATTGCTTGGCATTATCGGGAAACCATGAAACCGTATGAAGAAATGGAAATGATGGAGAAGCAAGATTATATTAAGAATATTCAGATGAAGTGATTAGTTGTTTACAGAGTGGTCTCCTAAGTAAAAAAAAAAAAAAAAAAAAAGTTAATACATATATACACACATTCATATATACTTGTGTGTGTATATATGGATGTGTATATATATATATATATATATATATATATATATATATATACATACATATATACACTAGCAATATCCACAAACATACAATCTGAAGTTCACCCTCAAACTTCAGATTGTATGTTTGTGGATATTGCTAGTGTGATCTAAATTGAGTAGTCCAAAACTTTTGTATTAGAAATACGTAGATTTTACAAGAGGAGTTTAAATTAACATAATGTTATATTTTCAATAAAGCATAAATAATTTTTAATTGAATAATGTAATTTTTTGAATTACTTCAATAAGAAGCAATAGTGCTTTTCTTTCCCAAATACTTTTAGTTTTGTGTATTTTTTGTTATACAGTAAGCACATATAATATATCATACGTTGCCTTAGTTTTTGATTTATATATATATATATGCAATGTTAAGTTCAATGTTATTTATTTACTTTCTTATTTAATTACTTATTTACTTATTAACCTGCATGTTATTTGTTAACTGTTTAGCAAGATTATATCCTATTCTGTTTCTCAGATTAATTATGTTCAATGTAAATCGCTAAATGAAGCGATAGTTACGGTTCCTTGTAAACCGGGGTGATATGTATACTATACAGGAACTTCCGGTATATAAATTTAATAAATAAATATATATATATATTTTTTTTTTTTACTAGTCTTAAAAGCCTGTCCAAGAACAGGGAAATACTGTGAAATATAGGAAGTGGATAATTGAGATGTTTGGTAGTAGAGAGTGCAGGCTGAGCTTTGGTATACAGTGTGGAAGTAGAGAGAGGGTATTGGAAAATTCAGAGAGAGGGGGGGGGGGGGGGGGCAGAGTTGGATAGTACAGCCAGAGAGGGCAATGCTCAATTTCCCTATATAGTAGTAGACAACGGATTGGACAATACAGAGAGAGAGGGGCGAAGCTGGAGAGTACATGGAGAGAGAGGGATTGAGATGAAGAGTATAGAGAGCAAGAGGAGTAGACTTCAATTTGCATACCCTCAATGCAGGTGCAGGGCAACCTTCCTCTTTATTATAGTTGGATATGGAAAAGGCTGGTTTGGCAGCTAGTTGGCAAGCTCTAGATGAGAGCATCTGTGCATTGGGCTCATTTCCGATGTCTGTTCGACCTCATTGGGATAGACTTTGAAAGACGTTTTGAGTATTTTTCATACATAAGGGTCACTATGTTTAAGTAACCCTGATTAGATATTATATGGTGTCTGTGTTAGAGTGCTGATGTTTTGTATAAATCACTTTTTGACTTGTTGTGAAATCATGCTGATATGAGTTAATAGAAACACTTTGTACAAAATCAACTTCTTTAATAACTGATAATTAACTTCATGAGTGCTCTTTTTTTGTAATAGTATGTATTAATTACTTGAGCACTTTAAACAATTTGTGTACTGCTTAATTATTATTGGAGTAACTAAATATACATATGTATATGTATATATATATAATATAAAATATACTGTGAAGCCCCCTGTATCAAACCTGTTTTTAGCAATTGCCATCGTGTCCCCTACTGTATTTCTAGTATGGTATTTGTTATAGAAATCCTACTTTAGTCTAAAAAAAAAATTTTGGTTTATAAAAATTAGATTTTTTTGACTTCCATTTTTTAAATACATGATTTTTGGACACAGACCTTGTGATCAGAGAAGTGACAATGATCTAGTCAAGCTGGCAAGTTCTAATTTTGAGATTTACTTTGAATTCAGGATGCCTGGAAGCCCTTGGCTGAATTAGCACAAATTAGAAACTTGGGAGCCGTAGTGCCAATGTCTTACCTGCTGTACATTTGCACATCTTTCAGAAGTATTCATAATATGTTTATCTTAAAATAAATAAATAAAAATAGTACCTATGGAATTAGCAAAAATAAAATTAAATCTTTCAAGTAACCAGGACTGGATGCATTCACCGCAGTTTTAAAGAACTAAAGCATGAAATCGCAAATCTATTACTAGTAGTTTATAACCTATTTAAAACAGCCGCATTACCCGAAGACTGGAAGGTGGCAAATGAGATAAAAGGGCTCCAGGGGTGATCCAGGAAACATTCACTGGTGAGCATGACGTTGGTGCCAAGCAAAATACTAGAAGCCATTCTTAAAAACAAAATGACTGGCCACATAAATAGACATGGCTTCATGTGGAACAGTCAACATGGTTTTAGAAAAGGTAAGTCTTTTCTTACCAATCTTTTAGATTTTTTTGAAGGTGTAAATAAAGCATGTAGATAAAAATGATCTGGTTGATATCATGTATTTAGCTTTTCAGAAGGCATCTGCCAGTTTCCCATGAGACTCCTCAGGCAATTACAAAGTCATGGGATAGAAGCAGTGTCCTACTGTGGATTGGAAACTGGTCAAAACACAGAAACTAGCGGGTAGGACTAAATGGTCAGTTTTTTAAATGGAGAAAGGTCATTAATGGAGTACCTCAGGGATTGCTACTTGGACCTGTGCTATTTAACATATTCATAAAAAATCTGGAAAAGGTAACGATTTGCAATGAGACAGTTATTCAAAGTTGTTAAAACAGCAGTGGATTGTGAGAAATTAAAGAAGGACCTTGGAAGACTGGGCATCTGAATGGCAGATAAGATTGAATGTGGAAAAGTAAATACAGTGGTCCCTTGACTTACAAACTCAATTGGTTTCCAGAGGGCTGGTTGTAACCCAAGTTGGTTGTAAGTCAAGACTATTTTTTCCATAGGAAATGATGGGAAACCCAATAATGCGTTCCAAACCTCCCAAAAGCACCCCTTACCCTAATCATTTCTATAATAACAAAATGGTTGTATAAATTACCAGAAACACCAATAATTTCCTAGTGTACTCACCAAAAAACTATAAAATGTGCCTAGCCTACCAGAAACAACAATTTCACCTCCTCCACCAGTTCCTTTACGATATCTGCATATGGACTCTCTCTACCTGGGTAACATCAAGTTAGGTTGAGAGAACATTGCACAAATCTCATCTTTGGCTAAGTTTCCTCACTCCGAAGGTCATCAAATCTTCACAAGAGAACATTGTTCTGTTTGTACATCTCACTCTGAATGTCAAAGTGGCCCCTAACCCCTACACTAATACCTAAACCTCACCTCGAGTTACTAGGTGGGCCTCCCTTAGAGATATAAATGCCTGTCTAGCATGAGGGCATTTTGGTTAGTCTCTCTCTCTCTTCTCCCTCCCCCCCCCCCCCGGTGGAATTTTTGGTTGTAACTCGAAATCTGTTCATAACTCAAAATTTGTTTGTAACCTGAAACCTTAAATGTTGGTTGTACCTGAGCCTTTTGTAACCCGAGGGCCCACTGTATAGGCATAAATAATCCCAACTACAGGTACATAATGCTGTGTTCTGTATTGGGAGTCACCAACCATGGAAAGGACCTTGGAGTTCTTGTAGACAATACATTGAAATCCTCAGCTTGGTGTGCAGCGACAGTCAAAAAAGCAAATAGATTATTAGGGAATGATCTGAAAGGGAATGGAAAATAAAACTGAGAATATCATATTGCCTCTGTATCTATCCATAGTGAGACTGCACGTTGAATATTGAGTGCAATTCTGATTGCCCCATCTCAAATAAAGACAGCAGAACTATAAAAAGTGCAGAGGAAGGAGACAGAAATTGTAATGGAATGGTCTCCCAATGATGAGAGACTATGCAGGTTAGGTCTCTTCAGCTTAGAAAAGTATCAGCTGAGAAGGGGGCATGATAGAAGTTTATTAAATTGTGAGTGCTGTAGAACAGGCGAATAAAGGACGGCTATTTACCCTTTCAAATAATAAAACACGGGAACACTCCATTAAACTAACAACCAGCAGATTTAAACAAATCGTATAAAGTATTTTTTCACTTGGGTCGATTTGAAGATCTGCATGCGCGTGGGTCCCGGCGTGAGCACACGGACGCGCCGAATTTATAACATGCACATGCATGTTATGCACGGTGACTCAATCGGGCCTCCACCAGTTCCCTGCCAGTCCGCTCCAATTAAGGAGCAGACCGGGAAGGAACTTTCCTATCCCTAACCCTACCCTACCTATCCCTAATTTTTTAATTTTAATTCTTACTGCTCCCCAGGAGCAGAAGTAATCTCTGCATGCTGGCCAGCTGCCGGTGCATGCTTCCCCAGGACAGCGGCTAATAACGCTGTCCCAGCCCACCTCCTGACCCGGCATGTCGGTGTGTAACGGGGATTACACGTGTGGCCGGCCCTGTTCTAAAATGCACGCGACATGCAAAAGGCCCAGCCACATGCGTAACCCTTTTAAAATCAGGCCTTTAATGCACAATCAACCTGCAAATCTGTTGCCAGAGGATGAAGTCAAGGCAATTAGCATAGCAGGTTTAAAAGAGATTTGGACAAGTTCTAGAGGAAAAGTCCATAATACATTGTTAGCCAGGTAGACTAAAGAAAGCTATTGCTAATCTTAGGGAACGAGTAATAGGAAATAGATCTACTTCATGGGATCTGTCAGGTATTTGACCTGGACTGGCCACTGTCACAGACAGGATACTAAGCTTGAAGGATCTTGGTCTTACTCAGCAAGGCAATTCTTATGTACTTAAGTTCTTGGGTAAATATTTGGCTGGTGTAAATAGTTAATGGAATAAAGTATTTAAATTGCACTGGTTATTATCGGTGATAATTTTGTAACATCACACACAAAAAAACAATACACACAAAAATTAAACTAGTTTTTAAATCAGACTTCATCACATGTGTCTGCTTTGGAAATTATGCCACCAAATCTATCTCACAAGTTAGACTGCTAAATCGTCTGCAGAAATTTTTAATGAAATTTTACACACTACTTTTTAAAATCCCCCCCCCGCCCCAACCCAAGCTTACATGTGACCATGACATATCCTAAGTTTTACCCACACATCAGGTGGGCAGGTTTATAAATGGTCATTTCTGTGCATTAAACACTGTTTTACTTGCAGAAGTCCCTTTGAAAATTACTCTCCCTGTGCTCTTTCATTGTCTGAAGATCTGTTGTAGTATAATCATTGTGCAATATAACTCTTATACCTGAGATGGAAAGTTTGCCTGTGCCAGAATCCATTCACCTTTGGGAAAGCAGGAAAGTCAATTTGCCCAGTGTTTGCAGGCATAATTCTATTACCCAGTCCCTCACAATGACTTATATCTGGCAAGAGCTTGCAAGATAGTCTCGCTGGCTTATTGTCAAAAATTACATCATATTGGAGTAAACTGCTTTTAAATCAAACATCCATTATTCATGTATATTAAACTGCTTTTTTGTTGTTTTTTTTTACTGGCTGTTTTGTGTATGATTTACTTCTCATTTTACTTTCTATCACTCTGATTCTTTCTCATTTACTCCTTTTAAATCTTAGCTCATCTGTAAAATGATAGGGGCAGTACATTTACCATATTGCTACAGTCTAGTGAGTGCCATCGTTAGCGGACTGCAAGTCATTACTGACTTCTGTAAGCTGTCCATTGGCCTGTGTGAAATGAGTTGATGGTCTTCATTTAATTCCCACTGGACAGCCATCCACATTAGAGGCAGACCAATTTTTTATCAATACTTTTTAATTAAAATCTTTCTCCAAACAAGAAAATATTGGTATTGTGTCACACAGTAACATAAAGAAAGAGGTGAAGAAATGCAGGAAAACATACCAGTTAAAAAATCACCTCACAGCATAGATTGCACTTGCCTTACAACAAAAAAGCTGTCTAGTAAATTTATTTTACCAGGCTTAAATAAAATGGAAATGATTTTAATTTTTCTAATACATTCCACCTTAATTAAATCAAATGTCAACTTTTCTTAACTCCTCAGCAGTAAACCTGCATGCAAACAAAAAAAAAATTACATAGATGATAAACTATAGTTCAGAATATGTAGACCCCCGGTCATATATATATATATATATATATACCGTTGTTCTAAAAATCATGGTAGTTTGCAATAAAAACATTGTATAAAACATAAAATCGCATACATTCAAATACAAAATGATTAATTTACATTTAAAACAAAATAGCTACAATAAAAATTTTCTGTTGTCTCTTCCGAACTGCATTTTCTGTTTGTCTTGGTTAGCATATGCTAAAGTAAATTGCCATGTCTTAAATTGCTTGCTATCTTTCTGTACACGTAGATCAACTGGTATTGTGTTCCAAAGTTTTGGTCCAGCAATTAAGAGTGCCCTTTCTCTGACTTTACTTAAATGAGCGCCATGCACTGTTGGAACTAGGAGTGGCAACAAACACAAAAGGTGGAATCGGTATAAAATGGACTTTATTGAATCTTGCCCGACTCTGGCCGAGTTTCGCTCAACGAGCTGCCTCAGGGGCTTAAGAGCCACTTGAATTGGCTCAGATTAGCACGGACATCTCATATGTCATAATTAGAGAAGCATTTATCAGCGAACTATTGGATCTGTTTTAAAACAGATACTTTCAACAGCAGACCACTGTAAGAGCAATGATATCCCAATTCTACTCGCCGCTCAACATAATGCTGTGCAGAGAGCGGCGAGTAGAATTGGGATATCATTGCTCTTACAGTGGTCTGCTGTTGAAAGTATCTGTTTTAAAACAGATCCAATAGTTCGCTGATAAATGCTTCTCTAATTATGACATATGAGATGTCCGTGCTAATCTGAGCCAATTCAAGTGGCTCTTAAGCCCCTGAGGCAGCTCGTTGAGCGAAACTCGGCCAGAGTCGGGCAAGATTCAATAAAGTCCATTTTTTTTTAAATTTATGTGTTTATTCAACTTTTCATTTTTCATAAAGGATATTACACAGTTTGTAAACATAATACATCTTCTCAAGACTAGTCCTAACAAGATTTACATTAATACATTCTGTGAAAAACCTAAAGAACATCATTATTAGTAATTACAAAACCTGGATTAATAATATAGAGCAGTTATTTTCAAGAAATATTAACCTTATAGTAATATGAGCCAAAATTATCCTTAATTCCCCTATTGTACAATAGTGGTCTACATGGTCTACGGGGTCAAGTATCAAGGAACACACGCAATTGTTCAGATTGATTAAAAACATATCGCGTGTCCTGATGTATTATAATACATTGGCAAGGAAACCGTAAAATGAATTTATTACCACGCACTACGACTTTCTCCCTTAAAGTTAGAAATTCCTTCCTCCTTAATTGTGTATTATAAGCTACGTCAGGAAACACTCTAATTGGTTGACCATGAAAATTGGAGTTTTGATGCCTAAAATACAATCTAAGAATAGAGTCCCTCTGAGAAATGTCTGCAAAAGAGACAATTAGAGTAGCTCGGGTATTTATCTGCATATCAGAAGATTTTTCCAACAATTCTGATAAATTTATATCTTCACTCTGTTCTACCGAATCTTTCACTTGCTTTTCTTTTTGAGTTATATAATATATCCTAGATATTATTGGGATTGTTAAATCTGTAAATTTTAGAATATTTTTAAAATAACTTTTAAACAATTCTTTAGGTGATAGTAAGTGAGTTTTTGGAAAATTCAAGATTCTCAAATTTACTCTCCGAATCTGATTTTCAAGTTGTTCTAATTTGTCAGAATGGATTTTCTCAGATTTGATTAAATTCAATTGTACTTTTTCTAATTCAGTAGTTTTAGTTCCCAAATTTTCTACTGCTCCATCCAATTTTTCAATTTTTGTTTGTAACACTTTATTATTACTCAAAGTTTCTTGTACTAGGGAGGTCAGATCATTAATTGATTTCTGCATGGTGAATATCATATTACCTATACCCTCCAATGTAAACTTAGTAGATGCAATTACAGGTTCATTAAACATAATTTTTTCCTTATTCCCTCCTACCCCCTTCTCCTTAGCAAACATTTCCGTACTAAGTTCCCTCTCTTGGTCTTTTATGACCAAAAAATCAGGTTTCAACTGGGGGGGAGTATATGTTTCCCTCCCCCTTCTGAATAGCCAGGGAAGAGACCAAGTTCAAGTTAGATTCTTCAAGAACAAATTCTCCACCAACCTTCCCGGTTGGTGGTTCTGGTGTTGTTGGGGCACCAGGGCTCAAGGATGTCTCATATGCCAGGGAATTCAGTCCCTGCTCCTGGGCTAATATTCCAGCGGCATCATCACCTGGTGTTAATTCAAGGGCTCGCACAAAAAGATCTGAGATACGAGGCTGATTTTCGTTAATAACTGGAGTGGAAGTCACTGTTTTCCCCTTCCTCTTGGTGTGTGGCATTACCAAGATAGGTTAGGGCCAACATATAAAACATAAACCAGGTACCTTTAGTTGTTATGATCTTTTTGAGACATCATCACTTTAATCCAGGTTCCGTTGATTGCCGAACTGAATAAAGTCCTCATCGAACCCCGGTCGAAGCCCGGCAAAGCCGTGCGCCTCTTAGGCACGCGTCTTGGCAGCGCGCCGACGGCGAGTGCGCCGTACAGACGCTGTTGTTGTAGGCGTCTGGCAGGCTCCGCCCTCCGACGTCAGAGCCCGGAAGAAGAGCAGGAATTAGGCTGGGCAGGGCAGCGTCCCCTCCGCTCAGGAAACAATGACAAGAGATCATTTCAGCAGATAAAGTACCTCCAAGCAGCGGACTGCTGCTACCCACAACAAAGCAAGTTCAGCAATAGATTTCTCCCCTTAGGACGCCGCTGTTGTAGGCGTCTGGCAGGCTCCGCCCTCCGACGTCAGAGCCCAGAAGGAGAGCAGGAATTAGGCTGGGCAGGGCAGCATCCCCTCCACTCAGGAAACAATGACAAGAGATAATTTCAGCAGATAAATAAAATAAAGTCCATTTTATACCGATTCCACCTTTTGTGTTTGTTGCTGTCAGCCATCTTGGATCGGTTACCGGTTTGTTTTCTTGGAACTAGGAGTAGGCCTTTATTGGCAGATCTTAAATTCCTAGTCGGAACATATAGGTGTAATGATGCATTCGGCCATTCATGTTGTGAATGATGGTAAGTACTTTGTATTGTGACCTAAATTTAATTGGTAGCCAGTGTAGTGACTTTAATATAGGTGTAATATGGTCATATTTTTTTTATCACCTGATAGTATTTTAGCTGCTGAAGTGGATGGATTATGCTTGTGGGTAAACCTAAAAATAGTGCATTGCAATAATCAAAATCGCTAAAAATTAAAGTTTGTAACACTGTCCTAAAGTCATCATGTAGGAGAAGAGACTTTTTAAATATTTTAAGATATTTAACTTGAAATAACCATTTTTTGTTTAATATGTTTTTTCATTGACAGGTTGCTGTCAATTACGATGCCTAGGTCACAGCCATGATCAGATCCTACATGTTAGAAAGCAAATGAGAATACAACTAATTGATAATTAGCTTGACATATGACTTGAAATAAGCAAAGAATGGATCCCATATGATATAAACTCTTTTTCTTAATATCCCTAGTGAGTTTGTCCATTGTTGCAGTATGTCAATATCAATATTAAGTAACAGTATCAGATGATAGGTTGCAAACTGCATAGAATCACGGCCTTCTTTAAGTAATATTGAAATAGTAGCTCTATAAATGGAATCAAACAGGCATCGCAATATATGATTCAACAGTTTCTAACAAATTAATACTACTTTTTTCATGCAACTTATAAAGTTCAGCCAGAAGAAATTCTGATCCCATTGTGTTCCCATTGCTCAAGGTAGATATTGCTTTATACAATTCTTCTAGTCTAAAGAGCTATTTATTTATTTATACCGTTATAGAGAGAACCATGTCTCTGTCTCTACGGTTTACACATTAATACTATAAAAACAATAAAAATCAAAATACATTAGAATAAAAAATACATTAAATCAATCAATTCAAATAAAATCTGACTAAAAGTAGCTAAAAATCATTGCTTAAATAGAAACAGTAAAAAGAAGCAATAAAACAAAGTATCCCAATATCAGATCATTTGACTCTGTCTGAAATTTAAGCTGCACCTTGTGAATTAATCCCATAAGCTTGCTGAAAACACCAAATCTTTAAATCCTTTTTAAATGTTCTCAGATTCGACTGAAGTCTCAAGTTTTTGTGGTAAGGTATTCCATAATTTTGGACCAGCGATTGATATCGCACGGTCTCTAACCTCGCTGAGATGTGCGGATCTTACAGTAGAAATGGTAAGCAAGCCTTTGGCAGATCTCAATTCCCGTTGGGGTACATTGAGTCTAATAGTTGAATTTAATCAGTCTGTCTGTCTTTCCATATAGAATTTTATGAATAATACACAACATTTTATGTTTTATTCTAAATTCTACTGGTAACCAGTGAAGGCTTTGTAAAACTGGGGTAATGTGTTCTCTTCGACTGGTATTCGTTAAAACCCGGGCTGCGGCATTCTGTAATACCTGTAATGGCTGAATCGATGTTTTAGGGAGGTGTAGCATTGTAGAGTTATAATAATCAATTCCTCTAAACAGCATGACCTGAAGTACAATACTAAAATTGTCACTAGAGAGTAATGGCTTCAAATGTTTTAAGCATCCTTAGTTTACCAAAGCCTTCATTAACTTTTTTTGTAATGTGGGTCTTTAAATTTAATTCCAAATCTATAAATAAGCCTAGTTTATGTTCTGCCTTGCTCAGTTATCCTGTCTGGTAAATCACATTTATCCAATCACTGATTTTTACTTCGTGAACTATATAATTCTGTGCAAAATTCTGCAAAATCTCCGCAGCTTCAACAGATTTATAAGCCTCTGTTTTTTTTGTTTTCCATTTTTTCTCACGTTGCCAAAATAACTTGCTATCCTTATTGTTATATTCATTGAAGTATCTCTTGGTTAGCTTCTTCTAATGGACTCTGAAAGAATTCTATGGTACTAATATCACTTTTAATACAAACTAGGCTTTGTAATATCTTTACTTCTCTTGTATATCCAGGCTACATATTTCAGTGTGAATTTTCAAAGACTTATGTGGGGTTTATGCCGGAAAAATTTGTCATATATGGATAGAAGTAGCTTTTGTGTGAGCCAAGTGAATATTCAGAAGGCTACCAGTTTAGGAGGTCGGTGAACCTGTGCTTAGACGTACATGTGTAGGTAAATTTTCTAATAAGAGAGATGAGCATACAGCAGCTAACTTAATAAAATACCTGCCTCCGTGCATAAAATGAGGGTTTTAATGTGCACGATACAATTATTTTGTACACAAGATTACTGTATGCATACTTTTATAAATAGGTGTACAAACTATCCCCTAGATTAATCAAAATGCTATAATATCGCAGGCCTAACGCCTGCGATAAGGAAAAGAGGCATGTTTAAGGTAATTTTTTTTAGTTACCGCACCACGCGGTAACATAGTGCTTCACATTTTTGTACTATGTTATCTCACCCTAGCTTGATGGACTCTCTAACAGGGTACCATCAAACTAGGGCGAGATAACATAGTACAAAATTTAATCTTTGTGAGACTTTCCTCACTCCAAATGACGTCAAATCTTCACCGATGTTTACTGTGCTGTTTGTATGTCTCACTATGCGTGAAAACCTGGATCCTAAACCACCAGCACCTCACCTCGAGTTATTGGCTGCCCCTTCTATGGGCTTCCCCAGAGGTTCTCTCTCTCATCTCCTCTCTCGCCCCTCTTCCCTCCCAAGCCCAGAAATGGCCAAAATGCAATCTGAAAATTTTATCACCAATTACGTTACGGCCTTTTTGGTCATATTGCACAGCTTAATGCCAGGAAAAAAAGTGTAGTTATTTCTGGCGTTAAAACCGTGCGAAAGCTTGCATTATGCTATTGCATGGTGCGATATTGCCCCTCATTTTCAAAAATCCTGCCCAAACTCCTCCCTAATCCTGCCCCTTCCCAAAATTTGCATTTGTGACGTGCGCTAGTGCTATTATTGCATGCGTTATGGTGTTAATGCATTATCCCCATAATGCATTTTGATGAATGATCCTGTTAGTGGTTTCCTGCAGCAAAACAATGCATGCATACTGAAATGTACACATGTACTTTCAGGGCAGACATATGCAGTACTTTATAAACGGTGTGGCTCCTGCTGCACAGTGTATAACATCCAGGCATAACTTGAAATGCACACCATTGAAAATGACTTTCTTCCTTTTCAAGAGCAGTTTTATTATTCTGTTATTTCTTAGGAACAGAGATTAATGCAATAACACTCATTAACGCTGCTTTTTCAGCATCCCATACTGTAAAGATATTCATTTCACCTGTATAATTATATATTCCTGCCAATTTAGTTTTTCAATAATCATGGAATCTTTTAATAAAGCTCTATTGATTGCTTTATTTTGTTTTGGGATCATATCAGCCTTTGAGCAATAAGCAACACCATGGCGTGGTCAGATAATTTATTCCCAAATGAACAAGATCTCAACAGGTTGACTCAGGCATCTGAGACAATCCACAAATCTATTGAGAAATAGAACTTCCACATCAAAGAATAAAATGTGCAATAACTGGCCCCTTTGTTTAACAAGCTCAATGCATCAAGCAATCATAACTTCTTAATAATATTCCATATCAATCTGGCTTCATTATCTGATTCTTTTTTTGACCTAAGGGAATGGTTTTCTATGATCACATGGGGAGAGGCACAATCCAGGTATTTTCTTGAGTCACTTCTTTTTAAGTCATGATCCATGCTCTGTCAGTTTCCATGTCTGCAACTGGATTCACTGTAATACAGTTCAATGTCTTGGCAGCAGGGTAGCCTCTGAAACAAGAGAATGTGTGACACTGGCCAGCAGATTCTTAAATAATGTTGGCCAATTCATCACAAGATAACCTCAGGCAATCACTAGATTCAACCCCTGCCCCTTCTTGCATTATTCAGTGTTCCTTATGTGGTTTTTTTTTTTTTTTATCCAAGGTCCAAATCGGCTTAGTTTCTAAGAGATCATAGGGTTAGTACCTAAGGTGGTATGACTACAGAGGACTCAGAGGAAGATTATCAAGCATCATCAGAATATAAATCCTAATGAACAACCAAATGGAAAGCAGAGCCTGAAATATTTATAACAGTCTTCAAAGAAGCAATTTTTCAGGGGGCTTAATTTTAATTTGCACTGATCCTTTTTTTTTTCACAGATCTTCATCAGGTTCCAAAAAGAAAAACTTTGGAAACCTCTGAAAAATGGACTGATGGCAACAGCTGCCTTTTTGTTCCTTATGTTAGACTGCAGTCATTTTTTCTGTCTTTTGACATGTCACTATCATCAGTGAACGCTGCCAGATTCAGCCAAGCAGTGCACGAAAAAGAAAAATTAATGTAATGCACGGCCTTAAACAAAAGAAACCTTTGCTACATGAATTATTAATATCTTTAGTCTGGGGCAATCCAATAAAACAAAGTCCCATTTGCTCAGTCTTATTAAGAGTGAAGGCAGAGCGAGAGAAAAATGGGAAGGGTCATTAAGGGACTTGTAACATACAAAGTGATGCCTCTGGGATGGATAATGTCTTCTGTAATCTCTGTGGTCTTTAACCAAATAGAATGGCAGGGTATTTGTGGTTCATTGAATTGTGACATGTTGTAGAGAACATTTGATTTCCATCCAGCAGCTTTGACCACTTATGTAGGAGAAACTATAGTTGATAGCTTATTTTATTCATTTAAATATTTGAAGGTAACTTTTTTTTGTGCTACAAGAATCTCATACAAGCTTGGAGGAAAGAACTATAAGATGAGCAAAGCAAAAAGATTGATCTTGCTTGCCTAAAATGGGCACAAAAAAATCGCACTCATACTGCTAGAACCATCTCCAATAGAGCATATTAATTTGTTCTGAGGAGTCTGCAAATTTCTTGATGAATATTGGAATGGTTCAGATGGCATTTCCAAGTGCAAGGCAACGATATATGCACACGCATATAACAACTATATAAGATTAAAAATTATTGGCTCCATGGTGTGACCTAACATAACAGGTGGTGGGTTTACTAACCTACTGATCTGATTGGTTGGTCACACCTTGGGGCTAGTATTTGTTTAATGTCATATAGTTTCTTCCCCTCCATTTCCTGGTAATAACAAGAATCCTTAGACTGACAGAGGACTGTATGGAAATTGGCAACCAGTCTGCCAGCATCAGGGAGTGTTCTGTGGGCTTGTTGGCCTTTGCTTTCTGGACCATGAAAGCATCGATTTGAATCACACAGACCTTCTAGGACAGGAGACTGAAACTTTTGCATCACAACAACCCTTCATTTCAACTGCTTTGGATGAGGCCATAAAACTAGCTCTGTAAAGAAAAAAAAAATGTATTTTAAAGTTAGATTATATTATGAATAATACATAAACGTATTGTGTATCGCCTTCACCTCCCTTCTTAAAATTAAAAACCACAGTAGAGACGAGCATGATTGCCTCATTGGAACAGTAGCCTGCTGGGTAGCCAGGGATTTGGGAGGACCAATTATGTATCCATAAGGTCAGTAACCTTTGGTGTCCATTATGAGATTATAACTGCAGGCAACGACCCGAGAATGTTATGTAACAGGGGCATCACCTCTCTATGTGCATTATAGGATTATAAAGCATCCCGAGACTTCATGCCTTACTTGCCCTTTAACACAAGCCGTCATGTCAACTCTTTGGTTTTCCTTCTGATATAAGCTGAAGATAATGGAAGTAAAATGCTCATACTAAATAGGGGGGGAGGGTTGTGACTGCTCTTGAGTAATATATTATAGAATCAAAACATTCTGTAATTTATAGCATTTTAAACGTTCACCAGTTCTAACCCTTGGGCCAGTCCTATGGCTCAATGGCACGTGCTGTGTACTGCTGCATAAAGAGCTTGGGGTTTGATTATCAGACCCAGATCGTGTTCTCCAGGCTGGCTGGATCTGGAAATGCTATGGAAGCCCCTGCGGGGAAGGAGTCTGGGCTATCACTTAATGGTGGCACCTAGTGGCCAAGCTTAAGGTTCACCTTACCTGCGTTCTGGATTGAACTGTGCTTTGTAACCTCTGGTCCCAGATTATTGCTGCGTTGGCTGGATAAAATTGAAAGGGGAGTATAAAATAGGGGAAGAACCCAAAGTACAATTGAATGAAGGCTCTCACCGCATTAGAGGCTGGTTTCGATTGAGCTGCAGGTCCAAAGGAGGAGGAGAAAACTGCTGGGCCAGAAAACCTCCCAAAACAAAACTCTCTTGGGGATTTCTGGGATCATTACCACCAAGTAAGTCAGGTTATCCTAAGAGTGGACATGTAAGCAACTGTTTCTAGGCTTGAAGTATCAGTTTGACTTAGTAGTACTGAGTAATGGGTTCAAGTCTTTCATCAGAACTGGGACTCAGACCCAATGCTAACAGATGGGAACACTGCATTATAGGAAGAACCAATCCTTGCTACAAACTATGCCAACCAAAGCAGAGTGTGACTAAATTTTTGAAAGAAGCAAGATAATTAATTGTGGTCTTTACTCTGTGTTCTCTCAAGATGCATGGATAGCTGCTGACACCTTTCTCCCTGTCGAGGAGACCACAGAATCCTGTGTGGTTCAAACTACGGAAAGGCAAGAGCACTTCTAGTGGGGAGAAAGGTGTTGGCAGTCACTCATACACTTTCGAGTGAGCATTGGTCTTATCTCATAACACTTATGTAAACGCCTACATGTACAGTATTGTACTGCTCTCATCCCTAACATGGCTGCACGTTTGGAGGGAAACTTTCAAAGGGGTTTCCACAGGGAGAAAGCATAAATCACCTGTCTGAAAATTGCCCACCCTGTATGCGGGTAAAAGTGCACACCTAGCACCATAAGGCTTGCACCTGTACCCACACTGCACACAGCTGTGATCAGAAAAAGGAGGCGCAGATGTTAGGGGTGCTTTTCAAAGAGAAAGTCTGCACAGACCTTACAGCAGTGCTGGTCGTTTGAAAATTGCGCCCTTGGTGATTTTCTTATCACAGCCTGTAGTGAGCCCCTTTGTATTATTTCTTTTCTTTTGCTAATAGGATTTAGGAAGACAAGTTGTATGTAGCATGATCTTTTTCTTCTTATGTGACTTAGAATAATGACAATATGCTGCATAGTATTCTGTGACATGACGTAGCCTCTGTTGACCAAAACTTATAAAACTTTCAAACTTTATAGGTGAAAAATTAGCTCCAAATTTTTGTTTTTCTTGTGAAGCGTATTTTGCCTTGAAAATTTGAATAATGAGTGACTTTTCAGGACTTCAAAGCCAAGCATCTCGTACTATATCCAGAGCAATATTAATTAATGCCTGTAACTACTGTTGCACCATGTTATGTTTCTTCTTGAATTCAGCACTTTTTACTCTGTACATCCTCATCTCCTCTGCCAAAGGTGATGAGGCCAAGAGAGTTTCTTGCATAACATTTGCAGTGCCACGCTAAGCTCAGCCAGCAGGTGCCTGTGTCATAGCAGTCCATGAGACATCCTTTCCTCCAGTGATGACCGGCCTGAGCCAGATGTGCCTGCACCTTTGTGCCACCACGCCCACAGACATCGCCTTACCTCCCTGCCTGGGCCTTTTACAGAGAATAGAAACGGCTTCCTTCATAGTAATCTGGGGTGTAGTCTCTGCCTTCAAAGCTGCACTGCTTTATTCCACTTCTTCATTTTGGACCCTGTTGTAGATTAAAATACATGCAGTTCCACAAAATATAGTGGCTTCAGAATGAAATGTGTGTTTAAAGATATTTTTCAATGTACCTTTAGATATATTTATAAGTTCCTTGGTCTGCTTTATGCATTGCATCTCTTTTTTGTTTAGGGGCAATTTTCAAACAGGTACTTTTGTACTTCTGAACCTAGTACCTAATTTTCAAAGAGAAAAGACTTGCATACTTCCCCTTAGAAAATTGCCCATGGGTTCAAGAGATGAGCAGATTTTGTTAGAAAACAGCGTGCATATATTTTGACAGGCCAATCTATGAACTCTATTGTCTAACCTCCACCCTAAACACACCACAGGAATGCCATGCCTCAGTCCTGCTTTAAAGTACATGTGCCTCAGAATCTCGTGTACTTTCAGCTGCTTTGAATTGAGGACACGTTTAGA
Organism: Rhinatrema bivittatum; assembly: GCF_901001135.1. NCBI lineage: Eukaryota > Metazoa > Chordata > Amphibia > Gymnophiona > Rhinatrematidae > Rhinatrema > Rhinatrema bivittatum. The sequence goes on along the minus strand of NC_042625.1, from coordinate 59,924,804 downwards.
AGCCGGTTTGCTTGGGAAAATCATTATTTACCTGGGTAAATGGCTTTGAAACCTGTCCTCCCAATGACCAAAATGGTGCTTTTATTTGTAAGCCACTTGAAATCTTCCAGAACCCATTAGTAGATCCACACTGATAGGAGGGGACCTGCTGCTGTATCCCGTTTATCTGTTTCTTCTGATTTCAGATACAAGTGTACAACCTACACACCAGTCAGTGTTCAGTGACACTGGGCAACTCGGCTGGAGACTTCACATGCATCAGCCTGAAGGACAGTCCTCCGAACATGCTGGTCACTGGCAATAAGGACAGGAGGTGCGTGCAAACGAGCTGATAGTCTGCTTTTCATATTGTTGGTCACTCTTCATGAATCTTGCGTGACAGTTCGTAGATCATGAAGACATTAATCAATTAGTACTTTCCCACTCTGTATTCAGGGTGCACTTATTTCTCCTAAATGATTTTAAAAAATGTACTTCTGTATTTGATCTGCACCCGAATGTTAGCATGTTAATGGTGTTGTATGATGATCTCATCTGAGCTTTGTCAGTGTTGGGACCACGCGGTTACATTACTGCTCTGTAAACATGAGTTTAAAAGCACAAATGGACAAGGCAGTGATTCTTTACAAGGCTGTGATAGTTATGGGATTATTTTGTAGAAGCTGTAGGAGTTATGACTCTTAGAGCTGATATATGAACATCATAACACGTTCTGGGATCTAGAATATAATGAACATGATGGTACAGACTCCTAAAGATGCATTCGCACCAGTCATACAGCACTTTGAAGGGGTAATTTTGAAAAGCCTGCAGTGTTCTCAATATATATAGATTCTTTAGCATGCAGATTTCATATTTGAAAATCGCCTACTACATACATGTGTTAAAAGTGCCCATGTAGATTTGCCTGTTCTGTTTCTATGAATGGCTAATTGAAGGTAAAATACAAAATTTTATGTTCCACAATTCATAGCCCTTCAAATTGGATTATATTCAGGTACTGTAGTTATTTCCTTATCCCCAGAGGGCTTACAGTCTAACTGGTCATTTTTCAAATTGCGTTAGGGTGTTATTTTTCACATCGCACAGTTCATATGCAAATTTTGAAAGTTTAGTCAAAGGGGAGGAGTTTGGGTGGGGTTTATGAAAAAGAGGGGTGTTTTAACGTTTCATGCGATAGCATAACACACGCTTTTGCACGTCTTAACACCGGAAATAATTACACCTTTTTCTGGCATTAAGCTGTGATTTATGCCTGAAACGGGATTTGCCCTTGCTTGATAAAGGGCAAGAGTACATTGTAGAAATCTCATCTTTGTGAACCTTTCCTCATTCCAAATGACATCAAATGTTTACTGATGTGTACTGTGCTCGTTCGTACGTCTGACTGTGCATGTAAAACTGACCCCCAAACTCTAGGCCACCACCAAAACCTCACCTCAAGTTACTAGTTGACCCTCCTACAATGGTATAAATATTTTGACTTATATGAGAGCCTTATAAAGTGTCTCTCTCTCTTGCTTACTCTTGGCTCCCCATCCTCCCTATCTCTCCATGAGGCAGCCAAAGTCCATCAAATAAACTTTACAGACCTTAAATTTGTAGCATAGACCCCACCCCCAAAGCTATCCATTTTTTTCAATATTATCCACTGCCTTCCACTCTAGCCCACACTCCTGAACCCTCTGGACTTGCTAAACTTGCCCTGATAGTCTACTGCAGGGGTGGGCAAGTCCGGTCCTCGAGGGCTGCAAACCAGTCGGGTTTTCAGGATACTCCTAATGAATATGCATGAAATAGATTTGCATACAACTGAGGCAGTGTGTATGCAGGTCTCTCTCATGCATATTCATTAAGGATATCCTGAAAACCCGACTGGTTTGCAGCCCTCGAGGACCGGAATTGCCCACCCCTGGTCTAGTGGGAGCCTGGAGTACACCTGGTGGTGGCCATTTTTCAAAATGGTGCCAACTGGCCTGTCAAGTGATAGGGGCAAACGCAAGCTATCAACTGGCCCAGCACCGTTTGAAAATGGCCACCTCTGGGTTTGGAGCCTAGAGGATGCTCTGGGCCCCCACTAGACTACCACGACAAGTCCAGGGTGATTAAAAGGGTGGGCGGGATGACCTGGGAGAATTTTGAAAATGGGCAGCTAATAATGAGCTGCTTTGTATACATTTGCATACAAAGCATCTGATTAATGGAAGGAGCGGACTAAAAGACTGTTTAAAGAAAGAGTTACATCAATTTTCATAGCCAACATATACACACGTTTGCTTTGAAAATTATCCAACTAAAACTATCCACACAGGATTATATCTGGTCCTTTGTGCCCAAGAAACATTTCGGAAAATGTATGCCCACACTTTTGAAAATCCCAAAATATTGCACATATGTCCAAACCCTTCCCCAACAGGAATGCCTTTGCTTGATCCAGGTAGACTTTGACACACACAGGACATATGAGTAAGTTTACCTGCATATCACGTGGCCAGTTTTATACTAAACCCTTCCCATTGGTAAAGCATCATTTACTTGCAGAAAAGCTTGTGAAAATTACCCTCCTTTTGTGAACTGAGTCTTAAAAGGCAGTGCCAGGGTTAGAGCCCTGGAGTTTTTTACTTTCTGGGCTGTGTTCTGGTAACAGCCAGAGAGTAGTTTGTTCTTACTGGTGCTGTCTGATTCCTGTCCAGAAGGAAGCCCTCAAATTTTGAGCTTTGTAAAACTAGGGAGTTGTTTTGAGGGAGAATGATTGTCGTTTTTATTGGAATCCAGATTTCAGCATTGTAAGAAGCCATTTAGGTTAATATTAGCACTCTTTGATTAAATCTACTTTTAGAAAGACAGTACCGAGTAGGAAATGATCCTTGGATTTTTTTGCTGACTCTGCAGGTCCCCAACTCCCAGACTGAAAGAAAGCTTTATAAATAAACTTTAAGGTCTCTTTTTCTGACCTGTCAATACAACCTTTGTGGTCTGTCAACAAAAGCAGGGTACTGGGTAGTAACTGGGCACAGTTGCAGGTTTTGCTTTGCTTTTGGAGCATTCTCTGGGTAGACTTTATTTTGCCATTCGTTGGACATAGTTGGTGCACAAACTAGGGAGACTACTTTTGAATGTATTTACGCCAGTGGGGGACTTTCTTTTCCTGACAATTTGCTTGGCATTGCTGACTTCACTTTTTGGGATTAAATAAAAACAACCTCTGGGATAAATCTTGGCGAACGAGAAAGGGGGGTGTGTGTGTGTGTGTGTGTGTGTGTGTGGGTGGGGGGGGGGGGGGTCGAGACTACATGCCAAATAATACTGATAGTGTATTTCAGAACAATATAGTGTCCCTCAGGCAACAAAACTAAAAAAGTACTTCCAGATGAACAGAATCCAGCTTCCATTTAGCTGATTAGCAGCTTTCGCTTTAGAGTGCCCGCCATGCCCGCAGAGTCCAGTTTTTGCCCTTTTTTTTGGCTAGTAGTCTGTGATGTCTGATCCAGTGCCCCCCCCCGAGACATGTGATATGGCACAAATCCAGTTCCTAATAGCTGTCCCTTAGCCATGCCTCGGATCAGGCTGCAGGTGCTGGTCTGGTTCTGTGCTGCACTATCAGATTGTGAGGCGGACACTTAACACTGCCAAATCCCAGGCCGCGGTCCCACCAGTGGAGCAGGTTGCAAAAATAATTGACTTCTTTTTTTTTTCTTTCTTTCTTTCCTTCCAGCATAAAGTCAGTATAAGCAGGCAGGATACTTAGTGGAGAAAATACGGAGCACTGCTTTTTATTTTTTATTTTTAAGAGTAAGTGGAAAAAGGCATGCGTTTAGATGTTAAAAATCTGAACTGGTGACTTCACCTTGGAAAAAGTAATTTCTAAGTTGGCAATACGAAAAAAACTTGTAGGTTTTTTGTTTTTTTTTTGTTTCCGTCATCCACCTGTTAGGAGAAAATTATCAACACCTGAAACCTTTTTGGTTACTTTTAGAAGAAAAGGTAAGTTTTTGAAGCTATTAAAAAATGTATCCTGCTTAATTACTGTGTTGTGGAAGTCAGTACTGCTTGGTGGTACAGTTTCATAACTTTTTTCCCTTCAGAAATAAATGCTGTTATAATCAAAGGGGGAAGGGAGATAAGGTTAATAATATGTCTAGACTATGCTTAGAGAAAAAGGTCCATGAGGACTTCTTAAATACCTCTGTAAATGACAGAAACTTGTTTAGAAAAATAAAATGGAAACCACGAGGGAGTGGCTCTGTTTGGCTCAGGAGATCGAAGGATAATGGCTGCGGACTGTCAGAGCCAGAGGTTTTGGAGCTGTTGCGAAGATGATGAATTCAGGCCCATAGGAAACTAACTTTATAGGATCATCATCGTGTCTGTGTGTCTCTCCTGCCAAGAAACGTTTTAATCGTTCAGTTTCATTTAAATGTGTGCCATAGATAGTAAGGTACCCAGTGCTCCCGACCCTTGCTTTTCATGTGCCCTTGATGCCACTAACCCTTAAAATCCTTTTTTTTTTTTTTTTCATTCCTTAGTCATCTGAAGTCTCAGGAAGGTCAGAGCACACTCTGATGTCAGTGTGTTTTTAGAGATGCACTGCCATTGGTTAAGACTGAATAATCTTAACTCTGCCCTGCGGTCACTGTTGACTTGATTTCTTTACTAGTTTTTTGGGGGTTTTTTTTAATAGGGAAAAACAGTCTGTACTTAATGATGTACCTATTACACAGAAATTCACGTAATTAACGATAGGGACAATGTAAAAAAAACAAAAACCAAGCCTGTGCCAGAATCAGCACAAAACTTTAGTACTAATCTTTCCTACTACACTTGAGGAGAGGATGGAGTCAGAGGGAGGATGTGACCTGCTACAAGCTAAAGAGCTGGCATAGGTGTGAGTAGTGACGTTCCACCCAGGATTTGCTTCAATTGATTGGGGGATTGTGGGGTACCATTCTCCCTTGTGCTGGGGTATAGCCTAGTGGTTAGAGCAGTGGGCTATAAACAAGGAGACCAGGGTTTTGAGTCCCACTGTCGCTCCTTGTGACCTTGGGCAAGTTACTTTACCCTCCATTGCCTCAGTCCTACAGACTTAGATTGTAAGCCCTATGGGGATAGGGAAATACCTACAGTACCTGAATGTAATCTACTTTGAAGTGCTGAAAAAAGTGGAATATAAATCTAAAATAAAAACACATGGCCCTGAATGATGTAGTAAACTAATAGTATGCAAATCAAACTGATGCTAAAAATCCATGATAATCCCAAAAAACACTCCAAAACTGGCATTAAAACCAACATATAGAAAAATTCAGTAAAAATTGGCGCTAGTTTAAAAAATGCTACGTTGTTCCCTTTTGGTTGGCAGAAGTGACCTAGCCTGACCTGTGGTATGACTGGGTGATACACAGATATCCATCTGTTTTTTTGGATATTCCTCCTTTTAGGGAAGTAAAAGGCAACCTCTTCCAGGGCCATTTTGTCAGTGCAGGATGTGTTAGGCGGGCTCTGGACTAGTCATTGGAGATTTTCTTGGTATTGGTGCTTTGCAATTGCTGAGTGGTGTCTTGTATGCTGCTTGTTTTTCACTTGCTGATTCCCATCCTTTTCTTTGTCTGTGTTCTTGAGTGAATCTTTAGAGTGGATCTAATTGTTGGTCTTTGATTGTTTGTCTTTTTGTCCACTTTTGTGTTTAGGTTCCTGAAAGAGTGGAGTGGATGTTCATGGCTGTAGGGAGAATGGAGTGTGACAGGCGGACGAGAGGATAGGAGGAGTGTAGCCAGGGAGGGGAGATGAAGGCAGGCATTGAGTGGTGTGCGGGAGCTAGAGGGGGCAGTTAGTAGGGGTGTGCATTCGTTTTGAACTTAATGTAAAACGCAACTTTTTTTTTTTTTTAACTTAAAAAAGGGATGAGGCGAAAACGATCGGATTTCCAACGTATTCAACATAGCTATGTTGAATACGTTGGAAATCGCGATTGTTGATCCTAAATAAAAATTTAAACCCCTCACCCTCCTTAATCCCCCCCCCAAGACTTACCACAACTCCCTGGTGATCCAGCGGGGAGTCAGGATGCCATTTCTGAACTCCTTTGCGAGGAGCACGTGACGTCGGCGCCACGTCGGAGTGACGCGGCGTCACGTGATTCCCCGCGGGTTCACTACGGGACCCTCGTTGGGCCCAAAAGGAACTTTTGGCCAGCTTGGGGGGGTCAGGAGGCCCTGTATCTAGTGTATATATTTTTTACTCCATTCTGTACATAGTTCACTACCGTTTTACTGTTTACCGTTTTCTTGCATCTTTGCCTTATCTCCTCTACAGCCTTTGCTATGTCCCTTCCCTTTTACCCCTGTTCATTGTATTTCCTTTCCGTCCTTTCTTAGTTCCAATGTAAACCGACATGATGTTTGCACACTAATGCCGGTATATAAAACCCTTAAATAAAAAAAAAATTTAAAAAAGTCCATCTTGAACTTTTACTTGTGCAATTAATTTTGAAGTTAACTAAACATTATGAAAATTGTACTTGTCATTTTTTTCTTTCTTCCTTTTGGCCTATAATTTGCAGGACAGTTTGGAAACGTCAGACATGAAGATGGTCAGCCCATGATAAGCATTATGGGCCCATCCTCAGACAAGAGGTTTCCAGGCCTGTGTTTCACAGGCGGCCTGGGTTCTGCATCCTTGTACAGAGATATCTAAGACCGGTTTTGCAGATCTCTCTTCCAAGGATGCAAAACCTGACACAGGTACCCCAAGGTTAACAGATATGTGATAAAATGAAAAACGCGACCTGTCTGCCAATAAAATGTCACTTTATTAAAACCATATTTAAAATCAGAACATATTAAAAACATTTTAAAAACCAAGCACATGGCCCATAGCGTGTACTAAAAGCACATATAAAATTTGAACATATTAATTAAAAAAAAAACAGACAGATGGCCAAGTGTGTATTTTTCCTGACATTCATCTTCCTTGGGGTTCACACTGATCTGAGAAGAGACAAATGAAGTTAAAACAATATCTCTTCCATACAACATTCCCCGCCCCTAACTGCTCCTCTCAGATTTTCATTTCATTCTTGGGCGATAAAGCGTTGTCTTTCTCTCTTTCTTCCCTCTCTCTTTGTTCTATAGCTTCTGCCTAATTCTTTGACTCAGCTGTAAAATGTACCAAACCAGTAAAAAGCAACCCCCACCCCCACACACACACTTAATCCATGTTTGCTGCAGAGAAGCACCTATACACAGCAACACAATAGACTAAACTGGCCACCAGAAATGTGACTTAAATGTTACTCCTGGCCTGACTCAGGCATTAAATTTTTTCACATTAAAAAACACGTTCTAAAATGTATCCCTGCTTTCTGCATTGCCCTGTAATAGCTATAATAGCTTTGTTTACATGTGATTTGCATGCACTTGTACTATGCATTCCACCTGTTCCTTAGAGCAGGATTTTTTTTACTTTAAAACCTCATATTACATGCCTGAGTAAGGTTAGCACCGAAAAACCCACGGTAGGCTCAGCATGGGCTATTATATAGGCCCCATTGTCATAAGCATGTGAAGATTTCTGTCAAAAAAAAAAAAGGAAACTAGCCAACATGAAATGATCACATATCTTCATGTTTATAGCGGAGAGCCTTGATGTTCAAAGACCCAAGTGATAAATCACATTTCCTCATTGTGGAACTAAGCAAGTTACTGTTTTTCCTTGTCAATAATTTGTACGTTGTCTTATCTTAATCATTCAGACAAATTTTTCTCCATTCAGAGTGAGAGTTTATGACTTACGCAGCAGCAGCAAGCCTGTGTGTTCCCTCTATGCCCACCAGCTCGGTGTCTCAGCTGCTTACATGGACGACTGGAAGATAGTCAGCGGAGGAGAAGAAGGACTTGTCTGTGTATGGGATCAGCGAATGGGCACCAAGCTCTGGGAGATACATGCCAGGTAATATTATTTTAAAGCACCATTGAACAATGTGGCATTAAGAGAAGGGCAATAAAAATGATAAAAGGGGATGGGAAAGCTCCCTTATGAAGAAAAGCTAAACAGTGTAGGGCTCTTTAGTATTGGATTATTGCAATATGTTGTATGTGAAGTTGCTGGGTAGTCTAACCAATGAATTTGGTGTATTATAATATGGCAGCATATAATAGGGGAACCAAAATTAATGCTTAACAAAGATCAATTCTAATTCGGAAAAGGTCATGGAACCGAACAATATAGATTAAGTTGACCTCCTTCCTATTTCATACATCACATTTGACGCAATTGAGCAACAATATATTGACCATCATACTAGGTGTCATAGTGTGGTAATTAAACCATAATCACTCAACCTTACATATAATCATCGGTCAGTCCATATATTTTTTAGGATTTTTTTGTATAAATTATAATCGTGAAAAATAATATTAACGTGAATTCTCTTCATAAAATTTTTCTTAATATTCAATATAATACTTATCTCATCAAAGCATGCTGTTTTGTAAATAGAAATCCACCATTCTGCCGAAATATATCTGAAGTTGTAATCTTATTTCATATTCTCCATTTCATTGTTCATAACACACGCAAGCTCACTTGTTGTCCGCTCAAATCTTGCCCAACACCGTACCGTGTTTTGGACTTAATCATGTCCTTCATCAAGGGCTATATGTGTGCGTTTTTTTAAACAGCATGGCGTTTCTCGGCGTGTTCTTTACCACATTTAAGCTGGAAAGAGCATCTCTGCTTTCAGAACTCCACTCCATAAATTTAAGCTGCTCATTATCGTGTTTCAATCGATGAAGGGCAATGATCCTAAATACCTCAGGATAGGCTTATATGATATAGACCAGGTTGGGAATTAAGGTTGTCAGAGTGATTTTTTTTCCTCATAGCAGCATTATCTCCAAAGGTATGACTGAAGCAGTATGCAGCGCAAGCATTTTTCATAGGTAGCTCTGCAGGTTTGCAATGTGATGCCAGGGTCTGTTAGAGCAGAACTGAATTTTCTGAAATTTAGAAGCACGTGAAGACACTTTTGTTTCCAAAGGTGAGATGATTTATACCTGGGTATATTATGAGTAAGTGAAGATTTCCTTTGAAGATGAGGTGTTTTTGTTTTGGAGTTATATAGTTATTTTAGATTTTAGTTTTAATTTTATTTTTATGATATTTTGTATTTAATCTTTGTGTTTTGTTGTTTTAAATTATAAATGTTATGTTGTGAACCTCTTTCATTGTATTCTTACTTTTTATGTGATATATATGTTTATTAAATAAATAAATAGGATAGAGGTTATCATGCGTGAGGCCAAATAGGTAGATAGATAATGGTTATTCACTCTTCCATATAGTACTAGGCCTAAGGAGACACTTTATGGAACTAGTAGGTCACAGGTTTAAAAAAAAAATTGGAAAAAATATTCTTTCACTCAATGCACAATTAATCTGTTGAGTTTGTTGCCGGAGCTAATTATAATAAGAGTTTGAGCAAGTCTCTGAACAAACAGTCCATAAACAATTAAAAGCCAGGTGGACTCAGAAAGCCACCACTTATCCCTGCAGCAAAGAACTTGATTTACTTATTGGGATCTGATAGGTACTTCCTAATGACCCGGATTAGCCACTTTCAGAAACAGAATAAGAACACAAGATTTGCCATGCTAGGTCAGACCAAAGGTCCATCAAGCCTAGTGTCCTGTTTCCAACAGTGGCCAATCTTACAAGAACCTGGCAGGATCCCAAAAGGTCAATAGGTTCCATGCTGATAGGGAAATCCACTGCTTATCCCAATGTCCACATTAATAATGGTTTATGGATTTTTCTTCTAGAAATTTATCTAAAACTTTTTTAAACTAGCTACAGTAACAGCTTTCACCACATTCTCTGGCAGCGAATTCCAGAGTTTAATTATGTTTTCAGTAAAAATATATTTTCTCCTATTTGTCTTAAATGTATCACCTAGTAACTTCATTGAATGTCTCCTAGTCTTTGTACTTTTGGAAAGAGTAAACAACCAATTCGCATTTACCCATTCCACTCCACTCTTATTATTATTTTTTTTTTTTACAGACCTCTATCACATCTTCCTCAGGTTTCTCTTCTCCAAACTGGAGAGCCATTAGCCTTTCCTCATAGGAGAATCATTCCATCTTCTTTATCATTGTGATCATCCTTCTCTGTGCCTTTTCTAATTCTATGACTTTTTTGAAGTATAAATGTAACGAGTGAATGTAAGAACTTCAACATAACGTACTGACTAATATATAAAATTTGTTGTATTAATGTTCTGTATTTCTCACCTGATGTCCTAGACCTTTAATATGTAACGGAATATTTCATTTGATGCCTGTTGATGAATACTATCTCTGTAGCCTGTCTTTATTTGTTGATTATATAGCTATGAATGTTACTGATGTAAACCATTGTGATCTTTACATGGAATGACAGTATATAAAATATCTAAATAAATATACACACAATAAAACATACCCAATTAAAATACAATAAAATAAGAGACCTAAAAATATAAAATGATTGAAATACTTAAAATAAGGTATCTAATAATAAACCTAAAGAAAAAGGCATTGAAATCAGTATATCATACCAATAGGCTTGTTCAAATTAAACTGTTTTAAACTGGATTTTTTGGGGAAAATTCTTAGAAATTCTCCTGGGCATGCGCAATAGTTTTCATCTTGCTGTGTCCTTGCAAACCTGCCTTAGTTCATCTTTTTCTGTATAGCAGTACAGACATTGTTTTTTAAACCAGAGCGGTGTTCCCTGCTAGCTGAGCCTTTCAGGTATTTTATTGACTTTTCATCATTTTTCTTTATTTTGCCTCATACAGTATAACTCTTTTGAACCACTTCTGGTTCTCTAGACAGGTCTTTGTCACTTTTGAAATGTTCTTGTTTTTCATCAGTCTGTCACTGGGCCCACTTTAGACTGTGATCTCTGCCAGATCTCTCAGCCCGGTTTTCTTCTTTGATTGTCTGCTAAGTTTAATTTTGCTTTGTTAGTTTTCTTCACAATGTTCAAAAAGTAGAGCGGCAACTTCAACACTTGTCCCAAGTTCAGACAGAAGATGGCCATCACATACCATCACCAAACCTGCTCAGGATCCTCAAGGGGAGCTGCAGTCTTACCTTGAACTGAAAAAGAAGATTGGATTCACCAAACAAGTCCAAAGGCCATAACAGCAGGATGATTGAGTAGCAAGATATTGCAGGAAGAGGCATCAATCCTGTGGTGTCAAACCCAAACGAAAGGCCCCAGAGAAAAGAGATCTCACTCTTTCAGCTCACACTGAACATTAGACTGAGTGCTTGAGCATGGAACTAAGGGGCAATGGCCCTGTGATCAATTGAAGTTGAAGCATTGTCATCAATGCCTTATGTGCATGGCTATGAAAGGAGGCTTCTGGAGACTGCTCTCCAACCTTCAAAGCAACGTCTCCATGTCCATTAGTCAGTATCACATCAGTGATGGAAAATCTACACTGAAAAGGGAAACTGCTTGAAAAAGCTGTCTATACTCAGCTTGATGATTTTTTGACCACTAATAGGGTATTTCATCCATATCAGTGTAGTTTCTACAAGAATAAAAGCACAGAAAATTTGCTTGTGTCTGTGACAGATTTTCTCTTACGGTAACTTGATTCAGGAAGAGTGGTTATAGCTGTGTTTTTGAGCATATTATCAGTCTGATACTGTTGCCATCTACTGTTACTGGACCAATTGTTTTTGGTGCGAATTGCTGGTGGTGTTTATGTATTGTATATGTATTGATGTGATACCCTCACGAATGCCGGTATAGAAAAAACTAAAATAAATAAATAAATAAATTGAATCCTGCTTAAGCGGTAGGGTCCAACAGGTTTGTTTTGATGGCAATCCATCTGTCTGGTTTGTCTCTCAGTCTGATGTTCCACAGGGTTCAGTATTATCCACTGCACAGTTTAATATCTGTTTGAACCCTCTCTGTTTCCTCTTAGATCATCATTGAATCAAATTTAAAATCTAGCTGATGATATTCAGCTATTTTTTCCTATAAAGAATAATTTACTACTTTTATTAGAAAATATCACAGAGAGTTTATCTATTAATTAACTCCTAGATGTGCGCTAATAATTTATTGAATCTTTCAAAAACTGAAATTTTAAGTTTATCATAATATTACAGCTTTGATTTGGATTTTTAAAAGATTATCCTTTTTCTATGAATGGGAATACATTTCAATCTGCAGATATTGTTAGAAACCTAAACTTTGATTCTCACCTTTCTTTTAAGCACCAATTGGTATGAGGGGTCGTCGCTGGGGTTCCAGGCATTTTCATCCTTACAGAGGAATGACTTTTCAGCGGCCTCGGCCTTTTGGTAGGTCTCAGGTCCATTCATCCCTGGCAGTCAAAGAGAGGAGCGGGCTCGGGTGGCGGACCTTCCCAAGCCTTCCAGTGAAGGTTTGCCGACCCACCTTCTGGAGCAGGAAATAGGGGGATATATCTCTCTCTCTCTCTCTCTCTCTCTCTCTCTCTTTCTCTTTCTCTTTCTCTTTCTCTTTCTCTTTCTCTTTCTCATTCTCATCAGAGGTGGTTTGAGATCATGTTGGACCAGTGGGTTCTGGAAGAGAAGGATATGCACTGGAATTTCGCGGTATTCCTCGGGACAAGTTCATGGTGTCCCCATGCCACTCCCCGCAGAAGAGTTCATGCTTCAAAGGCTTCTCAGACTAAGGGCTGCTGTTCTGGTGCCCACGTCTCAAGAAAGTATGGGGCAATATTCCATTTATTTTGTTGTGCCTAAGAAGGAAGGCTCCTTTCATCCCATCCTGTATCTCAAGAGGGTCAACTGTCATTTTAAGGTAACTCATTTTTGCATGGAAACCTTGTGCTCTGTGATAATGGCAGTGCAGTCGGGGGGAATTTCTGACCTCCTTGGATGTGTCAGAGGCTTACTTTCATATTCCCATCTGATTGGAACACCAGCACTTTCTATACGCTTTCTATGCTTTGCGGTGTTGGGGTGCCATTATCAGTTTTGGGCGCTGCCGTTTTGTCTAGCCACCGCTCTCAGAACATTTTCCAAGGTTATGGTGGTAGTAGCGGTGGCGTTGCAAAAAGAAGTAATGCTGTTGCACCCATATTTGGATGACTGGCTGATTCGAGCCAAGTCTCCGGCAGAGAGCCGCCTGGTGACACACAAGGTAATCTCCTTATTGCAGGGACTCAGCTGGGTGGTGAACCTGACCGAAAGCAATCTTCAGCAATCCCAGTCCTTGGAATATCTGGGAGTCCGGTTCGACATGGGACAGGACAGAGTTTTTCCTACCAGATGTTTGGATCCAGAAATTGATTTCTCAAGTGTCAGTTGATGAACACCATACGACCGATGGTGTGGTCTTACCTACAGGTGTTCGGCTTGAGGGCGGCTACTCTTTAAGTGGTACGTGAGCAAGGGTGCATATGCGTCCTCTTCAGCGCACTCTGGTATCTTGTTGGAACCCGCAATCTCAGGACTATGCAGTTCGGCTCCACTTGCTGATGGAAATCTGTTTCCACCTCCGGTGGTGGTTCCAGGGTGATCATCTGACAAAGGGAGTTCCTTTGTCCTCTCTGAACTGGTCAGGGATGCGCCGGAGTATCGCCTCTTGCGCTCTTTGGATGGCAAGCGCCTTGTTGTGCGGTATCTGGAGGTTTCTGTACCTTTTTGAAAGATGTACTGCCTAGGAGTGGAGGAGTAGCCTATTGGTTGGAGCAGTGGGCTGCGAACCAGTAGACCAGGGTTCGAGTCCTGCTGTCCTGACCAGGTCACTTTGCCCTTCATTGCCTCAGGTGCAAGCTTGGATTGTGGGCCTGCTGGGGATAGGGAAATACCTACAGTACCTGAATGTAATCCACTTTGAAGCGCTGAAAAAAAAAAGTGCGAAAAGCGGAATATAAATCTAAATAAATACATGAAAGCAATTCAATTGGTATTAAGGTCCGGTTATTTTAAGTTACGTTTATTTCAGCACCTGAAATACAT